>NC_064866.1:31629561-31935811 GCF_024139225.1 Suncus etruscus | reverse complement strand
AGTGAAGATGGGACATAATCATATATATGTTGTAATATCACTCTGGTTGCCTCATAAAAAATCATGGGATTGGATATGAGTGGTATATTGGTGTGAAGACTCATTTGTCAACCAAATTAAAAACAATGTTAGTGGTTTGGAAAAGGATTATGATAGTAGAGATGAAAAAAAGACCAAATTTCCAGCTAACATTGTAAACATAGACCTAAAGGGTCCCATTAATTTTTACTTTCCACTTACTAGGAGTGAAAGTATTTTATTTTCTTAATACATGTATCTTGAAAAAGAAGAAAATAGGATCAGGGAGATAGTCCAAAAGAGAAGAGCGCATTCCTTATATATGTGAGGCCTTGGGTATAATCCCAAGTACTGCAAAGGCCCCTTTCAGTGCTGTCAGGGTTCCCAGCACCACCAGACCTTGGTACTAAATCTCTGTAAAAACATTATTACAGTTAACAAGCAGTACATCCAGGTGACCTAAAGTTTGATTGCCTGTGTTCATATCTCAAATATCAGTTCTGCCACTTTCCAGCTCTGCAAACTTGGGCCAATTTTTCATTTTTGTTCTCTTTTCCCCCTTATGCATTACTTTCCCCATTCATATCAAATTAGTAGAGGTAATATCCATAATGTGCCTCACAGAGACCATTTGGAAATGCCCAAGAATGTTAACAAATATTTTTTATAGAGCACACAAGACAGTTATGCTCAGCCTGACATTGCAGTACTGACAGGTGCATGATTCTAGTGGTGCACAGGTGACCACCAGGGTCATACCTGGAAGTGCTGGGAATCGTGGTGGAGAGAGTCAGGCTGGACAAGGAATTAATCTAATGACCTCACATATGCTAGGCAATTGCTGTATTATTGGAACCATATCCCTGGCCCTTAGCAATTACTCTTAATAAAATACACATCCTAATTTGTTTAATAATCCTTCTAATATTGACAAGTAGATGCCTCCCTGAGATTAATTATTTGAAAGCATTTGCTACCTCAGTGTTTCCTCTCCCATCTGCTATGCTCCAGATTAATCTTCCTCTGGGTAAATATTAAGAAGCTGAGATATTATGTTAAAAGGAGGTATGAGAAGAGCCGAAGTGATAGCACAGTGGAAGGATGTTTGCCTTGCATGCAGCTGACTTAGTATGAACCTGGCGTCCCATATGGTCCTCCAAGTCAGGAGCAATTTTTGAGCACATAGCCAGGAATAACCCCCTGAGCATCAGTGGGTGTGGCCCCAAAACAAAAATAAAAACAAACAAACAAACAAACAAAAAAGGGGTGTAATATTCAATGGCTCATGCTCTCTATGCTACCCATCTTTGTGAACTCCATTAAGATATTCATGAAATCATGAAAATATAGGGCAAAACATATTTACTAGTTGAGATTCTGTAGAAATCAATTATGAAAGTGGTTAATCATCCTTAACAGAAATAATCACATAATAGTTACTTCAGGAGGCCTGTCTGTGATGTCAGTCTGCAAGGGGGAATAGATGAGTAAATCTTCTCTTAAGCTAAGTCTATATATAAAACTACAGATCCATACATGTCTGCTCAAATATATTCATCAATCAGCACAAATTTGTAGGACACAAAGCATTACCTTAGGAATTAAGGAGAATGGTTTTGTTTGGGACATTTAGGATATAATCACCAGCTTATGTTTTATAGAGATCTTTATACTGAACAAAAACTCTTTTGACTGATGATAGATTAATGGGGACTCACCATTATCATCCTGCTTCTCTCTGAGTGTTTGCCCAAAGCATCCTTCTATAATAGCCATGTTCTCATGTCCCACTAATGATTTGGGGGTACATGTGACTTTGGATCACTTAGACATGTGAAAACCATTCTTAACTCTAGATCCTCCAAAATATGGCTCGTAAGATGGAGCCACTGACCAGTTTTCCCACTCATGGTCAGATCTAAGCTCTTTATTTCCCAATTAAGTAACCTGAGGTCCCAAGAGGACACACCTTGAGGACACACTGCAATATTTGTGGAAGACTTGGAACTGACTCCAAAAGTGGAGTTCCACCTACTGCCATGAAGCACAGAAATGTGAAAACTCCCCATGACATTGCTGGCTCCATGCCCCTCTTTTTTAAATATGGGAGCAGAAAGTCAAAGCAATCATTGCAGAGCTTGGTTCCAGGTCAGGTGTGTGGGGTTTTACCTTTATCTCCATCCTGCTCATTGGAGATTTTCTTCAGGTCTATGAAATGGGTTGCCAAGGCTACATCATTCACGCTGCCTTCATCCCATACCTGGATCTTCACCCTCCTGCACAGGGGAGGAAACATCTCCTTAAAGACCACCTGTTCATGCCACACAGGGTCAGCACAGTTCTTCTGCACCGTGGTTCGCCCCTGAGAAAGAGATTGGAAGGAAGGTGTGAAGGGCAGGCAAGTCAGGACCATTTATTAATAAAGATAAATGCTTAAAACCAGCAGAAAATGAAGAGCAAAAAGGCTAGAAAGAATGATGCTAATCTCTCAAGAAACCATATATATCAGTGTCGTCCAGCAAACCCTACTGATTTCCTGCTCTGCAGCAGACACTAGACTAAACTAGATACTGGGACAAAAGTGAGTAAAGTGACAGCACTGTGCTGTCCATCTGAGACTTACATACATCATCACACTGAAATTAGCATGAAACAAATCCTGCAGAAACCAGCAGTTATCTGGTGCCTCTCCAGGAATGCAGCAGATAAGCTTAGACCACAGTACATGTTTGATAAAGGTAGGACCTTCTACAAATCACTTTCCTAATCAGGACCTCAGCTTCCTTGATAAAAAATGAAGGCAATACCCATATGACTGTCATGACAATCCAAGTCAAAAATATACTCTAATATTTACCCTGAGGATCAGGAAAGAGACTTTCGTGGGGGGGGGGTTCAGTTGGACAAAGGGGGTTAGGATCACACTAGTGGTGATCAGGAGCTATTCTTGATTCTTTGCTCTGAGACCATATGCAATGCCGTAGATCAAGCCAGAGTGACTGCATGGAAGACAAGTGTCTTAACCACTGTATTAGCTCTTTGGCTATATGGAGAAACAATGGCTCAAGGACTGGGACAACTTAGGTGTATTCACTGAAGCTGTGGGGGCCTTGAAAGTCTAGAGAATGCTGGCCATGTGCCTGGGCTATAGGCTCTGATCCAGCAGAGCAGAAATGGCCGGGGTTTCATAGGAAAAGAACCATATAGGGAAACTGTGAAGCAGATTGGGAGTGGGTGGTGATTTTCCACTGGGGCCTGGGGCAGGGTTACAGCTCAGAGAAGGGCCCAGAATGGAAGGTTTCCTGAGTCTTATTCCTTAATGTATTTATGGCTCCTCTCCATAATCTCCAATGAAGAGCATTTCAAATTTCCTGCTCTGTCACTCAGTTCTCTTCCAAAGCACTTCTTAGTTTAGATTTTAACCTCTTCATCTGACTAGAAATGTCCTCGTATTTTAAGGCTTTGGTTCAGGCTTTCATGACTAGTGACAATGATTTCTCACCGTTTGTCCTGCAAAGGAGACCTCTACAAATGGGTCCACGAGGTCCTTACTGTCACCCACAAATGCTTTGGTGACATTTGCCATGATGCTGGAGTTCATTTTAGGCAGCCCTTCGGCTTTGTAGAGTCTCACATAGAATCTGGCCCAGGGTCTCTCAGATGGGAACCCATGGGGAATCAAAAGGTTCCTAGAGGGGAGGAAAGAAAAGACTCTTGTACTTGAGATCATTGGCACATTGTTGAAGCAATTTGGAATTGGAGAGAAGGATCCTGACATATGAGAAAAAGATGAAAAGATTGTCATTTATCACTAAAATTCTTTCTAGAGTAAATGAAGGCAAATAGCATGGAGTAACATTAAGACCCTGGGATTAGAAAATAAACTTTGCCCCCAACTGTGCATCTTTAAAGAAGCACATATAAATCTTCCTAATTCATAATTCAGTGGCTAAGATTAAAGCTCCAGTTAAAGCTCTGCTACATTCAGATAAATCAGATAAGCTCAGGAATCACTTATGTGCCCATCCTAGAAGCCAACCTTCACTAAGATGGCCCCATCTTCCAGACCACTGCTTTTCAACCTTTCCCTATGTTGGCCCTATTCTAACCTTGTTTCCTTCCTAAGATTCTCCCCATACTCAACCTGTAGCCCCTCCCCTTTATTTACATAATTTCCACCTGTGATCCTATTAAAATATCCTGAGGACTCACAAAAGAGCCCTCTGGCCCTTGCTGAGAAATATGCCTTTAGATCAAGTGAAGTCTTGATGTCTTTGCTAGAACTGAATCCCAATGGGACATACTATGAACTTGACAGTTCTTATGCACTCATAAGAAAAGGGAGGAGAAAGAGACATTGACATTGGGCCATATCATGTTTTTCACATATCCTGGGAGGGTGAGTCTCACTTTTCTATTTGCTCCTCAGCATCAGAGATTTTGGGGTTGGTCTTTAAGATGTCGCCTTTCCCAGTCACGCTGATATCACACTTCAGGTATCCCTTGGTGCCAGTTCTGATGTCACCAGGGTCAGTGAGCAGGGCCCATTTGTCACAGAACTGATGACCTGGAAAAGCATCCTGAAAACTCAGATATCACAAACAACTGCACTCAGTCATTCCCACATCCAAGACTCCCTCACTTTTTCTCAAAGAGAAGCTAGCTCATTATAATGATTCCCAAGTCTTATGCTTCCTCTCTTTTGGTGTGTTTCTGTCTCACCCTCTCTCTCCTCTACTTTCTTACTACCCATAGATCTCTGAGAGACTTTCAACCTACAGGATTCAAGCTTTGGCTCAACAGAAGGATAACACAGGATATAAAAGTCATGTACTATTTCAGAGATTGTGAATATAGCCTCAGAATCTTTTTGTTTAGTCTTAATTGTGAGTCCAAATTGCAAAGGCTCTCATAAATTCTAAGTTTCTGGGTTTGTTTTTTTTTTTTAATACTATACCTGACTTATACACATTTCCACATCACAGCTAGTGGAAAAAGAACTGGGTAGATATCATTCCTTTCACTTAGGTACTGAGTCTTCCTGTTCCCTGAAGCTTTTAAAATGCATTAATGAATCAAATCCAGTCCTCTGTCCTCTCATATCTTTTGCCTGGCACAAGTTAAAATTATTGTTTAAGATAAGAGGGTCCTTCACGGAAAGATCTATATTGGTATTGACTGTTACTTATTCACTTTTTACTTTGGATACATTTTTAAATTATTAAAGTTTCACTGTCTTAGAACTCAGGGCTAATAATTACTGTTAGAGAAAACTATATTTTGTATGTATTGTTAGAGAAAACTGTATGTCATAATCATTTTTTATTTAATTTTGTTTTTATGCTAATTTTTTCTTTTGTTGGCTACAGCTGGAAATGCTCAGGGTTTACTCCTAGATAAATCCTATTGGGCTCAGGGGATCATCTGGTATGCTGAATATTAAAGATTGAGGATTGAACTGACCACATGCTAGAAAAATGCCCTACCTGCTGTAATGTCACTCTGGCCCCACACTGTCATTATTTTATAGTGGATTCTATATTAAGTCCCTCATGCATATTTATTAACTTAATCTCCTAACTTTATATTCCTTCCTGTGAAGAAAGGAGACTATTTTATCTCCATTTTCACAGATCCAGAACTGCATATTGATATGCAGTCCTCACTCTTAATTTTAATACTCTGTTCAGCTTACACCTCACATCACAATTTAGATTTTAATATAAATGAAGAAAGTTTCAAAAGTATAAACATAAAATCATTTGATTATTAATGTTATTTTGGAGAAAAGGCTATTTGTTGTTCAATGTTGAACAAGTGGTGAAATGGATGAGTCCATTATGAGTTGACTTCTAAGTCTAGGTAAAAAGGAGAAAACAAGAGAGAGATTGGGAGATGTTTCGACTTACCAGGTTGATTGTACACAGTCCCCAGGTCTACTTTGAAGGAGCCAATCAGCACACTTCCTATCAGCTTATGATGAAAGACCTGAGGGAAGATATAACAGTAAAGCCAGTAGCCTCCTCTCTGAGAAAATTCTGTGAAATGGGTTTAAATACTTCAAAGAGGTTTCTAGACACTTGTTTATTTTTTAGTCTAAAGTACAATAATGCTTGGTCACCAAACCACAGGACTATAAAGAATATTCAGTGGTCCTACTTCTATTTCCTTCTAGTATATTTTCAGCTAATCCTTTCTTGAAAGATGCTAATTAAATTTTAGTAGCTAAAATTCTTCTATATTTGTATTGGTCTGTTGTTTAATCAAAAAAACTAGAGTGTTACTAATATTATGATGCCACTTCCTTCAAGAAGCCTTGATTAATATTCCACAGCTCAAAGTATTTCCTATTTCTCCCCAAGTTCCACAACATATTTCTCACAACCTTCTCAGATCATCACATATTTAACAGCCAGAACAAGATTTTTGTTCATCTTCAATATTTTATTAGATTAAAAATGAACAGTGCCTGGCTGGTTACTGCAGTGCATTTTGAGGCGAGTGCTATGAAAAGGATAATGAGCTGATGCCTGATCCAGAAGCAACCTGATTCTGTGAGCAAGTAACCTTTCATTCAGGTCAGAGAACAACGGGGATAAGCTACAAGAGACATGGTAACTTGACTGTCTTCTTCAAACTTTGGAAAACACTGATATCTAGAAGCTTGGGGAGAGGGGTCCCAAATCATAGAAAGAGATTCCAGTTTTCACCAAAGGGTAAATATTTATAACCGGACTTCCAAGTAATGGAATGGGCCATCTAGAGGTCCCCACTGGATATATTTAAGTTGTTCCCAGGTATACTAAGTCATGGAGATGATGGAAAGGGATCCTTGCCCTAGATGATGTTCGATGACTTTTCTTCTAATGACAAAATTTTATAAGTTTCTTGAACCAAGGATTGATTTCCTACTTTTCTTCACTAACTGCATGACCTTGATCAAAGTAGGTATTCAGTGAACATTTAGTAAACTAGTCAATGACTGACCAATTGAATGAAGGTTTAAGTGTTTTTGTACTTCAAAACAGCTATTCTATGTGAATGAATGAGGAAACTGGAAAGCCTGTCTAGAGTACAAGTGGGGGTGGGATGGGATGGAGGGAGATTTGGGACATTGTTGGTGAG
Organism: Suncus etruscus; assembly: GCF_024139225.1. Taxonomy (NCBI): domain Eukaryota; kingdom Metazoa; phylum Chordata; class Mammalia; order Eulipotyphla; family Soricidae; genus Suncus; species Suncus etruscus. The sequence goes on along the minus strand of NC_064866.1, from coordinate 31,928,668 downwards.
AATGTTGCACTGGTGAAGGGGGGAGTTCTTTACATGACTGAAACCTACTCACAATCATATTTGTAATCAAGATGTTTAAATAAAGAAAAAATTAAAATTAAAGAACAGCTATTCTGGCAGAAAAGATAAGAAACAATGAATTGACTTCAAAATTTGAAATCTCCTCTTTTTTGTGTTTTTGGGACACACCCAGAGGAACTCAGGGATTATACTTCTGGCTCAGAATTACTCATCAGACTCAGGGTAAATGTCCTACCCCCTGCACTATCACTCTGGCCCCTTACAGCCCCTTTTACTCTCCTTCAACTAAATTGTGAGGCAGTAGAACGCTGAGGGAAGTAAGGACAACTTGGCTTGAGCAGAGAAGTTACTTAATGTCACTCCCGGCCCCACAACCCATGCTTGTAGCTATTCACATCATTTTCTAAGGAACATGAAGAAAGCCTGACTCCACCTCTCCTAGGTGGAATGCACCTTAGTTCCTCTGGACAAAACAGGATGCAAAAACCCAAATATTGTTAAATAATGCAGGGGGCCTCCTCAAGTCGTTCACCCAGTGTGAGAATCATCAGGCATTTCAGCTGAGTCAAGCATTACGTCGCAGGAACTCTAGTGGAACTTACATATAAAGTCTGGAGCCTGAGGCTTCTGGCAAGGGAACATGATTTTGACGTCATCAGTGCCCGACAGGCTGACTGTCCCAGTGTCATGTGCCTATCACACTCCCTCTGTCTTCCTTTGTGTTGAATTTCTTTGGAGCAAGCTTTCAGTTCGTATACTAGTTTGGTCCTCTCAGAATTGTTTGGAAGAAAAAAATTTACCCAGACCTTGTTCTTTATCCCCTTGCTTCCTCTCCATGTAAAAGGAATGTTTTCCCAAACTGGAGAGACAATTGTGACAGATGTCATCCATGGTCTCTGTCCTATTACTGAGAGTTGTGAGATCAATAAGATCATGCACCTTGTCTAACTGTAGTTTTAACAGGGGCACTTTCCCTGCTCTTTCCTGTCTCTGTGGGGGTGAATCCACCTGGATAAGATACCTCCCCCCCCAATAAACTAGGTTTCACTGTTCTCAATCTGAGCAGATCTAAGGAAAGTTCTATGCAGATTTTACCCACATGGGTTCCTGTGGTCTATATTAGGAGAGGGTGAATTGCAACCACTTGCCCCAAATCTGAGCCAACATTACTAAGATATTTGGTTCTTTACTAATTCTTTTTCCTGTCTGTTACCAAGGGGGAAAAAAAGAATTTGATTAATTACCATTCATGTGAATATTATCTCGAGAGAAATACTCTAACATTTGTTTCATAAAAAGATGAAAACCAACTCAAAATGGCAATGACTTAAGATGTCATTTGAAGCATATGTTTTAACTCCCCACATTAGAATATTTCTGGATGATTTGATAGTAGATTACAACTCACTTCCAAGAAGCAGAGATTTTCTTGAGTAGCTTGCTTTCCCGAACTCCTCTGCACTGCTTATTTCAGATTCTATACTATTAGTTTTAAACTCACCAGCTTGTACATAGACTCCTGAGTTTTTGCATTCCTAGCAAGCTGAATCCTCCAGAGAACTCCCAATATTTGGAATCCCTCTAATACACCCCCACATTAATGATATACTTACTGAGATTTTGATGATCTTGTCAAAAAGATGCACTTGGGGTCCAATGAAATCGAAGACAAAGTACTTTAAAACACAAAGTTCATTATGAGCCAAAATTCCAGACTTATAACCAAGAACCCTCTGCCTAGACATCCTGTATTTTAACCAAATTGTTGTACAGTAGGACTGTATCATTAATTAATTGGTCATTCCCTTCTGGAGATCAGTTAATTTTTTTTAATATTTTAACATATATACTAAAAAAGGAATATCATTAACCACTAGACATACATTTTTATCTAAATTGGATTTGATAAGTGAAATTGGTGGGTTATAATTAGACGTATTAGAGTTTTTAGTAGGTAATATAAAAATTTCTTTTTAAAGAGGTTAAGTCATTTTGCATTCCAATTGATAGGGTGTGAAGATAGTCATTTCTTAATATCCTTGTCAATGCTAGGCAGGGATTGTAATGTCAATTCCTTTCTCTGTCCTTTATTTCTGCCTATATTTAAAATAATAAGTAGAATTTATATTATCAGTATTATAGTGATATTTATTTGGGATAAACTTGATCAAAATATTATTTTCTAGGATTTTTTGTTTTAGATATTCTGTGAAGTTCCCAAGAAGGAAATAAAAAAAATTATAAACAAGGGAGATTTTAGAAGTTGACTAAATTTTAGAATTGAAGAAATTTTCTAGATCATTCTCTCTATTCCTTGTATAAGAAAAAGGAAGACTAAAGAATTTAAAGACATGCTCATATTGTTGAGACTGAAGCTAAGTTCTCTCAGGAGGAGTTAAGTACTGTTTCTTTTATTCTTTTTTTTTTTTTTTTGTGGGTTTTTGGGTCACACCCAGCAGTGCTCAGGGGTTATTCCTGGCTCCAGGCTCAGAAATTGTTCCTGGCAGGCACGGGGGACCATATGGGATGCCGAGATTCGAACCAATGACCTCCTGCATGAAAGGCAAACGCCTTACCTCCATGCTATCTCTCCGGCCCCTAAGTACTGTTTCTTTACTCATCTGAACTTTATGGATTATCTCCCAAATGTGAGAGTGAATGTTCTCATGGTACAGAAAATTAGAGAGCTGTTTTATGGTTGTGTGTTGGGGTGGGGTGGTCAATAGGATTAAGATGGGAAGAGGAAGTTGCCTGGTGAGTTGTTTCTTTTGTTTGAGTGACAGGGTGAAAAAATGACCCAAGGATTTTAGAGATGAACATAGCAGCAGTAGAAAAGGAAGAAATCACTCTAAAAAGTCTGCTTATAAATGAAAAAAAAAACAGGAAAAGAAATCTATGAAAACTGAAAGATGTCCTAATATACTATAATGCACTCTTCAAAATAGTGAATCTGGAACCGGAAAGGTAGTATATGCAGCCAATCCCAGTTCAACCTCCAGTATTACTGATGGTACCCAAGCATTGCTAAGAGTGACTCTTGAGCACCGCATCAGAAATAAACCCTGAACATGAGGCGGCCCAACACTTCTAGATCCACCTTCTACCTAGTCTTATTCCTCACACATATCAAAAAATGGTGGCTCTTCCGTAGCAGTGAGATGCTACATTCAGTGTCATTTGTTTTATGAAAATAATAAAGTATATATCACATTAAGGAAGCTTTTCATACATGATTTTAGACTTTTAAAAAAAAGTTTTGGTGTTCATAATTGCTTATATGTAGAAAATTCTTACATGAAATTCTTCATTCTCTGATAATACTGAATATATGAGATCCTGAGGGCTCCTTTGGATTACTCAATTAGTTCCAGTGTATATTGCCTTCTATTTTTTTTTTAAATAATATCTTTATTTAAGCAACATGATTACAAACATGTTTGTAGTTGGTTTTCAGTTATAAAAAGAACACCCCCTTCATCAGTGCAACATTCCACCATCAATGCCCCTATCTCCCATACATGTTTCGCATCCACCCACCTCACTAGGTAGGACCCTTAGATCTCTGATCCACATACATTTTTCTAGCTGAAAATTATTTCTCAGACCCTTCTTACTGGTACTGGTAATATATGACAAGCCATAGGTTTGGACTTTTGGGAGGGAGACTTGGGACATTGGTGATGGGAATGTTGTACTGGTGAAGGGGGTGTTCTTTACATGACTGAACCCAATTACAATCATATTTGTAATCAAGGTGTTTAAATAAAAATATCCAAAGAAAAAGAAAATAATTTTCTAAAATGAAAAAAAAAAAAACAAACCCTGAAATAAGCATTTTTAATTCCACTGTGACTAAAAGTTTTACTTCATCTTTGACATTTTTTACTTGTTTAAGTGCTTACTGCTATGGTAGAGCTGAATAGCTTTTCGATTCAAGATTCAGGTGCATAAAGAGAATGCTAATTAGTTTAATGACTAGCCTTAGAGAAGTGCAGTTGAAAGTGGTTTTCATGGACATCATTTAACCCATGGCAAAAGATGTGCCAGAAAGTAGGGAGTGAAACAGGAGGGAGAAAACAGTCATTTTCACTCCTGGTGAAAGACTTAGTAGAGACAGAGTGATAAAGAAAAGAAATGAACAGTTCAGGAGGGACTTGGAGCTTTTCGTTGATTTCATTATCTATGCTCTCCCTGCCTTCCTTTTCAATTATCATTTCCCATTAGGAAAATAATGAAGTCGTTTATTGCATTGTTGATTATTCATAGTGACAAGTGCCCATGGGAAAGCAAGAACTTTTATATACTTCTGTTAGCTGGAAATTAATTTTCAACTCTCTGGAGAGACATCAAAATTTTACATGTGTATAATTTTTGCCCCAGTTAAGCAAGGAAAATAATACTGTAATATTTATAGACAATTATTTTTTAAATATTCATCAATAAGAGGTTACCATTGTAGAAAACTGGCTAGAGGGGCCGGAGCAATAGAACAGTGGGTAGGGCATTTGCTTTGCATGTAGCCAACCTGTATATATTTGATCCCCAGCATTGTATATGGTCCCTTGAACTGGCCAGGAGGAATTTCTGAGCATAGAGTCAGGAGTAAGCCCTGTTTGCTGCTGGGTGTGACCCAAAAACCAACAAACAAAGAAAAAAATGGAAAAGGAGCAAATTGGAATACAAAATGAGGTGAAAAAAAATTAAAAGGTATGTTCTGACATATATCTTATATCTGATACATCTCTATATTTGCATACAGTATACCTATATATATGAAGAGACTAATAGGTTAATCTCCAAGTTATGCTTTTATTTGTAGTGAAACGGTTTTTTTGCTAGTGAAAAGATCCTCAGCTCAAGGATGCCGGGGATCAAACCCAGATTGGTCATATGCAAGGCAAACACCCAATCTGCTGTGCTATAGTTCCAGCCCCTTCTTTTTATATTTTTAGGTCAAAAACAATGATACACAGAAATCACTCACTCCCACTGTTGCTTAGAGGCCAAGCAGTGATGGGGATCAAATGCAGGGTTCTAACATGCAAAGCATGAGCTCTAGCCTCTAGGCAGGTTTCCATGGCCTCTATCCTTATACAAACCTAGGCTATCTAGAAAGATATACAAACACCTAGTAAGAATGATTGCCTACAGGAAGGGGAACTTAAGAATTTGGATTAAAGATCAGAAGGACATATTGAAAATGACTGTGCCTTCAAAGCCTAGCCGGTCTCACTCATCTATGGGTTTTAAGAAAAATGAAAGACATTCTTGCAATAATAATTTTCAGGCACAAAAGAGAAAAGAGCTGGAAGTTACGGCTCACCTCAGGAAGCTCACCACAAAGAGTGATGAGTTTAGTTAGAGAAATAACTACATTTTGAACTGTCCTAATAATGAGAATGTATGAGGGAAATGGAGAGCCTGTTTAGAGTACAGGCGGGGGTCGGGTGGGGAGGAGGGAGACTTGGGACATTGGTGATGGGAATGTTGCACTGGTGATGGGTGGTGTTCTTTACATGACTGAAACCCAAACATAATCATGTATGTAATCAAGGTGTTTAAAAAAAAGTAAAAAAAAATGACTGTGCATTGTTTTATTTACTTGTTATATTGGTGTTTTAACATTTTATGTGTAGTCTCGAATGTAAAAAGAAAACATAAAATGCTAAATACTTTGTGATTTTGGTGTTTTCCTTTACAAACAGTATTTTGTTTGTTTGCTTGTTTCTTTTGTTTTGGAGCTATACTCAGTGATGCTCAAGGATACTCCTAACTCTACACTTAGGAATTTCTCCTGTTGGGGCTTGGGAGATCAGATGGTATACCAGGGATGGAATTTGAGTCAGACTCATGCAAGACAAATGCTGTGTTCGCTGTGCTGTCTTCTGCTGGTACAAGCAATTTTTATACTGTTTATATAAACGACTGCTTTACTTTCCAATGTAGCATGCCTGTTTTAAAAATAATAATTATATCTTCTTTTTCTCTGATTACATAAATTCATATCTCTTCACTGATCAACATATCACAGATTTATTAAACAGAAAGTCATAGTTTATAAGGGATGAAGATGAGTTATAAGAAACAACAGGGGCTGGAGTGGTGGTGCAGGTGGTAGGGAGTTTGCCTTGCATGCGTTAACCTAGGACAGACCACAGTTCGATCCCTGGGCATCCCATCTAGTCCCCCAAGCCAGGGGCAATTTCTGAGCACATAACCAGGAGTAACCCCTGAGTGTCACTGGGTGTGGAAAAAAAAAAGCCTTACTGAAAACATAGCAATAAGTTTTAAATTCAGGAGAATTTTAAATTCAAGGAGAAATTTGTTTTGGTGTTACACCTAGCTGGGTATTGACTGTGTTCAGGGACCATCCCTGATGGGCTGGATGGACCAAATGAAAGGCCAGGGATCAAGTCCAAGTCAGCTGTGTGCAAGGCACACACCTTGTCTTACCTTACCTCACCTTATCTTACCTCACTTCACTTCACCTCACCTTACCTTATTTCTGTACTATATCTCTTGTCTCAAAGAAGAATGGTTTTCCTGTCCTTTTAATGGTCATTTTGTTCAATATTATACTATTATTATAGGTGTGAAGACTCAAGGCGTTAGCCAAGGACTTAGGTCAAGTAACAATAAGCAGTCACAGTTTTCTATTGATTTAGAAAAGCGATGAAAGACAGTGTTGAGGGAGAGGATCTTGGTGGCTTCCAAGACTTACTTCATTGTAAAAGGGGCTGTTGGTGCCTTCCTTCACTGTGCTCTGCTTCTTCTCATCCCCAACCTCAATGATCACCACAGGGTCAATGTTCTCACCAATCAGCTGTCGGGCTTCCGTGATGGTTATGGCAATCTGTAACACAAATAGCAAGGGCTGCTTGGGCCTGCCTGCACATTCAAACAAAAAGAACTGGGTGGGAGGGGTACAGTCACTTACTTGATAAGTTTGGGATCTGACTTCCCCCTCATGAATCTTAGTTAACAGTTTGGCTCTATTAAGAGAAAGCAAAATATTTGTCTCATCAAGTAAGAACATATATAAAATTTGTAAGTTATGATAATATTTCCCCTGGTAATTCTAAGAGCTTTTGTTTACATAACATATTCTCTACCACTCTGGAAGAAATAAAAACAAATGAAGAACAAACTTAGTTTCTATGACTCAGTTTTCCTATTTCCTTCATCTTCTAAAATGAAGTTAATAATATCATTTATCTAACAAGAGATGATTGCTACAATTAATTATGTATTCAGGTAAAGGTTTAACCCATGTATGGCAAAAAATATCAACTCTTAATGTGAGTAAAATTATTAGAACCATGTATTATTTTTATTTCACAGATCATGAAATAGAGATTTTAGCATAGCAATGACAAAGCTGTATCTAAATAAATAAATAAATAAGTTTATTTTATCTTCTGTCAGATTCTATACATATAATCACATTTCTACTAGATATAACAATTCTGAGTTTCATGATTGCTTTGGAAAAAAATTGGTGAAAGAGAAAATTTAGAATGACTGATCAATGCCACTAAGTTCTCACAGTCCATGGGATTTTGTTTATCTGGATATTTAGAAATCAGATTAGAGGAAGAGATCCTCTTTGTAGCAGCAGCAGGTATCAAATAAACTGAGCCTAAGTTCCTATTGAATTGTACTCTTAGCTTTTAACAATACCATTCTGCATTTGACTTCAATTCCTTTCAGCTGATTACAATAAAATCTAGTAGAGACGGAGAAAACTGATAAAATCTCATCCTTAAATGCATCTTTAAAATGCATCTTTATATTGAAGTTGATGTCTCCAATTTTATTTTATGTTACTTTCTCTTTCTCTTTCTTTTTGCGCTCTGGCATGGTTCTATTTCAGGACCGAGACAATTATGTGGTGCTTGCCTTCAGCGCTGTAGTGCTCATTGGATATTTATTTGATATTTCTTTTTGTATTGTTGTGGTATTTCAATTCCTTTTTTCCTGTCCTCTCTTAAACTGAAGTTGAGAGCCTCTAGAAGGACTACACCCATTTTCGGCTTATTTGATTTTTACCCCACTTTATTGCTTTTCTCTTCTTCAAACCAAACCACATAACTTGAACTATCTAGTTCTGCCCCTCAAATAGAGGGGGAAATAAGGGAGGGTACTAGGACCAAACAGATATATGATCACTATATAGTAAGCTAGACATGAAGGGGACCACTCTAGCAGTCCAGGGGGTGAGAGTGGAAGAAATGGGATGCAGGATGGGAATGGGGGTGGAGGAAGGACTAATTTGTGATGGAAATTCCCTTGATTCAATGTTAATATGTACCTAAAATAATACTGTGAAAGATATGTAAGCCAATATGGTCAAAATAAAAATTATATGTAATAATAATAATAATAATAATAATAAATAAAAAATAAAATAAAATGCATCTTTAAAGTTAGATGCATCCAAATTAGAACATTCTCCTCCATTTAGCCTTAATTTCCTCTTTTGAAGGTGAAATTGTAATGGTGTTTAATCAGGTTTTCTCTGAAGATTAATGCAGACAAATTTATATAGGAAAATACAGGTATCAAAAAATAAGCTGTCAAATTTTGTGTCACTTACTTAGTATGCACATACTCTGTGCCAGTCTCAGAAGAAAAAGAATGAGTAAGACATCACTATATTTTGCCTTTATAGAACTAATTACCTGAGGGAGAAGACATAAAGATATATAAAGACAGAAATAACAAGTGTTAAATGTATGACAGAAAAAATACAAAAAAAAAGTTCAGAGAAGAGAGAATTCCCTGAGACAAGAACGAAGTTCTCATTGCAAAGGTCGGTTTTGAATTTAGCATTAATTGGTATATAGTGTGTCAATAGATGGAAAATATGCTGAGCAGAGAGAAAGAAAAAGGTTATTCTTCCTGTCCCCTGCCTTCCTGTCAGTGCTATTGTCCTAATGAAATAACTGGGAAGGGGCCCCTCTAAGAATAAAATAATTGAAATCCCAATTCAGGGGCACTTGGAGATGATTGCCAAGATACTTGTAGGGGGGTGATCTTAAAGGAAGAATTTCTATATCTTAAGGACTGCCCTCTGAGCTTTCAACTCTGATTTCTACCTACCTCCTACAGCCTTTCTCCCTTATATATATACATATACTATCATTTTCCACGAGCCAGGGTGTAACAAGTGGGTATCAGCCACTTAGGAGATAATTTGTTTTATTCTTAGAAATAATTATGAGTGAAATAAAGACATAATAGAAAGGAAGAACAATCATGGGAAAAATTGGCATAAACAAATATGATAGAAAGCTTTAGCAGCCCCAATGATGGACTTCCTTGTGTCCATCCTCACTGATCCATGATTTTGACTCTCCTCTCTCAGAGGGAGGCTGATGATTTTATGCCTTGCACTAGCCATTCAAATGCAGCAGGAATGACAAGCTTAACTTGCAAGAGACTTTACTGCTGCTCTTTCACATTTTAGTACTGCTGTTATCACCTTTGAAACAAGCTTAGACCAGTCTGTTACCAAACAAGGCTCTGACAGTGTTCAACTATGAACATTTTAAAGAGAACAAAATGATACTAAAAGAGGAAGCTTCAGTTTTCCCTTGCCACTATTTTAAACAACTCTACGTAAGCTGCCTCCATGCCACTTCAAAGATTCCTGAAAAATCATGGGAAACTCCTGAGAAAGGGAAGTTAGCAAGTTCCAAGGGCTGGGGCTGGAGCCCAGAGACACTTGAGGGCTCTCTGTCTTAGACTCCTTGGAGAGAATGACTTAGTGTTACTCTGGTCTCCCAGAGCCAAAAGGATCCCGAAGAGCTGAAAGTGCTCTGTGTGTTTGTGCTAACTACACATATTAACACTGTACCTTCTCTTTGGAGGGGCTGAAGGGCGAGACGTGACAGATTCATCATAAGCCAAATTTCCTCTTGGTCCTTCCTGCTGAGAAGGTACCTCTTGTGGGGCTTCTAATTCTCTTTGACCACCTAGAGAAGTAAATACAGAAGGAAATTTGTGATAAGCATCACCTTCACTGAGCAATATGCTGCCCTATCAGAGGGGCAAGACAACATACAACTATAGACAAAAAAAAATTCAGGAACAATGATGGTTTTTTTTTTTTTAGCAGAATAATGAAACACCTACCTTAATTGTCTTTTTATTTTAAATGCAACTTGTATTTTCAAAAGAAGATGCATTGATTTGCTTGATGTGAGGAAAAATAAAACTGGATTAAAATTTTAAGAATGTAAAATTGTGGGTAAGAACTCAGGTTCAATCCTAGGCATCCCATATGGTTCCTAAGAGCATGGCTAGGAGCAATTCCTGAGTCCAGGACCAGAGTAATCCCTTCACCAGTGTGGTCCAGAAACAACAAAATTTAAAGATTTACTAACAAGACTAGGTCTTATAGCATGAAAGCTTTAGGCAAGTCAGTTCCTCTGGACTTCATGAGCCAAGTTTATCATGCAGAAGCCACTTGGGATGATTTTGAGTGCTCGCTTCGGCAGCACCTCTATTAAAATTGGAACGATACAGAGAAGATTAGCATGGCCCCTGCGCAAGGATGATTTTGAAAAGCAGATGGCAATTTGGGAGTTCCAGGATGGTCGCAGGATTCTGTCATTGTAGCCACAAATTCCCAGGAGATCTGTTCCTTCTCCTAAGAACCCATTTTTTCCATGCCACATTAACTTTTATTTACTTAATATTTACAACTGCAAAAAAAATGTGTAACCAGTCCCTGGCTACTAGGATCACATAACATCAGTGGAAACATTCAAATGGCCACCAATGGCACCTCTTTCTCTTCACTAGCCGTCTGCCTTCTTTTTCTCTCACTCCCAAGAAAGCCTATATTTTTAAAAGTGAGTCAGATGGTTTTTATAAAATGAAACTTGCTAGAATGATGTGAGAGTAGAAAAAGAGGACTATGTGTTCAAGAGAACATGTATGTTCAAGAGAACATAGGCTTGGGCGAGCAAGCCCAGAGTGGATTTTGGAAAGAGCTTTTATACAGCTTTTTGAAAAAAAAAAATTTTTTTTTTGAATACCCAAAGGGATGCTTTTATTGGTTGCCTGATCAAAAAGAAGAAGAGGCAGAGTCCTTTGGGGGGCCAGTCCTGGCAGGCTCCAGAGGATTATTCTTCCCTCCCTCCTCCCCCAAACAGGAGAGGGCCAGCTAACTCATCTGTGATGAAAACTACGTTTGGAGAGACGATGGCATGGAGTGGTCTCTTGGAGCAAGTGGACTATTCCAGGAGATGGGCCCTTTGTTGGAGAGCTCTATATTCAGTGAAAATCATGCGGCAAACACATTTTCACAGCGATTTTGGTTCGCACGACCCTCCTAAGGATGAGTGTTGAGGTCGGGGGGCCCTGTCCCGTCCTGCGCAGACATAGCTGTGCTTGGAGGAAACTCTGCTGATGGATATGGGCAGATGCTCTCAGGTTGCACTGGGAGGGTTGTTGCTGGCCAGTGCTCGCTTGGATGACATGCGACACACCTGTAGAGATTTCTGGTTTCTGTGGTCCTGAAGCAACAGTGTTTTTAGGTGGTGCAGAGAGGGCTCTGGAAGTGGCCTGGCCATCGATGTGCCAAGGATGACTCTGGCACCTTTTGGTCGCTGTGCCGAGGCTCAGGCGACTGAACATAAAACAGAGATGTTCCAATGCCTCCTTGAATCTCTGGACTTCCAGGGGCTCTGCTGCCTTTTGAGCTTCAATGGACGATGGTGGGCCCTGCTCATTGCGTGTGGTGATGACAACCGCCTTCTGCTCAGAGGCTGGCATGGCCTTCGCTGTTTCTTGGCCAAGGGTGGTGGAGGGGGGACTGGCCACTGCTGAGGCTAGATTAAGGTCGCCAAATACGCGGCAGATATGCGCCACGTCCTCCTGGATGGAACTCCCTCTGTGAGGGGCAGTGAGGGGCCCAGCACGTGTTTCTCTCTTGGATGTTGCTTCTCCCCGAGGAAACACTTTGCTAGAGGGCCTACTCCCGGACCCCAGGCTCAGGCTCCCGAATGTTTGGCAGAGCTGGCCCAGTGCCTCCTGGGGGCTCACAAGATGTGCTTGAGCCGTTTTAGTTTGAGGCAGTGCCCTTTGCTCGATGTTCAAAGCCTGGGATGTTTCTGAGACCGGCACCTGGTACTTGGCTGGGCCAGGGCCCATGCCAGACCCCCTCTGCAGGCGCCTTGGTTTTGAGTTGGCGCTGTTATGCCTGCAGGTGTCCCCTTCACAGGGGAAGGTGTAGGCAGGCTGAATATTCATAGATCCTGAGGATCTCATGATGGGAGCCCTCAATGTGTTTGTTTTATCTATACATGGATGGAGGCGAGGGCTAGTATTAGGCTTGGCTGGGCCAGGGCCCATGCCAGTCCCCCTCTGCAGGCGCCTTGGTTTTGAGTTGGCGCTGTTATGCCTGCAGGTATCCCCTTCACAGGGGAAGGTGTAGGCAGGCTGAATCTTCATGGATCCTGAGGATCTCATGATGGGAGCCCTTAATGTTGTTCTTTTATCCATAAGTGGATGGAGGTGAGGACTGGTATTAGGCTTGGCTGGGCCAGGGCCCATGCCAGTCCCTCTCTGCAGGCGCCTTGGTTTTGAGTTGGCGCTGTTATGCCTGCAGGTGTCCCCTTCACAGGGGAAGGTGTAGGCAGGCTGAATATTCATGGATCCTGAGGATCTCATGATGGGAGCCCTCAGTGTTGTTATTTTATCCATAAGTGGATGGAGGCGAGGGCACCAGGGTTTGCCCAAAGGCTACTTGCTGTCTGAGATGTCTTCCAGGCTCTAGTCGGGATGTGAATTGGAGGAGGAGAGGCAGGGACTGGATGGTTTCCCACTAGGTGGGAACACCAGAGGGCCAACCCCCCTGGTGGGGGTTGGGGGGGGCACTGCACAGTACAGCAGTTAGGAGTAGATAAGGTAGAGTAGGGAAATACTGAAATATCAGTGTCAAGGTAAGAAGACAACCAAAACAAGCTGTCGTCTCAAAGCAGGCTTTTGCCCAAGTTGCTAGGTGCAGCTCAAGGATTCTAGAAGGCCTTGTCCTTGAGCCCATCACAAAGGTAGCAGTCAGTCAAATGGGGGGGGGGGTGTCCGTTAGGGACAGGGCTCAGACACACCCACTCAGCTGGTGTGGTGGGCACTTGACCTCTTCTTGTCCGTGGGCTTTGCTCAAAGTGTCTTGAAAAGGAGGCCCATCTCGCTAAAACATCTGAACCTCAATCCACCACAATCTGTTGACTGTGTTAGAAATTTTTACCCCTCCAGTGGGAAAATAGAACCTTCCTAGTAGCTACCAATTGGTGGCATATTTAGGGGGCTGTTACCCTTGGTGGATTTTATGAATGAAACCAGATGACCCCCATATACTAGCAAATTAGAAGATTCTGCTTTCTTTGGCGGGGTGATTTATACATTTTATTAATTTTTTTATTAATTAATATCTTTATTTAAACACCTTGATTACAAACATGATTGTTGGTTGGGCTTCAGTCATGTAAAGAACACCCCCTTTCACCAGTCTAACATTCCCATCACCAATGTCCCAAATCTCCCTCCTCCCCACCTAACCCCCACCTGAACTCTAGACAGTACAGCACTTCCCTCATACATTCATATTATTAGAATAGTTATCAATGTGGTTATTTCTCTATCTATACTCATCACTCTTTGTGGTGAGCTTCATGAGGTGAGCTGCAATTTCCAGCCCTCCTCTCTTTTGTCCCTGAAAATGATTGCAAAAATATCTTTCATTTTCCTTAAAACCCATAGATGAGTGAGACTATTCTGCGTCTCTCTCTCCCTCTGATTTATTTCACTCAGCAAAATAGATAGATTCCATGTACATCCATGTATAGGAGAATTTCGTGACTTTATCTCTCCTGAGGGCTGCATGATATTCCATTGTGCATAAGTACACCTTTCTCTCTGCATCCCCGCCAACACCGCTTTTTGTCATTCTTTGTGATGTGTGCCAATCTCTATGGTGTGAGGTGGTATCTCCTAGTTGTTTTGATTTGCATCTCCCCGATTATTAGTGCTGTGGAGCATTTTTTCATGTGCCTTTTGGCCATTTGCATTTCTTCTTTATCAAAGTGTCTGTCTATTTCTTCTCCCCAGTTTTTGATGGATTAGATGTTTTTTTCTTGTAAAGTTCTGTGAGTACCTTGTATATCTTGGATATTAGTGCTTTATTTGATGGGTATTGGGTGAATAGTTTCTCCTACTCAGTGGCTGGTTCTTGTATCCTGGGCTCTATTTCCTTCGAGGTGCAGAAGCTTTCCAGCTTAATATATTCCCATCTGTTAATCTCTGCTTCCACTTGTTTGGAGAGTGCAGTTTCCTCCTTGAAGATGCCTTTAGTCTCAGTGTCCTGGAGTGTTTTACCTACGTGCTGTTCTATATACCTTATGGCATCAGGTCTGATATCCAGGTCTTAAATATTTGGATTTTACCTTCGTACATGATGTTAGCTGGGGGTATAAGTTTTTTGCAAGTGACTAGCCAGTTGTGCCAATGCCACTTGTTGAAGAGACTATACACCAATAATGATAGGGAAGAAATGGACATTAAAAAAAGGGAGCTGGTGAGGTGGCACTAGAGGTAGGGTGTCTGCCTTGCAAGCGCTAGCCAAGGAAGGACTGCAATTTGATCCCCAGTGTCCCATATGGTCCTCCCAAACCAGGGGCAATTTCTGAGCGCTGAGCCAGGAGTAACCCCTGAGCATCAAGCGGGTGTGGCCTGAAAAACCAAAAAAAAAAAAATCTTTTCTCCATTGAGGATAATATTTGTCATTGGCTTGTGGTAGATGGCTTTAACTAGATTGAGAAAGGTTCCTTTCATTCCCATCTTGCTGAGAGTTTTGATCAAGAATGGGTGTTGGACCTTATCAAATGCTTTCTCTGAGTCTATTGATATGATCATGTGATTTTTATTTTTCTTCTTGTTGATTTATGTATGATGTTGATAGATTTATGGATGTTAAACCATCCTTGCATTCCTGGGATGAAACCTACTTGGTCGTAGTATATGATCTTCTTGATGATGCATTGGATCCTGTTTGCCAGGATTTTGTTGAGGATCTAAATTCTGGTACAAGACAAGGCTGTCTGCTCTCACCACTCCTCTTCAACATAGTACTGGAAGTGCTTTCTATAGCGATCAGGCAAGAAAAAGCTATCTAGGGAATCCAGATAGGAAAGGAAGAAGTCAAGCTCTCATTGTTTGCAAATGACATGATACTCTACTAAGAAAACCCTAAAGACTCTACCAAAAAACTTCTAGAAACAATAGACTCATATAGCAAGGTGGCAGGCTACAAAATTAACACACAGAAATTAATGGCCTTTTTATACACCAATAATGAAAGGGAAGAGAAGGAATTCAAGAAGGCAATTCCATTTACATTAGTGTCACACAAACTCAAATACCTTGGAGTCAACTTGACCAAAGACGTGAAGGACCTATACAAAGAAAACTATAAAGCCCTGCTCCAAGATATACGAGAGTACACATGGAAATGGAAACACATACCCTGCTCATGGATTGGCAGGATTAACATCCTTTGGTCAATTAACATACTTTGAGCAATACTCCCCAAAGCGTTATACAGATTTAATGCGATCCCCTTAAATAAACCCATGACATTCTTCAAAGAATTGGATCAAACACTTATGAAGTTCATCTGGAACAATAAATACCCTCGAATAGCTAAAGCACTTCTAGGGAAAAGGAAAATGGGAGGCATTACTGTTCCCAACTTTAAACTATACTACAAAGCAATAGTTATCAAAGCAGCATAGTATTGGAATAAAGACAGACTCTCAGATCAGTGGAATAGGCTTGAGTTCTAAGACAGTGTTCCCCAGACATACAATCACCTAATTTTTGACAAAGGAGCAAGAAATCTTAAGTAGAGCAGGGAAAACCTCTTCAACAAGTGATGCTGGCAGAACTAGTTACCCACTTGCAAAAAAAGTGAACATAGACCCCCAGTTAACATCATGTACGAAGGTAAAATCCAAATGGATTAAAGACCTTGATATCAACCTAATACCATAAGGTATATGGAACAACACATTGGTAAAACACTCCATGACATTGAGGCTAAAGGCATCTTCAAGGAGGAAACTGTACTTTCCAAACAAGTGGAAGCAGAGGTCAACAGATGGGAATACATTAAACTGAGAAGCTTCTGCACCTCAAAAGAAATAGTGCCCAGGATACAAGAGCCACCCACCGAGTGGGAGAAACTATTCACCCAACACCCTTCAGATAAGGGGCTAATATCTAAAATATACAGGGCACTGACAGAACTTTACAAAAAAAATCTAATCCCATCAAAAATGGGGAGAAAAAATGAACAGACACTTTGATAAAGAAGAAATACAAGTGTCCAAAAGGCACATGAAAAAAATGCTCCTTCTCACTAATCATCAGGGAGATGCAAATCAAAACAACCACAGAGATTGGCATACATCACAAAGAATGAGAACAATCAGTGCTGGCGGGGATGTGGAGAGAAAGGAACTTTTATCCACTGCTGGTGGGAATGCCGTCTAGTCCAACCTTTATGGAAAGAGATATGGAGATTTCTCCAAAAACTGGAAATTGAGCTCCCATTCGACCCAGCTATTTCACTCCTAGGGATATACCATAAGAACACAAGAATACAATACAAAAACCCCTTCCTCACACCTATATTTTATTGCAGCACTATTCACATTAGCCAGACTCTGGAAACAACCAAGATGCCCTTCAACAGATGAATGGCTAAAGAAACTGTGATACATATACACAATGAATATTATGCAGCCATCAGGAGAGATGAAGTCATAAGATTTTCCTATACATGGATGTACATGGAATATATCATGCTGAGTGAAATAAGTCAGAGGGAGAGAGTAAGATGCAGAATAGTCTCACTCATCTATGGGTTTTAAGAAAAATAAAAGTCATTTGGTCTGGAACTTCCAGCTCACTTCATGAATGTCACCACAAAGAGTGGTGAGTGAAATTATAGAAATAACTACACAGAGAATTACCATAATCATGTGAATGAATGAGGAAACTGGAAAGTCTGTCTGGAGTACAGGTGGGGATGGGGTGGGATGGAGGGAGATTTGGGACATTGGTGGTGGGAATGCTGCACTGGTGAAGGGGGTGTTCTTTACATGACTGAAACCTAATCACAATCATATATGTAATCAAGATGTTTAAATAAGGGGAAAAATAAAAACAAACAAACAAAAAAAAAGAAAACAACCCCATTCACATTAGTGCCACACAAACTCAAATATCTTGGAGTCAACTTGACCAAAGACGTGAAGGAACTATTCAAAGAAAACTATA
Organism: Suncus etruscus; assembly: GCF_024139225.1. Taxonomy (NCBI): domain Eukaryota; kingdom Metazoa; phylum Chordata; class Mammalia; order Eulipotyphla; family Soricidae; genus Suncus; species Suncus etruscus. Next base: position 31,911,298 of record NC_064866.1, on the reverse strand, counting down.
AAAGCCTGCTGCAAGAAATAAGAGAGGACACTAGGAAATGAAAACACATACCCTGCTCATGAATTGGCACGATTAACATCATTAAAATGGCAATACTCCCCAAAGCATTATACAGATTTAACACGATCCTTCTAAAGATACCCATGACATTTTTCAGAGAAGTGGATGAAACACTTTTGAAATTCATTTGGAACAATAAACACCCTCGAATAGCTAAAGCAATCCTTGGGAAAAGGAATATGGGAGGCATTACTTTCCCCAATTTTAAACTGTATTACAAAGCAATAGTTATCAAAACAGCATGGTATTTGAATAAAGACAGGCCATCAGATCAGTGGAATAGGCTTGAGTACTCAGAGAATGTTCCCCAGACATACAATCACCTAATCTTTGACAAAGGAGAAAGAAATTCTAAATGGAGCAAGGAACGCCTCTTCAACAAGTGGTGTTGGCACAACTAGCTAGCCACTTGCAAAATAGCGAACTTAGACTCCCAGTTTGAAATTTTTTCCCTCTGGAGTTTGCATACATAATCTGGGCACTGTCATGGGAGAACCTTGAACTTATGATGATCCCAGTATTATTGATGATTTCTTCATAATCTTCTGTAGCATTTCTTTTTCTTTGGGTTCCACCTATCTTTGGGTTGGTTTCTTCATCTGAGTGGTATAAGGATTAATTTTGAATAGTAAGTTGTGGTGGGACAAATAATATTTCTTAATGTTAGCAATTTTAAGGTCCCTTAATCATGACCTTATTTGAAAAAGAATCCTTGCAGATATAATAAATCATGTGGATAAGAAGCAATTAATCTGGATTATAAAATATTATGCTCGCAGAGATGACATATATCCTTAGAAAGGAAAGCACGAGAGAAATTGGAATGCCAAGTGAGCAGATACCAGAGACTGGACTAATGTGGCCAAGAACTTTGTGCTCAACCATCAGGAAATAGAAGAGGCATAAAATGGGATAAAATGGGTTCTCCTAAGGGAAGAAGAATTGCCAGTTACCAGTTATTGACCCAGTCACATTGATAAATTTTGGCCTCCATCACTATGAGAACAAAACTGGGTTATTTGGAGCTACCCGGGTTGTGATCATTTGCTACAGGTCACTTGTTTTAGAAAACCAAATTACTAGTGTTTAAAAATTTTCCATGTGCAGATGGTAAATTTATTCCTCAGTCTCCTCTTCTCCCTAGCTAAGGGGGTAGTATTTTTGCCTGGGATGTCATGGCATGTCTGAGTAGAATAGATAGCAGATAGCTCATTTGGAACAAGATTGGAGAACTTTTTTTTTTTTTTTACAAAGATGTGAATATAGAAGAACTACACTGACTTAGTTACTTATATCTCAGGCACTCAGCCTGGAGTTTCTTCTTTGAGCCTCCACCCTACCCATTGAGAAGAGAAAGCTGTGACCAATTAGGGCAGAGAAGAAGTTGGGGCCAGTGAGTTTCCATAGAGAAGAAGCATCTGTCTTTCATTTGAGGGACACATCCTACTTCCTGGCACTCCCACCCCCTCAGAATTCCTAGTAGGATGCCTCATTGGTTTAAAGACCTGGGTCCTGCCTGCACCCAGAGAGATCAGCCTCCTGGGACAGAGAACAGGAAGAGATTAAGAAAATTGAGCTGGAGAGACAAAATGGAAAACAATCTGCATAGGAATGTTCTTCTAATTTCCAACATCTGTCATTGACTTACCCAGTATTCTGCCATTCACACCCCAAACAGACTCTAGTGCATACAATTGAGGAAGTGAATGGGTAGATAAAAATGGGAGGTACCTAATAACTATTTCTGGGGCAATTAAATAATAGATAAGGTCATTAGGATTTTAATAAACTAAAGCTTGGATATAAGCACTGTAAGCACATAGATATAAGAGTCATAGACTTCAAGACTCTCCCAGAATTTTACCTGGAAGAACCCTAACTTCCCAAGTTAGTCCAAGAGCACAGACCAAAGAGTTCTCAGTTCTATGAATTCTGCACTTTCAAATTCCTTCAGAGCCAGATTCTAACCATTGAATGGATACTATTTGCTTTCTAGGAGGCACCTAACTCCTCTCTGCCCTGTTTACTTTATGGGTAAAGACTCTAATTAGAATGAGACATGAGAGACTGGTCATTTGAAATTTGTATGGCTCATTGCCTTAAAAGAACAGTTAAGTAAATTGGGGAGGAGAACCTAGCTGCAGGATTTGCAGGACTCCATGAATAAACAAAAATGCAAAGCCATTATTAAAAAATTATTAAAAATTGCATGGTGTGACAGCAGAGCTTGATGCCAAGCTCAAGGTCCTTTTAATCCCAGAAGGCAGGAAAAGCCAGATCCTAGTGTAAAATGGATTCAGACAGGAGCCAAAATCTCACCTGTGTGATTCTGACAAAGCTACACAATTCCTCTCAACCTTTGCTATAAAACTGAGATAAAAAAAAAAATCTACATCTCAGAGTCATAAGTGATGTCAAGTAAAAACATCAGGCAGTTAATAAATATGCTATATATGTAATTTTTCAGAAGACTCTTAAGGAACTGTATCTTCTTCAACCTTAGGTTCCTGGGAACTATTATAAAATTTCAAGAATATCAGGAAAGACTCCAAAACCTTTTCATTCCCTGGTATTTTCAAACTAATAAATACTACTACTAAAAATACTTAGGTGAAACTTTAAGTTTTATCTTTCATTAAAACAACACCTTTTCTATCCTATCCAAGGTTGACTGGAATCAAAACTAATATGTGGAGGTTAGAGATTAGAGTGGGTGGGTCTTTGACTTGCACATGGCCAATCCAAGTTTAATCCCTGGCATCCTATATGGTTCTCCAAGCCTGCCAGGAATTAGTGCAGAGTCAGGAATAAACCCTGAATACTGCCAAGTGTGGCCCCAAAACAAAAATGGCTAACAACATGTCAATGCTAAATTCAGTAATTAGTTTCCATATTGTCCATCGCAAGGTCATGTTTTACCTGAGAGCAAGGTTTAAGGTTTCCAGAGAACATCAAGGAATGTTTTCCACCTCCATCCTCCACATATACATCTAAGACAATATGGAAGCTGAAGAGGAAAACAAACTCACTGCACAATTTGGGTGGAAGAATGCCCAGAAAACCAGTGTGTTGAACTAATTTTAGTCAGGGCTGACCAGCAGAAGTCTCCATGGGTCTGAAAATGCTCAAGGATTTTTCCCATGTACATTGTGGTAATGGTTTTTTTCTTGTATTCTTTGAGTTTAGAGAAAGTTTCACAGGAATACTTGGACTATCAGAGAATGGGGTTGAGATAACCAATCCTATTATGCTTCCTTCCCCGTCATGCCCCACAACTGCCATTCTTTCTCTTACGTCACTAATTCGTAAGGGCAATGGAGATCAACTTAGGCACCCACATCACTCCCATTTGAGAATAGGAGACATAGAGACTGAGAGTCAGTGGCTATGGGACTGGTCACAGGGTCAACTTGGACACAACTGGAGGTTTGAACCCTATCATAGTTTAAACTCCTATTCCTGGGATCCTTACACAGTCTAAAAGGAGCCTACCCCGCTTTTGGTTTGTGATGACTAGATGAATAGCTGCTCTAAAGAGTGTGGCCTTGGAACCTCAGGGAGGATTTGCTGGAGGCACATTTCCTGCCTCACTATCACAGAGAGGAACTTCATTGGCATCAAGGCAACCCGCACAGCAAGGCCTGCAGGCCCCCAGGAAAGGGTTATGCACCCCATTCCTCCCTTAGGTGACACAAACACAAAACCTCACCTTGGGCAGACTTGTTGGCTAGGATTAATCCCTTTTCCGCTTTATTCCTCTTCTTTTTCTTCAGTCCAAAAATGCCTTTTCTAGAAGCAAAAAGAAAAACTGAACTACCTAGTAATAAAAATTTTGAGTCTTTCAGATAAATTAGGAGAAAACACACAACATAGATATGCACACACATACCACACACATTAAACACACACTGACTTCCCCCAGAACCCAGCCTGCTTCCATATAGATCCAGGATGGAGGTCAAAGGACAAGCATCATAGTAACCCACTGACTTATTTAGACAACTCTACTTTTACAGAAACCACAAAAATTCCACTTAAACAAAAACCATAAGTCCACTCTTCAGGGGTTGATAGAACAAATTAACAGGGTAATTGTAACTTTGGGTGCTATGGAAGCCATTTTTGCTTGTTACTGGGGATGCTAAATACTTTTCTTCTTAAAAGTGGAGGTAGACAAATAGATCTGAGAATCTTTGACTTAGACAGTATTTATATATAGTAATGTCATTTCTCCCTTCCTCATTTGCCTCAAACTGACATCTTTTAATTGTGTTGAACAATTTCTCCAACCAATCTTACAGATGAGGGGGCAAAGGCCCATCGATGGGGGGAGGCTGTCTTATAGCTAGCTCTAAGCATCTGGTCTGTGTTGAATTCAAAACTCAGACTCAAACACCACGATCAGCCCAAGCCTGCCAATTCCCATGAGTAGATAATTCACATGAGTGCCAGGCTCCAAACCATTTCAAAAGTCAATTCTCACAACACCATTTCCAAGGTAAAGGTTCTAAACACTTTCCTGAAATTCATGAAGTAGGGAGTCATATTACAAATATGGAACTCAATTGAAGCATGGTAAGTATCCAGCTATTCTATTAATTTTTGTTGTTAGCCTTGAGAAGAAAGTTGATGGGGACCTCATTCTAGGAAAGTGTTCCAGACAACTTTCTCATACAAGAAACAGGAACATTCAGACACTCTACAGGAATCACTTTCTGAGGCTGGTGGAAGAGATTGGCTCTCTATGGAAAGGATGGAGGGTCACAGTTCAAAGAAGTCCAGTTGTTGAGTCATGTAGGGTGAAGGTAGTGGTCCTTGGAGGAAGGAGTTGGAAGAACCAGGAAAGGATATAGTGGCAAAGAGAGAAAGCTGCAAAGATGCACATTTCCTCAGGAAGTATTTGCTGCCCTCTTGAAGCAAAGCAAGAAAAGCAGTAGGGCATAATTTTACCACTTTGCTTACATATTTAGATTAGAAGGTGGGAAGAGCAATACTAAGATCAAGGAACTCTACCACCAGGCACCTTGTTTTCCAACCCCAGACTTCCTCCATGACTTTGCTTTCTAAACTTCAGGATCCTCTTGTGAAATAAGGCCGTAAATGTATGGCTTCAAGAATAGTACTAGGAACATAATAGATGCTCAATTAATGCTAGTACTTCTTATTATTCTAGTAGAATTAGAACCCACCAGCAGAAGCTACTAGGAAACAGATGTATACTACATTTGCATGCTTAATCATTCTTTGCGTGTCCTGTCTGTTGAGACAAGTGAGAAATTAAGCAATTAATCCTCCACATTGATGTTGTCTCAACAGTAAAGTGAGCTGCACTGGGTGGAGATTAGTTCCCTGTCCTAGGAGGTATGCAAGCAGCCACCTAAGAACCCTTGATAAAAGATGTTGTAGTGAAGACAAATATCAGAAGAGAGGAAATCTAGGGATCTCTGAAACCTTTGGAGAACTGACAGCCAACAGAATGGAAAGAAGGGGTTCTGGGACAACATAGAGGAGAAAGAATGGGGTGATTCATAATACTTCTCTGAGTTTTAGTATCCCCAGTGATGTATTGGGGATTACAAACAAGTTTTGACTTATAGAAATCACAGAAGAAAGTGAGAAGTAAGCAAAGTAGATAGTACAAAGTCTGTATATAGAAAATGGTAAAAAAATAACAACAACAACATACCTTTCTCAGGTCTTAACCCTTCTTCCCCTCTTTGATTTGCTATCATTCTGTGATAAGGATATCATTCTGAGTATCCCAAGAATTTTGGGATGGAATACACATGGAAACTCCCTTTTGAAAATAAAACAATTCTTTTTTCTTCTTTTTCTTTTTGTGGCCACACAAAGAAGTTTCCTCCTGTCTCTTCACTCAGAGATCACTCATGGAGAGGCTCAGGACATATGGGATGTTAGGAATCAAACCCAAGTCAATCATGTGCAATGCAAGCACCTTACCCACTGTACTATCACTCAGGTCCTAAAAAAATCTCTTAAAGGAAACTTTCCATAATAACTCTTGCATTTCTACTTTCAAAGGATAAGGAGAGTTACCAAGCAGATGGCATGAGATTGGCACCTTCCAATCTCAAGGACTCCAAATATTATGGTCCTGGGAACTTGTCTAGAGGGCTCTGTAGATTACTTGAAAAGACTGAGTTCCTCCAGCTACAAGTTCCCTCCATCTGGTATCTACTAGGGGAGGAGATATAAGATACCAGGGAGCTGACATCTTCATCTATACAACAGCTCCAACATTCTTACATCTTAGGAAATAGGTGAAAGAAGTAATGAGTTAAGACTGAGGCTATTATCATGGCTGTTGGAGGAAGGAAGGAACTCCAATTTCTTTTTGTTGTTGTTGAATTAATTCTTTTTTTATAAAATCTTTAAGCACCATAATTACTAGCATGATTATAGTTGGGTTTCAGTCATAATCAGAACACCCTCTTCACCAGTGTAACCTCCAGAGATAAACAGATGGGAGTATATTAAGCTGAGAAGCTTCAGTACTTCAAAAGAACTTTTACTTCTTAAAGAGACATTCCTACACTTGTAAAATCAAGAGTTTTGACCCTACTTTTCAGTAGAGGTAACTTTCAAAAATGGACATTTTAAGATACTACTTATGTGCAGAACCACTTCAGAGATCTTAAACTAACTTGGAAAGAGCCAGCATTGAAAAACCCTGGGTGAGTCACAGCTCGCAGAACCTTTGGAAAACCTTGCAGCAATGTCCAAAGGATGATAATCATTTCAGGCTCTTTTCAGTAGATTGATGCTTATTTCACAAACAAGCCATTTGTCTAAAACCCTACTCAACCACCAGGGATACTCCAAAGATGACAAAACTTCTTGATTACGTCAACAAGTCTTAATAAAATTGATAGATCTTCTTGATAAAATTGATTTCTCTTTCTTCCAGAAGATATCAGCAGTAAAGGAGGACAGCTTTTCAGCCCAGAACAAGCAAGCCAATTTGCCCTTACATTAGGCTATGGTGAGTGATCCAGGCAACCAAGATTCAGATCTGGGGTGTACCTGCTTGAACCAATTTGTAATGTAAAGTAGACTGCAAATAGTCATTCAATAACAGGGAAATATAATGCAATATCCTCCCGAGTTTTAGATATACATTCTACACTCAGCACATTATTTTACACATTATTTCCTAGGATCCCACAACAACCACAAGGTACTGCGGTTACTATCTATTTTTACAACTAAGAGGTTTTCAGGTTTCTCACCTGACTATTGATTGGGACCATAAGCAAAACAGGAAGACTTACCTGAAAAGTCTCTGGGCAGTTCATCACCATCATCATCCTGTCCCCTCCTATTTGTCAAACATTCCAGCATAGGCACTCTCCCACTTTACTCAAAGGAGGGTTTTCTCTGGTTAGGATCTCTAAAATGTTCTTCCCAGCCACCCCAAGAAAAGTCAAGAAACATTTAGAGATCCCCATACCAACCTGGGTTCCTCAGGGTGAAAGCTACTGCGACTCTGGTATCTGCATTCAAACAATAAGAGCATTACAGATTGCACAAGTTAGTCTTGTTCCAGTACATGTGTTCAAGATGGTGTCTGGCTCACTGGCCTTTGAGGTTTGCACTGCCTAGAGGATGGTATCCTTGTCCAATAAAAGAGGAGCTGTCCTCAGATGCTTGAATTTCATCTATTCTACTTTCTAACTGTGTCTCTGAGGTTGTTCATGGCACTTCTCTGAGCTACAAGGTGCTTTTCTGCAGGAAATGGCAATAAAGTGAACTATGTTTTTCCATTTTCCATTATGCTCCTCTCCACCTAATATAAAGGATTAAGTTTATCTGTCTCCTTACCATTCAAATATAGAAGTATACTATAGTATCGAGGTATACTACCCAGTTAAGGACAAAACAAATTATTTTAATGGGTTTATTTATTTGTTCACATTAAATTCATAAACTTAAAAATATATTTTAATAGGGGCCGGAGCAGTGGCACAAATGGTAGGGCATTTGCCTTGCACGTGCTAACCTAGACTGTGGTTTGATCCCCCGGCGTCCCATATGGTCCCCCAAGCCAGAGCTATTTCTGAGTGCATAGCCAGGAGTAGCCCCTGAGTGTCACTGAATGTGGCACAAAACCAATATATATATATATGTATATATACATATATATACATATATGTGTGTGCTTAATAAAATTCCTTTATCGAAAAATTAATTTGCACTACACATATATTGAAAATAAATGCATCCTGAGTTTTTCCACCATCCACGGTTCTTCAAAGAATCTGGGAAAAGTTCCTGTTAGAAAATGCCTTGTTGGGGGACTTTCCCTCTGTGTACTCATCATATTTCTAAAACTAGAATATTTCATCAAAGGCAAACCAGCAAACATAGAAACAGCAGAAATGTGGGTTTTGGCAGAAGATTGGAAATATATAAATCCATATAACATGCTGCCTTTCCAAGATTATCAAATTGTTCTTTTGTTTTTCCCATGATCTTCTTATCATAATTTATCCATTCTACATCCTATTCTTTAAAACAATGATAATAACTTTTGGTTTTGCATCCTATGGAGGAGCTTTCTAGAGCTGACCCCACACTATGAGTATATCTAAATATTCTATTTCAATGAGAGGTTTTCTCAAATATAATCATTCTTAGGAAAATTCAAAAGATGATTGTTTAACCAAAAGGAGAAATACCATTTAGGAAACTCATAGTATTCTATGACCACATTTGGGAAGATTGGATTTTATTATCCCATCTCATTCCACTTCCACTTAGCCTCCACCCCATAAATTAATTTTCCTTTTCTACCCTTGCATAGAATTAGTTCCCATATTAGAAGAACTGAGGCCTTCAGTTTAAGAGAGAAGTATCCATTTTATATTGGGTCAAAAATGTCTCAGGTAATTCGGCATTGACTTCCAATATCAAATGAACCTATTAACTCTTGTCCAGTGTGATCTGGAATCTCTCAAATGTAGAATCTGAAAACTTTTCAATAGTGGCAAATGGGATATTTCTCTCTTAAGCCCTTATTTTGTACATTCCAGTCTTACAGACCATTGTGAAATTCAAATTTTACCAACTCAACAGTTATTAACAATCCTGACATACCACCTGCAAAAAACAGCTGCATCTAGAAAATGCGCCTCTAAGGATGCTAATGAATATGCATTCCTGTGCATTCTCTGAACTGGAAATGACTCAAATAATTCAGAGCCACGTCATGTACTATTAGCAGCCCCAGGTCAGGCAGACTATGACAGCTTTCAGATATTGTTGTTGTTGGAGATGACAGGCAAGGTCAGGATGCTGCTGCTATAGAACTAGTTCAAGAAAATGGGGCTATTTTTCTTGAATACTTTTCACTTGTGGGACATCAACAGTGTTCACTATTGATAACCCCTTCAAATGACTGGGTGGTATGCTATTTTCAACCAGGAGCCACTAACTGGGCTTCATTCTTGCCTGTTCCTCCTCCTCTAAACTAAGATCAGCACAGGATTGGGATAGTTAGTGTGCAAGGGAAATAGGGAAATTAATATTAGCATGTTGTCTATATTGGCAGGTGGTATACCGAGTCAATGACAATACAGTTTGGGCTGCTGGACCCCACCCAGCCCAAACTTTCTCTTGTTTAGAAATGAGAGTGTGTTCTTTTTCCCAATTCTCTTCTCCATTGCCAAACTAATCATAACTCTGATCTTTTCTATTATCTTCAAGACAACACAAATCAACTTCTATGCCAAAAATAAACTCCAGGCAACTTCCACATTTGGAACAAGTAATATCTCTCTAAATCTCAGCATAAATAAGCCTTCAAATTTTTATCTTCTTTAATATTTCAATTATTCTTTTGATTGTATTTTGTCAATAAAATGTCAAAAGTTCCATAACCCTGGTATATCAAGGCTGAAGGTTCAAGATTTCTCTTTTGTTCCTTGACTCTATCTTCCCACAGAGCATTTATATTGCAGATGTAAGTCACTGAAACAGGGTTTCTCCTCCAGCTGGTTGACTTATATGTATGGAATTGAGATTCGAGGGGGGGAAGTTTGTGAAAATCTATCTGAACTATTATAAGATGACACCAGCCACTAATCCAAAATAAAGGTGTACCCCTATCTTCCTCTTTCCCATAATCTCTTTCTTTGATATGTAAAAGCTCCCTTTCATGGGTACTTTTGTCTTTCCCTCAACCTTTCTTCTCCTGGGATTGGGAATTGGTTTAATAAAGAAAAAGGAGTTATAATTTTTTCTCAGGGAGAGACCATAAAGCAAAAAGCCATGGATGCCATGATTATCCAACCTTTCCTGACTGATTTGGTTTATGAATCCTTCGCCTCTACTCTGCTTCTTCAGACTCATCTGTGTGTGGGGGTTGATCTGACAACCCCTTGAGTTTTTTGTTTGCTTGTTTGTTTGGTTGGTTTTTGGGCCACACCCGGCATTGCTCAGGGGTTTCTCTTGGCTGTCTGCTCAGAAATAGCTCCTGGCAGGCACGGGGGACCCTCTGGGACACTGGGATTCAAACCAACCACCTTTGGTCCTAGATCAGCTGCTTGCAAACGCTGGTGTGCTATCTCTCTGCCCCCCCCCTTGAGCTTTATTTTACAAACTATCATCTGAACAACATCATCAACTCTAGCACTACTAGCAATGAAGGTGATATTTTGATTTCTATTTGAAACTCAGGTCTATTTCTCAATGAAAATGAAGGATATGCCACACCAAAGTCAACAACAATAGAATCAAGAGATCTAAACGTTAGCAATCTAAACTTTAAATGGGCCTGTTTTACTGGCAGGTCAGCGGAAATATTTTATCTGAATCTCAATTTTTGACCTCATGCACATTGAAGACAGTGTAAGTACTGCATTAAATTTAATTCACACGATGATATTCATCGTCACTCCCTATGAGGGTGATACAGGACTCAGATTTTTTTTTCCAAATGAGTTTAACTATTTTTTTTTATCATGAAGCATCTACTAATATCTCAAGCAGCAGTCCTTAAACTATGGCCTACAGGCCACATGCGGCCCACCAAGGACATTCATCCAGTCCACCTGGTGTTTTTGTAGCCACTTCCTGTTCTGTTAACCGTTGACTCAGCCCACAGTGCGCATGTGTGGGATGTGTGCTACACTCTTTGACTTTTCTGTCTTTTTCAATTCCTCCTCTAAGTCTCAGGCAGGAGTTCTCAAACTATAGCCCACCAAAAGCAGGCCCATCGTTCCCATTGAAATACTGGTATGTCTATTGATTTAACTTTACTTGTTCTTCATTTTACAATGTAAAATATGTAAAATAAGTATGTAAATATTGTATTTGTTCCCATATTTGACTTTAAAATAAGATATATGAAGTATGCATAGGAATTTGTTCATAATTATTTTGAAGCTATAGTCCATCCTTCCAATAGTCTGAGGGACAATAAACTGGACCCCTGTTTAAAAAGTTTGAGGACCCCTGATCTAAAGGAACACTATTTGGGATTCTCAGAGAAAGAGGGCTCTGGCACATTCATTGTCACTTTTTATTTTGAAATTTTTTTCCAGCTGAAAGGAGCTCCAATAAAATCTTTGAGAAAATCAAGAATTTAGGACATCTCTCTTAGAATATCCTGACACAAAATGATCATTCTATGCCTTCTATTCAATTCAGCACAAGAGGCCCTAAGCAGTCCAACCAAGACTGACAAATTAAATTCATAAGACAGCTTTGAAAAATGTCTAGAAACAAGAACAATTAATGAAAATCAATTGAACCTCTCAATACCAAGAACAAAGGATTATAAAATGAAAAGTATTAAAATTATCACTCAAAATGTTCAGACATAAGAATTAATATAAAAAACAAAAATATACCTAAGACCTTTACACTAAAATTACAGAATAAGGTAAGTTGAGAGAGATTTCATGTGAATAAATTAAAAATTGCAATACAGAAAAGATATCGAACTCTTCCTCAACACACAAAATTAATTTTAAGATTAAATGTACTCACTTTGTAAAATTTTTCAAGTCATATATTTAGTATTTGTAAGCCTTGCTGTGTGTATAGCATGTTCAACAAAAAAATAAATAAAAATAAAAATAAAAATAAAACAGATTTGGAGCTCAACTGTCCTCATTTTACTCTTTAGTTAACTGCTAATTATGTAACCTGGGGCAAATCTCAGCCTTTTAGAGGCTGTTATTCCATTTATAAGGAACATGATAAATTATTCCTCTTCTACGAGACTGATAAGAAGATAAAATGAGATAAAAGTTGCAACATTATGCTTGTAAATACTGAAGTTCTATAACCTACACATCTTAATTCAATTAGAAAAGTCAATTCAATATTCTATGAATGTCATTTAAGATTCTCCACAAAATAGCTTCAGCCTACCATTTCAGCCCTTGTTCCCAAAACTCTTAAGTTACACTCAATGGAACTTTGCTCACTTCAGGTCCTCCTAGTGACTTCTTTCTTAGCTGACAATCTCCAAATATGTCTTCCAGGTCCAATTCAAGTAATTTCTTTCATGTGATGGCTTCCTCAGTTGTGGAAGGAGGAACAAGTTTATGGATTCTTCTAACATTTTGTGTTTGTTTTGATTATAATGTTTATCATGGACATCCTAATAGTTACTTGAAGCATATTGTTTGTTAGATCATATATTAGAAATGAAACTTTTGGAGGGAGTAACCATGCCTACTTCATAGATGTACCCTAAGTACCTAGCACAACACAAGATATATAGCAGGATTCAATGACATTTGGATATGTAAAGAGAAAGAGGAACAGATAAAGTATACATTCAAAAACTCCACAAGAATTCACAAGACATTGTTTTGCCTTCATTGAAACCTGTATCATAGTAGATCTAAAGCACTTAAGGCCATCCCAAGCCTGAGAAGAAAATAATCTAAACTATCATTTGCTAAGCTTTGCCCTACCACTCATGTTAAAGAAGGAGGAAATAGCATTTATGCTGAGACTGAGTGAACCAGTCATACTCTGTTAAACGGTGCATCTGTTTGGTCTCTATTTGTTTCTTAAAATCACTCCCATGTTGTAATGTATCTCCTTCCTCTCATTATTCTTGTTATCCTTATTGATTGGATTTTACTTACTACTAGCCTCTTAGGTGATTATTAAAGAAAAACATGTAATTATTTGTGTTCACAGGACTAGGCCCTGGGATACAGAGATAAATACAACAGGATCCTTTGCCTTAGAGATGCTCACAGTGTGGTTGGGAAATGCAAATGTGTGCATAGTTATAAACACAAACGAGCAGAATACTCATGGATAGATACTATTTGCTTTAGAGAATAAAGAATAGAAAGTCTCACATGCCTGAGTCACATGCCTGAGTCACAGGGGATACTCTAGTTTGGCCTCCAAAGGTCAACAAGATCCCAGGAAGCAGAGAAGTGAGAGATAGGGGAGAATGTGTACTGAATAGCTACCATATGTTAGATTATTTTCTATGTTATAATTCATTGAATGGCACAACCACCTTGACAGAAAACAACATTAATCTCTGTTAGAAGAGGAGAACATTCCTTGTATGAGAGAGTGCTCTCCTTCAGACGCATTCCCTTTCCCTCTCCCCAACTGTCCCTTGCATCTCCCAATTCACATGTGGAAGCTCTCTTTTCTTTAAAGCCTTTGAAGGTGGGCCTTTGGGAAGTGATTTGGTTGAAATGAGCTGTAGAAGGAGGTGAAAACCTCATGATGGATCTATGTTCTCCCAAGAGCATGAAGGACTGGGTTTCTCTACCCCCTCCCCTCCCCTGATCTCCCCTCCCATCCCCTCCTCTCCTCTTCCCTTCTCTCCTCTCCTCTTCCCTCTTCTTTTCTTCTCTCCTACCCTATCCTACCCTCCTCTCCTCTCCTCTCCTCTTCTATCTGTCTCCATTTCTCTCCCCTCCCCTCTTTTCCTCTCACCTTTCCTACCCTGCCCTCCTCTCCCTTCCCTTCCCCCTCCTTCCTTCTTCTCCCCTATACCCCCTTCTCCTCTCCTCTCTTCTTGCCTCCTCCTCTCCCTGTATGTCTCTCTGTGTCTCCGGCTCTGTCTTTCTCTGTCTCTCTGTTTCTCTGTTTCTCTCTGTCTCTGTCTTTCTTTCTTTCTCTCTCTCCCCCCGCCCCTTCTCCCAAACACACACCCTGGCCATGTGAGGAAGTAACAGGAATCACCTGTCTAAAAGTCTGTAACCAAGTGTTACACTACAGACACTGGGTCTGCAGATATCTTGATCTAGTACTTTCCATCTTCCAGAATTGTGAGGAACAAATGTGCATTGCTTAAAATATCCCATTTATACTATTTTTTATTTTAGCATCTCAAATTTAGATAAGCATTTTCTCAAGAGCATGGTAAATAGTTGATGCAGATAGGATTTATACCAGGCAAGCCAGGCAAAAATGCTATCTCCTTCCCTAGAGATCTTCCTCTGAACAAGTGGATAAGGAGATTTTTACAGAAAGGAGAGAATGGGGTGGATTAAAGAGGTCTTTTCTCCATTTTCAGTCAGTTCTTACCAAGTCTCTGTTTCAGATCCTTTGGCTGAATATGGGCTCTGAATAACTCAGATTAGCATCTCATACCTGCCTTTCATGATATACAACCCATAAATAATATGAAACATTTCTGCTTTACTTACCACTTGCCAAGCCTTTCTATCTTTTTTTAAAGCCTTTTCCAATAATTAACATATCTCAATAAACCTCCTATAGTCAGATCTGAGCAAATAATCCTGTTGCCCAGGTCTAAGTAGTTTCTTCTACATCTACAGGCTTCTAGATCCTACCAGCTCACCCCAGAGATGACATTTTAAATTTTCCCTTTCCAGTCTGTCAGGATTCTGGAAGAAGAGAGAGCAAGAGTGAAGGCCTGCAGGAAATCTTGGGCACAAAATAATAAAATGCCTCTCTCTGCCTACCTGGAGCTTAGTGGAGGGAAGGAAAGAATGATGAGGCCAGAGATGAGAGCCTGAAGTAGGTCAGATGGGAACTCAAGTGATGGTCAAGAGACTTAGATTTTATGCCAAGAATAATAGAGCGCTATGGCAGGACTAACAGGACTTTATTCTCTCCCCCATGTCTACCACTTCTTTCTCTCTGTAATCCCACTCTAACACAAACAGCTCAAGCACATCTTTGCATTTGCAACTGGGCATGGAGCCAGATGGAACATTACTAAACAGCCAAGTATATGTTGCCAATTGCTTCTCTGAGGGAGACCATCCCAGTTAGGACCTCCATAGAAAATCCTCTTCAGGAATTACTAAGTCAGTACTTCTTAGATGTAAGGCATTATAGCAAGGTCAGGGGAAGTGCTCTTTTTGACTATCCATTAAGACTGCCTCCACATGCCTTTGAGCACTCAGATAGATCTCAGAGTCTACTTGTGGGGAATAGGAAAATTTACAAGGACTCCTGGGAGTTACCATAGATAGAGATAGAGATAGAGAGATCTTTTGAAGTCTAACTTTATTAGCAAGTCCCAATGATTGTGCTTGTCTCTGACTGAATTTTATGCAAGAAAGAGAGAGGGGGCGGTTCACCAGGAGGACTAAATGGTGCCAACATAGGGTATAACTGAGACTTGTAGCTTCTCCCATGCAAAGGTCTTTTAACTGAAAATGGCTGAACATCCTATAAACCAGGGGAAAGTCTGTTCCAGAAAAGGACTCCTTTTCAGTAAGAATATAATTTGAAATGACAAGAGCAAAACTTTGAGTCTATAGGTTAATGAGGTCTCTATTCAGTATTTACTCAGGATTTATTCAGGATTTAAAGACGAAACTCTTTAAATTCTCAAAAAACTTTCAAAGTAGTAAGACACACCTTCAGGAAAAATGAGTTGAGCTTTCTTCCAATTTGCATAAGTAGTTGCTCCTAATACTAAATGTCAGTGTGACTTCTCTGTATCCAAAGATAGTGAGGCAGGTTTTCTCCTCACTCAAGTTGTCTCCCCTCCCTGTCAGGTTGGGTGAGGGGTGTACTTTAGTATTTTGTGCATAATATACTCACTTGTTTAATAAAATAAATCAAGCTCTGAAGACTGACAAACCAAACCTTGGCTCACAGTTTCAGTGATGAGAAGTATATTATTATCTTAAAATTCAATGGCCTCAAGATAAAAAATACCCACAATATTTGCAGCAAGAGGAAGGAGAATTCTTATTAGCTCCTCCACACAAAATAGTTCAGGATAATTCATCACAGAACTATGCAATTTCTCTCACCAATAGATGAAACAATAAATTATTTTCACATCATCTATCTTTAGACAAAATGATACAAAAAAGAGATGGAGTGAAAATAGGGATTAAAAAGGAATGCCAGCTATAAAATATGCCTCTTCATTCGAAGGTCACTGGAATCTCAGATAAATACAGGTTATTCCTTTATTTTGCTTTATGAGGTACCCTAGGTCCTCACTCATCTCTGCAAAAACCTGTGTTTGTCTCCTTTCTTTCTCCTGCTTACTCTCATAGTCCCTAAATATTTTTTTTACTTAATACAAAGAATGCTGAATATTTCATAGGAAGAAAAGCTTTATGCATGATTTTTTTCTATTTTTTTTATTTAAACAACTTTATTACATACATGATTGTGTTTGGGTTTCAGTCATGTAAAGAACATCACCCATCACCAGTGCAACATTCACATCACCAATGTCCCAAATTTCCCTCCTCCCCACCCAACCCCCATCTGTACTCTAGACAGGCTTTCTATTTCCCTCATACATTCTCATTATTAGGATAGTTCAAAACATAGTTATTTCTCTAACTAAACTCATCCCTGTTTGTGGTGAGCTTCATGAGGTGAGCTGTAACTTCCAGCTCTTTTCTCTTTTGTGTCTGAAAGTTATTATTGCAAGAATGTCTTTCATTTTTCTTAAAACCCATAGGTGAGTGAGACCATTCTGCATCTTTCTCTCTGTCTGACTTATTTCACTCAGCATAATTGATTCCATGTACATTCATGTATTGGAAAATTTTGTGACTTCATTTCTCCTGACAACTGCATAATATTCCATTGTGTATATGTACCACAGTTTCTTTAGCCATTCTTCTGTTGAAGGGTATCTTGGCTGTTTCCAGAGTCTTCTATGGTAAATAGTACTGCAATGAATATAGGTTCAAGGAAGGGATTTTTTGTATTGTATTTTTGTGTTCCTAGGGTATATTCCTAGGAGTGGTATAGCTGGGTCGTATGGGAGCTCAATTTCCAGTTTTTGAAGAAATCTCCATATTGCTTTCCATAGAGGTTGGACTAGACGGCATTCCCACCAGCAGTGGATAAGAGTTCCTTTCTCTCCACATCCCCGCCAACACTGCTTGTTCTCTTCTTTGTGATGTGTGTCAATCTCTGGGGTGTGAGGTGGTACCTCATAGTTGTTTTGATTTGCATCTCCCTGATGATTAGTGGTGTGGAACATTTTTTCATGTGTCTTTTGGCCATTTGTACTTCTTCTTTGTCAAAGTGTCTGTCCATTTCTTCTCCCCATTTTTTGATGGGATTAGATATTTTTTTCTTGTAAAGTTCTGTCAGTGCCTTGTATATTTTGGAGATTAGCCCCTTATCTGATGGGTATTGGGTGAATAGTTTCTCCCATTCAGTGGGGGGCTCTTGTATCCTGGGTGCTATTTCTTTTGAGTTGCAGAAGCTTCTCAGCTTAATATATTCCCATCTGTTAATCTCTGCTTTCACTTGCTTGGAGAGTGCAGTTTCATCCTTGAAGATGCCTTTAGTCTCAATGTCCTGGAGTGTTTTACCTACGTGTTGTTCTATATATCTATGGTTTCGGGTCTGATATCGAGGTCTTTAATCCATTTGGATTTAACCTTCGTACGTGATGTTAGCTGGGGGTCTAAGTTCAATTTTTTGCAAGTGGCTATCCAGTTGTGCCAACACCACTTGTTGAAGAGGCTTTCTTTGCTACACTTAGGATTTCTTGCTCCTTTATCAAAAATTAGGTGATTGTATGTCTGGGGAACATTCTCTGAGTATTCAAGCTTATTCCACTGATCTGAGGGCCTGTCCTTATTCCAATACCATGCTGTTTTGATAACTATTGCTTTGTAGTACAGTTTAAAATTGGGGAAAGTAATTCATTCCATATTCTTTTTCCCAATGATTGCTTTAGCTATTCTAGGGTGTTTATATTCCAAATGAATTTCAAAAGTGCCTGACCCACTTCTTTGAAGAATGTCATGAGTATCTTTAGAGGGATTGCATTAAATCTGTACAATGCTTTGGGGAGTATAACCTGGCGCCAGCAGCTTATTTTTCTGAGTCTAACTCTATGATGGTAAACAATAATTTCCGTCCCCCCTAAAATCTATTTTCCGGCTACTATATAAACATCATAAATATCTCTGTCTCTCTCCTCCTGGTTTCTTGAAAAACATCTCTCTTTGTTAGTTTTGCCAGTGGTCTATCAATCTTGTTTATTTTTTCAAAGAACCAACTTCTGCTTTCGTTGATCTTTCGGATTTTTTTTCGGGTTTCAACTTCATTGATTTCTGCTCTCAGCTTTGTTATTTCCTTCTGCCTCCCTATTTTTGGGTCCTTTTGTTGGGTACTTTCTAATTCTATGAGCTGCGTCATTAAACTATTCAGGTATGCCCCTTCTTCTTTCCTAATGTGTGCTTGCAAAGCTATAAATTTTCCTCTCAGTACCATTTTTGCTGTGTCCCATAGGTTCTGATAGTTTGTGTCTCCATTGTCATTTGTTTTCAGGAAGGTTTTGATTTCCTCTTTGATTTCATCTCAGATGCAATGGTTATTCAGTATTAGGCTGTTTAACTTCCAGGTATTAAAGTTTTTCTTCTGTGTCCCTTTGTAGTTCACATATAATTTCAGGGCTTTGTGGTCAGCGAAGGTAGACTGCAAAATTTCTATCCTCTTGATATTATGGAGGTATGCTTTATGTGCTAGCATGTAGTCTATCCTGGAGAATGTCTCATGTACATTAGAGAAGAATGTGTATCCAGGCTTCTGGGGGTGGAGTGTCCTGTATATATCTACTAGGCCTCTTTCTTCCATTTCTCTGTTCAGGTCTAGTATATTCTTGTTGGGTTTCAGTCTGGTTGACCTGACAAGTGTTGACAATGCTGTATTGAGGTCTCCCATAATTATTGTATTGTTATTGATATTATTTTTCAGATTTGTCAACAATTGTATTAAATATTTTTCTGGCCCCTCATTCCGTGCATATATGTTTAGGAGAGTGATTTCTTCCTGCAGTACGTATCCCTTGATTAATACAAATGTCCATCTTTGTCCCTTACAACTTTCCTAAGTATAAAGTTTTCATTATCTGATATTAGTATGGCCACTCCAGCTTTTTTATGGGTGTTGTTTACTTGGATGATTTTCCTCCAGCCTTTTATTTTGAGTCTATGTTTGTTCTGCCTATTCAGGTGTGTTTCTTGTAGGTAGCAGAAGGTTGGATTGAGTTTTTGGATCCATTTTGCCACTCTGTGTCTCTTAACTGGTGCATTTAGTCCATTGACATTGAGAGAAAGAATTGTCCTGGGAGTTAGTGCCATCTTTGTATCGAAGTTTGGTGTGTCTGTTGGTCAGTCTTGTCTTAAAGTAGGCCGTTCAGTTTTTCTTTTAAGAATGGTTTGAGTCTGTAAAGTTTCTGAGCTGTTGTTTGTCTGTGAAACCATGTATTGTTCCTTCAAACCTGAAAGTGAGTTTTGCTGGGTGCAGTATTCTAGGTGAAGCATTTATTTCATTGAGTTTTGTCACTATGTCCCACCACTGCCTTCTGGCCTTGAGTGTTTCCGGTGACAGGTCTACAGTAAATATCAAGGATATTCCCTTGAATGTAATTTCTCTTTTTGATCTTGCTGCTTTCAGAATTCTGTCTCTATATGTGGGATTCGTCATTGTGACTAGGATGTGTCTTGGGGTGTTTTTTCTGGGGTCTCTTTTAGTTGGTACTCTTTGGGCATGCAGGATTTGATCACATTCATTAGCTCTTGTAGTTTCTCTTTAATGATGGTCTTGACCGTTGATTCTTCCTGGAGATTTTCTTCCTGGGTCTCTGGGACTCCAATGATTCTTGAGTTGTTTCTGTTGAGCTTATCATAGACTTTTATTTTTATCTGTTCCCATTATTTGGGTAATTTTTCCATTGTTTGATCATTCTCTTTAAGGCTTTTTTCCAATTTCTTCTGCTGTATGGAATTGTTATTCATCTCATCTTCCAGTGTACTAATTCTATCCTCAGCTGCTGTTAACCTGTGGGAAAGCTCAACCATGTTTTTCTTCAATTCATCTACTGAGTTTTTCAGACCTGTTATTTGAGTTTAAATTTCAGTTTGGAGTTTTCTGATTTCTATCTTCATATTCTCTTGATTCTTTTTAGTGTTCTCCTCTATTCTTTCTTTGAGTTCTTTGAACATCTTCCATATTGCGACTCTACACTCCTTATCTGAGAGACTGACTAGTTGTTTGGTCATGTTCAAGTCATCAGAGTTGCCATCGTCATTCTCTATGTCTGGCGCTGGCCTGCATTGTTTCCCTATTGTCACACTTGTATTGTGGGTTTTTCTACTTGTGGTTGTATTCATTGGCTCCCTTTCTGGGCATGTAAACTCACCTCCAGGGAAGGCTCCAGGGAAGGTGAGCCGTCCACAGATGAGCCACACACAGGATGAAATCAGGCCGAAAATGGAGCACAGCACAGAAGACAGGCAGATAAGGGTGCTGGCATCTGAGTTCCAGCAGAGTTCCTTATGCGTGATTTTTAACCCAAGCATCTGTCTATACCTTCAGGGATGTGGAGAGTGAAGAACATACAGTGACCCAATCTGCCTGGCACCACTTCTTTCACCCTTTTTTTCTGTTAACAATTTATTTTGGATAACAGCAGTTGTATACAAATGACAGTAGACCTGGCCTCTTTGGTTTATTTTTTTCTAAATATAAGATAACTCAAGATGAATTCTCAAAGAAAAAGGCTATATACATAAGGGACTACCTTCCTCCATTGTCTGCTTGAAACCAGTAGTTGCTGTCATAGAATGAGGGAAGAGGTTGGGATAAGTTGGAAGAGGTACATATACTGGTGTTATCATTTACCAGCCAACTATCTGCCATGCAACGCATTAACTGCAGCAATGGTTGGTTGCAGGAACGGATGGGCACTTCCCCCTGAATGGATGCATGCACTTTCATCTGTTTGACGTATTAAGGAATTCAAGTAATGGATGCAATAAAGTTTTAGTGTGAAAGTCATTCCTCAAGATGAATGTACCTATTCAACAAATAAGGTAACAAAGACTCAGGGAGAATAAAGGAGCCAGTTAAAGTTCATCTATCGGATACTTGAAATTTCTGAGACTTATAGAAATCCAAGTATCCAGTGTTTACCCCTCCATGGATGCGAAGATCTCAGCAAACATGGATTTTATAGTAGTTCCTCTCCAAGCCTAGGTCAAGTTAACTCTGCATACCTGGAATCCTGTGTGTGTGTGTGTGTATGTGTGTGTGTGTGTGTGTGTGTGTGTGTGTGTGTGTGTGTGTGTGTGTGTGTGTGTGTGTGTGTGTGTGAAAATGAACTCTTGGACAGGGAAATAGGTTGAATGGTTGGAACATAAGCATAACTATCACAAGATTCTGTGTTCAATCCCCAGCATTACATTGGCTTCTCAAGCAACACTGGCTATATGCCTGTTTATCCAACATAAATAACTCCTCCAGTGGCCCCACATACATATAGAAGGAAAAATAAAGAAAAAAAAAGCAAAAGAGGACTCTTCTTTCAATAAAACTCTTGGGCATTATACAAAGAGACTTAAACATATTTGCCTAACTACTTTTCTCTGTATACTTTGAAAAAGAAAGTAAATTTATATTCATTCAAAGCAAAAGCAATTCTATGCCGTAATAAAATACTTGGCCTATCAAGTGTGACCTGACAAGGAGCTAATCTCTTTTTCATGTCTGAGTTCTTTAAAGACTGCTCTAACCAAGACAAGAGAAAAAATTGCTCCCTTTGGATGATTAGTTCCAAGAGTAAAATCTTAATTAGTGCAGTGAAATGAAGCTCTCTAATCAGTCAAATCTTAAACTATAATAAATCAACTCAGTGCAGTTACTCATAAACAGCTTCCAGCCAGCCCCAGCATGGGGAACAACTTTAGACACACAAAAAACAATCTCCACTGGATATTCATGGCTTTTGTGTCCTCTGATGTCCTGCATAGAAGGAAATGAGCTAAAGACTCATCTACCCACTGATGCAACCAAACAAAAGCATTTTGGAGAGGTTTTATAGAATAGCTTGTCAGGAGTAAGCTTTTAGTGTGCTATTCACAGCGCCAAAAACAATTAATATCCCAACAGACTTTTTGTCACTCAGCTGAGATGTCCATAAGGGCTCTGCTCAGATTCCATTGAAATTATTTATGTAGAATCTGGTGTTTGAACCTCTTAAATGGGAAGAGGAAGGATTCCCAAGTCATGTTGACTTCTACAGAAGAAACTATCCTGAGTTTTTCAGCCTCCCAGCCAAGGGCCCAAATTTACTGTATCAGAAACACACACAAGGATTTCAGTTCAGTTGCACCCAGAAATCTTCTAAAGTCCAGTCTCTTTCCAGACCTGAAGCTAAGGTGATGCTTGGCAAAGGTTGAAGCAAATAATGTAAGATCATGAATTTGATCCTGGGTGCTATCCACAAGCATCTAGTGAGGTCTCAGAAGCTCTTTATTCTGGGACCCTTCACATGACAAAAGTATGTGATCTTTAGCATATAACCAGGTATTTTAGAAAGTCCCACAAGGGTGAGACCCCCTCCTCATTAGCACAACAAAAAATGTGTGACGGCTCCCTTTCATGAGTCATGCAGCTAAGTAGGAACATCACAATCAGGTTCATGTGAGTCCTGCTCACCACCACAGCAGCAATCAATAAACAACAAAGAAGGCTTCATGGTACCCCAACATGTGACAGAAGCAAATCAGAAGTCTACATGCAGAATTCAGATTAAAGTATATATGATATGTTTTCCCTCTACCTGTTTAAAACCCCAAATTATACCCAGGAAAATTCCACTCACATACAATATAGAGAGGGAAGGAACCATTCCTAAGGAGATGAATAGGAACCATAATTCCCCTGATATGTCTACTAAGTCATCAGCCTCGAGCACTTTGTGGCACTTGGATCACTAAGATAGCCCTGTAAAAAAAAGGAATTGAGATAGTGCCCATATTGCCAAAGCATTTTTGTTAAGATCCAGGCTCTAATACATCTGTATGACTTAGAGGAAAACATGCATTCTCTCTGCTTCCGTTTCCTCATCTGTAAAATGGGCACTAAACAATAGCTGCCCCATAAAGTGATAAGAACTGAGTTTACATATGCAAATGCTATGAATAGCACTTGACAAGTGAAGGAAAATAACAAATGTCTCATTTCAAAGAAAGAAGAAAATTGAGGCTCAGAGAGGTAGGACTACTTTCTCATCGTCAGACAGGCCAAACTGGGCACATAGCTTGTGTGTCCTTAAGTTCTGTTAATGCTTTTCCCTCCAAACCTCAGTATATTAAACCAATATTAGTTACTATTGACTGTAGTACAAGTTACTTAATATTCATTTATTCACTTACTTATTTAATATTATTACTAGCCAATCTTTTTTTGGGACAGTCACTAAAGTTAGTGTAGGAGGAACCAGAAAATATGCTAGATTCAACAAATTTATTTTTCTTCTAAATATCCCACTGGAAAAAAAAGTTAAATGTAGAAACTGAAGTTCAAAAGATTAAAAAATAAATCTTCCTAAAGTCCCACAGTTGTAAGCTAGATTCAAACACTGGCCTGGCAAATCTTCACTCCATGCTACTTTCCAAATTGGAACCAGAGCCAAGACTTTTCAAGCAGGAATTAAACATCAGGCCCCGAAAAATCACCATAGCTCAGAGAAGTTAGGAGTTCTTTTTACTTTTTCTTTTCTTCTTTTTTTCTTTTTGGCCACACCTGGTGACGCTCAGGGGTTACTCCTGACTATGCGCTCAGAAATTGCTCCTGGCTTGGGGAACCATATGGGACACCAAGGGATAGAACCGTGGTCTGTCCTAGGCTAGCGCCAACAAGGCAGACCCCTTACCGGTCTGTGCCACCACTCCAGCCCCTCTTTTTTCTTTTTTGAGAGAAGGCTATACCCAGCAATGCTCAAGTCAAGAATTACCCCTGACTCTGTACTCAGGAATATTCCTAGTGGTGCTCAATATTCCTATTGGGATATTGGAAATCAAACCTGGATCAGTCATAGTCAAGTTTAACACCCTATTTTCTGTACTATTACTCCAGCCCCAGCAGTTAGGAATTTTACCTACAAACACTATATTAGTCTATGACTACAGCCCAACTTCTGGCCTATTTGGTTCCTCACCCACAATGAATATGTCTTTAGTAACAAACAGAAGATTTATAATCTCCTAAGGGCTCCCAGTAGCCCAGACTACATCAGAGGATGCAGGCAAAGCTTGTTAATAGAAAATAGAGCTCTAAATTTCCCACCTTGGCCAATAAGAGTCACTGACATACCTTAATGCACTAAGTTCTTGCACTTGAGACTTATCAGAGGAAGTATACAGGCAGAGGAGAGCTCCTAACAACCCAGGAGCCCATTGGAGGGGCCATTGGACATAGGTCTGCCCTATCTGAAATGGTGGGCCACCTCCTAAAAAATACACATTGTACATGTCCACCTGGAATCTCCCTATCTCTGAACTTCTTTTCTCTCTCTGAAACTTGGCTGCCAGAGTCCAAGAGTCTGATCAGTAAATACATAAACTCAGAGCAGGTTCTGATAGGCAGGACACCAGCCTGCTGTAATTCATGTCAGGTGGTCAGCTGTTAGATAGAGATTCAAAAGAACCTCAAATTCAAACAAAACCAAAGATTGGTCCTTTCAAGGACCCTCAAATCTAAATTTGTTAAAAATAATTTTTTTTTACTAGCCTCCAACTAGTTTTCATGGTTCACTAATAATAATATAGGTATTCCCACAGTTTTCTAAAATTTGCCGTATGCCACAATACTTTTATGAGTTATCTACATTAGCGCCTGTTTTTACTTAACTGAAAGAAACTCAAAGAGGATTTCAATATTAATGACTTTAGCTGTACAGGTCAAAAATTAACATTATGTACAGCATTTTTTTTTGCAGCAGCAGCAGCAGTAGTTTTTTCTTTAATATAATTTTTATTTTGATCATAGTGGCTTACATATTGTTGTCAATAACATTTTAGGTACATATTTACATAAAATCAGGGGGGATTCCCATCACCAGATTGTCCTCCCTACACCTCTAGCAGCAGTAGTTTTAAACGCATCGACATCCCAAGCAGGGAATGGATCCCGCAAATTCTACTCTGAAGCTAAAGCTTCTTTCTGCTGCTACTCTCTGCAGTCTGTGTACTCAAAACAGTTATTCCTTTATAATAAATTACTGTTATGTTTTAGTTTTGTATGTTTGGAATGAGTTAGTAGATTATTACTTGGAATTGTAAGCACTAAGAAAGTTTATACATAGGTAACTTTCAATGGCCTCTTTTCACTATGCTGCTTTAACTTAACACAAGTCTTCCTGGGATGCCCTACATTCGTATAGAAAAGAGCTTGTAATAGTGGTGATAATATTAATAATAACAAATATTAGTATATTTGAGCACTGTGCATGGGATCAGTTCTAGATGTCTCTACAGTATAATCCTATTTAAGGCCCCCAAGAACCTTCAGAGACAGGTGTTGTTTTGTTTCACACACAAGAAGCAAAAGTAAACTTTGGAGGAGTTGATGAGCTGCAATAACATTATGTCCCCTATCCCTTTATTTGTGTGTAATTTTTATTCACTTGTGTTCATTTCCATTAAAAATTTAATATTTAATATTTCCCCTACTTCATAGTAGGCATATGTTATTCATTCATTGGTTCACTTCACAAATATCTAGTGTACAAAATGCTAAATTGTACCTATGGTATATCTAGCAACAAAGCAGAGGAATACACAGTATTGAACCATGATCGAGTCTGGGACTTGGATTATAAAATGTAGATTACCAAGAAGTAGAGACAGGATGTAGGGAGAAATGAAAACTGAGAGCTGAAGAAATTTAAGAACAATGATAGTCTTGGATACTTTAGGGATGGTGAGATAGAATAACCTAGTGCATCAAACTCATAAAAAGTTTATAACTTGCAACCAAGTTACCTAACTATACCATTACTACTTCTATTAATCAACTGCTAAGATTATGCAATAAAGTATCTGAAGAGAAACAAACAAAATTACCAGTCATCAGGGAAGTTAAGTCAGATGGATTTACTTTAACTACTTTAACAAATCACAAGTCACCTTTAATCCTCATCTGCTCTCTTCCTTCCTGTGTTTTCCTCTTATCCATTTTAGGCTTGATTATATATATATACATATATATATTTATATACATATATATATATATATATATATATATATACATGTATACCTCTGGCGGCACTCAGAGGTTACTCCTGGCTCTGTGCTCAGAAATAGCTCCTGGCAGGCACAGGGGACCATATGGGATGCTGGGATTTGAACCACCGTCCATCCAGGATAGGCTGCTTGAAAGGCAAACAGCTTACCGCTGTGCTATCTCTGGCCAGCCTTGATAATATTTTTTAAAAGAGAGGTAAGTGGGAGAATAGAGTTAGAAAAAGTTCAAGTGGTCAACAATGTAATCAATTAATTGATAAGTATCTCTGAGAAATGGAGGAGTGATGCTCTCCATTTTTGTTCAGAGGGAAGTTTGACTGTTTTCTGCAATCCAATAGCTTCTGAAACATTTTAGAGATGTAGAAGAGAGAGGATATTGTAAGCCAAGATTATGAATGCTGCTAGAGTCCTTTTTCTGAGTAGACTAGAGCCTTTCCCATGAAGCTGCTTTGGTTCTAGCTGCAGATTCCTTTAATAGAAACCATTCCCCACCTTCTCTCTTGCTTTGTCTCTTAGCCATTTGCCAGCCCCCTTCCTTGCCAAGGGAATACATTTCAGTGTATCATTATCCCATAAACAGCCTTAGTCACGAAATGTTTCCTTGGAGAACTCACAATAGTTGTTATCATGATTCAACAAACATTCCCTGAGTACCTATTAGATACCCAGCACTGTGGTATATGCATCAGGGACAAAGTTGGAAAAGAAAATGATTGTGGTCACAGAGCATCCTTGGTCCAGACACTTTAAAAAAGTGATTTCAATCACCTCATCATAACAGTGGCAGTAGCAATTCTATTTCTAGAAGATAGAGATTCACAAGAAACTGTCACAGCAGCTGTGATATTGGAAGGACAGTTTTCCTTTGATAGATTAACTGCTTATATTCCAGAATCCTGCCTCAAATGACTTATAGAGGTTGTATGGCTAACCAGAGACACAAATAGAAATTGTAGGGACTATTAAAAGCTCTGTTCATAACTCTGGCTATCAAAAGCTTTCTCTCCCATAAATGCACACTATTTTGTTTTGCTTTAGTCCGTAAACTTCTTGACTTAGAGAATTCTTTAGTCTGTAAACAGGAATCATGCCATTTTCATCCTAGAAGTCTCACTCATTTGCACAACAGTTTCCAAGTGGAAGATGTTTGATGTATATCTTTAATATATCTAATAGGCCTCTACTGCTCCCCAATTTTACAGATACAGGAATGGAAACTAAGAGAAACTTTTATTTGCTCTGGGGTCCTGTCTTGCAGCAGTCTCTAATTCTAGAAACTGGGCTTCTCCTAGTCAAAATGTCTTTCCATACGCCATGGCTTTCCCACTTGAGCTATTTGAGTTCCCATCAGGAAATGCCAATTCATTATCTCCTCTACCATTGGACTTAAGAACATTTTTTCATATTAGATCATCAGTTATGATTTGAATGCATTGAACTAGTAAGCTGGTAACACAGGTCATAAAATTTTAAGTTTAAAAAATTTTAATGTGTTTTCTGTATAAATAGGGTAGAGGCCAGCTGGTGATTTAATGCCTAAAGTGTCTGTTTTGCAAATGTGAAGTTCTGAGCTTAATAATTGGGACTATTGCATGCTCTGAGCTTTATTCTAGCAGCTCTTTTGTCTTTGTCTGGCAGCTCTGCTATCTGAAATCTTCTATGCTACAAGGGACTTTTCAGCTGCATGACAGATAGAGTGCGGAGCACAGTAAGCAAAGGGCATGACCTCTGGCAAGTACCACAACTGAAACATAGATGTGCCAGCATTGTATCTGACAATATGACCCTCAGTGTGTGAGTACCACAGCACCCTAATGAACAGTACAAGAACATGTGTGAGCGATACAATCAAATGAATTCAACCCTAAGTAAACATAGATACAGGCACCACAATGTGACTCCCAGCAAGCACCAAAGTCATGTGTATATGAGCATCCCAACCAAAAAAGGGTGTGACTGCTGGTTATGACAACAATCTCAACAAAGAGAAGGTTAGGGGAGATTGGAAAATAAATTAAGTAGATCAATAAAAATAACAGAGGCACTGTAGGGAAATTCTCTTGCTAAACTACAGTTCAAGCTGTTGAGACGGTTCTCTTCAGAAGGTCTACTCTACTGTCTTGTTTTAAAAATAACTAGGAAATTTTTTGAAAGCTGATTGAGAAAAAAATGTATATTTTGTTATTTTTGTTTTTGTTTTGTTTCAGAGTCACACTCAGTGGTACTTGGTGCTTACTCCTGGTTTTGTGCTCAAGAACCACTCCTGGTGGGTCTAATGTTCACAAGTCTCGCACCGTACCCTTTCTACTATTGCTCCAGCCCCCAAGGCAACATGTTTTCTTTGATCAGGACAGAAGTAAAAGATGATCTTAGAAGAATGGTTTTCTCTGTGATTCACTGTTACATCATGTCAATAACTTTTAGAGTCATTGTTTATTCTCAGTCACATTGGCCTTAAATCTATAACCAGAAACACCCATTAGCCCACGCCTCACCAATGGCCCTACTCAGTGTTTTAGCTTATGAAATATTAAGAAGCTCTAAAACTCTAAGAGCTTCCAATATCAGGAGTGATATTATATAATACAAGGTATATTATTGAGGATATCACTTGAAGACAAGTTTGTGGATGCAAAGCTCCTTCCCAGGCTCTGTTTCTCATTGATCTTGGGGGTGGGGGGAAATTGTGGTAGCTCCCCAGACAGGCCTCTCTCAGGTGGCACCATTCGATGGATTTTAAGTGGAGGAAGGGGATTTGTCAAGGTTTCTTCACCCGGAAACTACTCTACAAATTGTTCATGGTCTTTGTAACCCAACATGATTACTCACAAAGATGTTTGCACAGTAAGGTGCTCTCAGGGAAAGAAAGGGTAATCTAGACATGCTAATCCCACAGTAAACACTTCCTGTTTACCCCTGGGAGAGGAATGGAGCAAAGGAAGTTGACCCTTTGCTTAGAAATGATTCCCACTACACAAAGTCAACGACAAAAGAATCAAGATCTCCAAAAAATTATCTACAAAGGGACCAGTTACAACAGCAGTCCACGGGAAGTATGGGGTGCATGCTGGGAACAGGAGCAAAGGGAGGTCAACTCTGGTGGTGGGGAATTGACCTAATTCACTGTCACTATGTACCTTAAATATAACTCTGAAATGCTTGTAATTCACATGGGTCTCAATAAAAATTATTTTTAAAAAGAAGGTACATGAATCAAAATATTGAAAACTGAAGGAAAAAAAGAAATGATTCCCAGAAAGCTTCTCAAGCTGTGGTAAAATTGAACCATTGACAATGTAAAGATTTGGCAGGAACTTGGTATACAGGTGATTCTGGACGGTGGAATACCAGAACTATCACTGGTTCCCAGAACACTTCTGCCTATTCAGCTATCATTTTCCCCAAAAGAAGTTCAAAAGAAAATTCAAGCAATGTCTCTGGAGTCTTAGTAGGAAAGACCACGAGGACAGAAGCCACAGAACAGTGTTTGTGCAGATGAGGATGCTCAGCCACCAGCTAGATTATGTTGTTCTATGCAGTTCTCAAAAAAGTGCAATTTGTGGCTTCCCAAGAGTGGCGATTTTGGCAACAATTAAAGAACATGGAGGTTTTTCTCAGCCCAAACCAAGCCTATTCAGATCAGCCCCTTTCACTGAGAGAAATCTTACCAGATGCCAGCACCTGTCAAAAGTTGCATAGACACTATTGCATTTCCTCCCACATCTATTGTCATCTTGATTTTGGAGATAAGAAAACTAAGGAGATCTAGAGAGGTTAAGTCCAGTCCTTACACTTAGATTGTAAGTGCTGAGAAAAGTTCTAATCCAGGAAGTCCCTCTCAGAGCATGTCAGATTAGACACCGCGTTTATATACAAATAAAAGTTGCTCACTATTGAGATCATGCTTTCCTTCTCTACTATTTTTATATAAAAAAATCTTCATTTAAACATCATGATTACAAGCATGAAGGCTCAGCTTCTTCCTCTGTTTTCCAGAGGGGTTGGGGTGTGTGTGTGTGTGTGTGTGTGAATGAGTAATCTTTTATGGCACTCACTCGTTTATTCTTCAAACACAAATGTATTTATTAACTGCCTTTATAGATACCACGGACATAAGAGACCAAAAACTTAATTCAGGCAGGAAAAAAGGATATTTGGTTATAATAATATAAAAAGTCAAGATGCTCCCCCAATAGCCCCTTGGATTATTCTGTAATTTACTTATAATGTTAGGTCTATAAAGTATCAAAGGTAATAAGGTTGTATAGAATTAAATACACACATGTAGAATGAAAATATGGTATGAGGTTAAGGTCCTTGACTTTGTACATATCTAATTCTGTTTCAATCCTGAGCATAAGCATAATCTAGAGAGACTGAAGTAAGTCCTGAGCACCTCCAGGTATAATCCCAAACTCATTAAAAACTAAATCAATACAAGTAGCATATAGTAATTTTGAAGTTAATGGATTGTACCAATGTCAATATCTAATTGTGATGTTATACTACAGGTAGGCAAGATGTTGCCACTGGGAGAAACTGCGTAAAGAGTTGGAGAGACTATAAATCTTTCATTACAATGGGTGTTATTTATATTTTAATAATTTATGATTATCAATAAAATTTTCATCAAAACACTTCTCTCACACCACAGAAAGCCCCTGGCAAAATCTATAGGAACAGATGCTTCAGATTATTCATCGTACTGGAAGTCAAGCATAACCTTCCAGAATCTCTGATTCTGCTCTTTGAGGAATTAGGTTTATGTTTCCTTCCCTTGAGTAGTTATTTGTGTCAACTGACTTCCAATTCAAAAAAATCTTAAATTGGAGCAACTAATTGGTGAGTCCTGAGTCACAAGTCTACATTTTAGCTGCAATAAAATCTGGAAAAATAAGCTTTTACCTAGGGAAGAATTTGATTTGTAAGTGGGAAATCAAGCTTTGTTTGTTTATTTATTTATTTATTTATTTATTTGGTTTTTGGGCCACACCCGGTGATACTCAGGGGTTACCCCTGGCTCTGAGCTCAGAAATTGTTCCTGGCTTAGGGGGTCATATGGGATGCCGGGGGATTGAACCGCGGTTTGTCCTAGGTTAGTGCATGCAAGACAAAGGCCCTACTGCTGCACCTACCACTCAGGCCCATAAAGCTTTAAAGATGTACGTTTGTAAAAAAAAAATCCAGTTTAATAGAAGTGAACAACTGCAACATTTCTTCATCAAGACTGCTTTTATATTAGTTATTATCACAATCACTTTGCTCCAAAACTTTGTGCATGTTGTAATATACATCTGCTATTTTTTTTTGTTTTGTTTTGTTTTGGGCCACACCCGGCGGTGCTCAGGGGTACTCCTGGCTGTCTGCTCAGAAATAGCTCCTGGCAGGCACGGGGGACCATATGGGACACCGGGATTCGAACCAACCACCTTTGGTCCTGGATCGGCTGCTTGCCAGGCAAACGCCGCTGTGCTATCTCTCCGGGCCCTCATCTGCTATTTTTAATGCAATATATGTATTTATTAAGAATTTATAGAGAAGACATGGTATGAAATATTTTCCAGACTTCACTAAAATGCAATATATAAAGCAATGGAATACTTGGTTTGCATTCAGAATAAAGAAATTAATATGCCAGTGTAAACTTTTGCAGCAATTTTGTAAATAATGGCATCCATTATTCATGATGCACACATTGTATCTCATTCAGATAGGGAAAAAAGTAGTGAACATAAATCATGAGACAATAACTTTAGAAGCACAGTGACACAAAGAGGCGTTAGACAGGATTCAGTTAAACCTCATAGAGAAAAATACTGTCAAATAAATCAAATTTATCTCTCCAACCAAGGCAAGAATAGCGCCTCAAAGAGAAGCAATAAGTGTGATCTAGTTTTATGATGCCAGGACTGGAGATTCTGTTTTGAGTAATGTAAACATGAATAAAGTAAACTAATGTCAGCCAACTTCTCCAGAAAATAAACCAAAAGTACAACTTTTTGTTTTGTTTTTGTTTTGAAGCCACACCTATTGGTTCTCTGGGCTTACTCCTGGCTTTGTGCTCAAGGGTCATTCTTGATGAGCTTGGAGAATCATATAGGGTGGTGGGGATTAAACCAGGGTCAGCCTTATGCAGAGCAAGTAGACTACCCCCTGTACTATATCTCCAACCCCTCAAAAGTAAAACTTTTGATAAAAGTATTGAAGTATATAGCTTTTATTGTGCTCTGCAAAGACAGCTGTGAATTTTACAAAATACAATATATTAATTACAATTAATGTCAAAAATTTAACTTAAACCAAAATAGGTTTTACTCTTTGGATATTTAAGTTAGGTATGATTTCTATTCATGAGCCAATATTATTCAAGGTCACTATACTTTTCTAGGAAATTAATATAGTCTCTCTTTTGCTGAACTATTCCATTAAACTTCTCACTTCACCCAATATGTAGATTCATTATAAAAGATTTGTCCAACCCAAGCATTTCAACCAATCCAGGAAGATTATTTTTAAATTGTTTCTCCCTCTCCCTTTTTCATTCTATCTCATAGTAATAGGATTGCCTTCTTTAAATGAGTAATGTAGTCACAAAAAATACAAACTTATATTTCCCCAGAGCCCCTTTCCACTTATAACTGGATATGGCTATAATAATAATAGCTTTTAACCAATAAAACTTCAGTGAATTCACATGATGTTGCTATGTCAAGTTTAGTCCTTAAAGACAGTGAACATAACTGTTCTCTATCTTTTTGTCCATCCTGCTTTTAGGAACTTGAAATATTCTGTGACCTATCCTGAACCATACAGATAAGAATGTCAGGACATTAGAACTACAAGGGTCCGTGAGAACTTCATGGAAGAGAGCCACCATTTCATCCTTGGATTGCCTTCCTTCTGACCATTTCATAATCAGTGGCTCATTTCCACTTGCTAAAAACCTCTTTTCTTAGTACCCAAACACTGTATAAATCATACAGCCAACCCACAATTCTAATATATTAGTACAATGATACAGGGATAGAATTAATCACTATCAATATAATAGGATATAAATATTTTCTAATCTAGAGATCCCACTTTGTAAAAAACTGAGTTTTAGACATCGCATTAGATTTTTAGATGTAAGTTAAAAATTTCCTTTATGTAAAGAAATGAAAAGGTGG
The DNA here is from genome assembly GCF_024139225.1 of Suncus etruscus. Taxonomy (NCBI): domain Eukaryota; kingdom Metazoa; phylum Chordata; class Mammalia; order Eulipotyphla; family Soricidae; genus Suncus; species Suncus etruscus. The sequence continues at coordinate 31,877,556 of NC_064866.1, read as the reverse complement.
ACCCAACAAAGAACCTCCAAGGCACCATATCTACATAGTCCATTAAGTTTTGACAGTAATGACAAGTAAACAGACTAGGGCATAGAACTAAGAAAAATACAAGTACTAGTAGCTATTCTATAATATTCAAGTGTTTCTAAGATATTGTAGAATATTTCTAAAACATTCACCAGTGATTTGTGTAGTTTTCAACTTGGTATGTGGGTGACGGTAGATAGTATTATTCTAGACAAGTACAGAGAAAACAGATTGCATGAGACTGCTATCTGTGAAAGATAATATTTAGTCTTCTCATGGAAACTGTTTGAGAAAGTCAGGAAATACTCTGGTTTATTGGCTGTCCAGGTTAATGAAATGTTTTTTTTTTTCTTTTAGGCCTGGGGTTCCATGGTAGCACTAAGGGACCACCAACATTCCTTGTATATCTCAGAGACACAAAACCACTCTTTAAAATTATTTTTCATTAAATCACTGTGACATACACAGTTATAGACTTGTTTCTAATTGAGTTTCTGTCACACAATATTCCAAAACCTATTCCTTTGCCAATGCACATTTTTTACAACAATGTCCCCAGTTTCCCTCTTAGCCCTTAACCATCACTTGACTCTGGCATTTTTCTCCTCTCTTTTCCTCTCTCTTTTATTTAAATAATATATTTAGGTACATGATTACAAAAACGTTTGTAGTTGGGTTTTAGTTATAAAAAAGAATACCATCCTTCACCGGTGCAACCTTCCCACCACCAATGTCTCCCATCTCCCTCCTCCCTCACCTCCTGCCTATATTTGAGACAGGCTTTCTATTTCTCTCACTTACTACCACTGTCATGATAGTTGTCAGTTTCTAACTACACTCATCACTCTTTGTGGTAAGCTTCACATCATGGGCTGGTCCTTCTAGCCCTCATCTCTATACTTATCTCTGGGTATTATTGCAATAATGTCTTTTATTCTGTGTCTATCTCTCTCCTTCTGACTTATTTCACTCAGTATAATAGTTTACATGTCCATCCATGTATAGGAAAATTTTATGATTTCATTTTTCCTAACAGCTGTATAGTATTCTATTGGGCATATGTACCACAGTTTTGGTTGTTTTTAAGCCATGCATCTGTTGTCGGGCATCTAAGTTGTTTCCAGGTTCTGACTATTGTAAATAGAGCTGCAATGAATATAGGTGTGTAGATGGCATTTTTTGTATTGTGTTTTTATGTTTTTAGGGTATATCCCTAGGAGTGATTTAGTGGATCACATGGGAGCTCAATTTCTAGTTTTTTAAGGAATCTCATATTGTTTTCTATAAAGGCTGGACTATATGGTATTCCACCATCAGTGAATGAGAGTTCCTTTCTCTCCACATTCCTGCCAGCAATGAATGTTCTTGTTCTTTGTGATATGTGCCAGTCTCTTAAGCATGAGATGGTACCATATTTTTTGATTTGCATCTCCATGATGATTAGTGATATGGAACAGTTTTTCATGTGCCTTTTCATCATCTGGATTTCTTCTTTGAGAAAGTGTCTGCTCATTTCTTCTACCCATTTTTTGAATGGAATAGATGTTTATTTCTTGTTAAGTTTTGTCAGTACCTTAAATATATTAGATATTAGCCCCTTACCTCATGGGTAGTGGATTTCCTTTGAGGTGCTGAAGCTTCTTAGTTTAATATATTTCCATGTTATCTCTGCTTCCATGTATTTGAACAGTAGTGTTTCCTCCTTGAAGATACCTTTAGTCATAATGTCATGGAGTGTTTTACCTATGTGTTCTTCTATATATCTTATGGTTGGGGTTTGATATTGAAGTCTTTAATCCATTTGGATTTGACTTTGGTGCATGGTGTTAGATGGAGGTTCAAATTTGCCTTTTTGCATGTGGCTGAGCAGTTGTCCCAACACCACTTGTTGAAGAGGCTTTCCTTGCACCATTTTACATTTCTTGCCCTTTTATCAAATATTAATTGATTGTATGTCAAGGGAACATTCTCTGATTACTCAAGTCTAGTCCATTGATCTGAGGGTCTGTCTTTATTTCAATATCATGCTGTTTTAATGACTATTGTTTTATTATACAATTTAAAGTTGGGGAAAGTTATGCCTCCTATCTTCTTTTTCCTCAGGGGTTGCATTAGCTATTCATGGATGTTTATTGTTCCAAATGAATTTTAGGAGTGCTTGATCTACTTGTATACTTAGAGGAATTGCATTAAATCTGTACAATGCATTGGGGAATATTACTATTTTAATGATGTTAATTTTCCCAATACATAAACAGGGAATGTGTGTCCATTTCCATGTTTCCTCTTTTATTTCTTGATGCAGTGTTTTGTAGTTTTCTTTGTATAGGCCCTTCACATCTTTAGTTAACTCCAAGGTATTAGTGGCACTAATGTGAATGGAACTCTTCTTCTTAATGTCCATTTCTTCTCTATCATTATTTGTATATAAGAAGTTCATTGATATTTGCATGTTGATTTTGTAGCCTGGTACCAAATCTATTGTTTCTAGAATCTTTTTGGTATAGTCCTTAGGGTTTTCTAAATATACTATCATGTCACCTGCAATCAGTGAGAGGTATCTTTTTTGCCTAATTGTTTGTTGGCAGCAGCAGTGGTGTGTCAAGATGGCACCCATGTTGAAATGCGTATGGAGGAGATTCAAATTCCAGTTAAATGGAAGCAACTCAGATTCCTTTGGACCTATTCAGGATTTATATACATATCTCAAATAATGAAGAACTGAAATGCCCAACTCAATATAATATTGAACAAAAATGTACTAGTCTGTTTCAATTTAACATGAAGAAAATAATACTGAACTCTTGATGTGATAATAACCACAACATTGCTGAAGTTTGATAGTTTCAAAGCCTTAATTTTCAAACTTTATTTTACCATTTAAGACTAAACTTGTAACCAGACTCCCCAATTTGAGTTTTCTTAATGCCTATCTGCTCACATTAAGCAATATTTTTAGATTGGGGCTGATAGTTTTTTGATGAGTGGATGGATGGATGGATGTACAGAACAAGAACACAAAAGCAGTTGGAGTAACATGCTAAAGGCAATACAGTTAGCACGTGATAAGATCAATATTAGAGGGCCCAGAGAGATAGCACAGCGGCGTTTGCCTTGCAAGCAGTTGATCCAGGACCGAAGGTGGTTGGTTCGAATCCGGTGTCACATATGGTCCCCCGTGCCTGCCAGGAGCTATTTCTGAGCAGACAGCCAGGAGTAACCCCTGAGCACCGCTGGGTTTGGCCCAAAAACCAAAAAAAAAAAAAAAAAAAAGATCAATATTAGAATAAGCATGCTTTCTCATATTGCTCCCTTTTATGAAAATCTATCCCAAATCTATTCTTCACTAGAAATTACTGTAATGCGACAGCCGCATAGTTGATAATCAGAGAAGCTAGTCAAACCTTCAATTGCAATGAATATTAATCTGTCAAAATTTCCTAGTAGGATCCTGGGAATCACCTGCTGTGCCAGGCATTAAGCTGGATGCCAACTGTATCAGAAGGAAACTGTATGGGTTTATAAAAGTAGCTTCCTGGATACTTCTATAGAATTATTTTACTTTTGTTTTCTTGTTTATAACCACATAGAGCAGTGCTCATGGGCCTAATCTCAGATTTTCAGGGGCTACGGGGCTAATTTCACATGTGGTCAGAAAATCATGAAGTCCTTGAAATCAAACCAGGCCATTCTGAAGAAGTCTTGGACAGTAGCCTTTTGAGCTAGCTCCCTGACATTTTGTTTTATCATTTTGGGGGCCTTCCTACAAATTCTTGGGCTACCTGATCACACTGCAGGGTCAACCCTGGAGCTTCCAGTTGTGTGACATGCATTTCAGCGCTGTGAACAAAATTCCTCGTCTTTTTCATTATTTCATCAACCAATGCAGTCAAATGAGGGCATAAAGGTGCTGTATGATCTGCTAAACCCCTCCCCAACAGTAAAAGGGTTGCTTGCTCTCCACTCATAACAGTCCTTACCCAGTGCTATTTATAATGCCACTTAGAGCCTTCACCCTACTGAATTCAATTTGCATGAATAAGTGAAATTAAAAGCCATTATCTTCTTTAGAAAATTACCCTAAACCTGACTGTGGCAGGAGATGTGGACAGGCAGTAGGGAGGAAAAGAATAACTGCAACGAGGGAGAGAATTCAGGGAGAGAATCAACCAATGTTCAGGATGATAAAACAGACCAGAGCTTCCCCAAGAATGGACACAACATTTTCTGAACACCCAGGTCATGTTTGACAGCATCTTTTTTCTTATTACCAGGTAAGAATTTAAAAGGCAATCAGAGTATCCTTGATTTCAATCTGCTCATAAATTACAGAAGGCAGAAGACACATTGCCAGTAGCTATTATGTATGTAAATAGCACATTTAATGAGGGCAGGAGGGCTAAGGAAAAGTCCATAGTGGAGGAAATCTAGGAAGACTGACTGGAGAAGATTGTATTAGAAACAGATGCATCTATACTTGAGGAAGAAGGAAAATCTGCCTTCAGAGGTAAACACAAGCGGAAGCAAAATTATTGCCCAAAGCCTTTACTTGCAAAAGAGGAGAAGTGAACATTGTCAATTCTTTCCTGAATTTGTCAGTCCCCAACCCCTCAGTAATTCACACTTCTAAAGTTTCTTCCTGCTGCTCCTCCCATCTGGAGCATTCTCTTACTTCACTTCTACTTTCACATTTAAGAATATTATTTCCTACTCACTCTCCACTACTCAGCTTTTACTAATGCACTTTTTCAAAGATATTCCCACCTTTTATCAAACATCCCTCTGAACAATGCCCCAAAATAGGTAAAATATTTTCCTGGTCTGTGCTCTTTAACTCCCTGACACCCTTATAACAATACCACATCTAATCAAAATGATCTGGTTCATTAATGCCCAATATCACTGACTTTAAATATTTAAAAAGAAAGTCCTTGTGCATTTTTAGTGCTCATCAGGTGCCTCTCACTAGTGCCTACTAAAGTGCTGTAGTTATATCAATCAAAGAAATTATTAGATTTTTTGAAATTCTGCTTCTCCTGTCACAGAGTCTCCAACCTGTCCCCAGTCTGAGCTCAGATGCACCTGTGTAATTCTACCACATAGCTCAGCAGATGAAAAAATTTCAAATATGCCTAGACCCATTGATTCAATCAAAGTTCCAAACAAAATTAAAACTTCAAGTCTGTAACCACTGGAGTCCTAGAGTTCCCTTAGCAAGTCTATGAGTGAGGGCCAGGGGATATTAATTTTTGCAATTTTTTTCAGAGACATTTAATCGCTGAAAAACAGAGAGAAGAGACTCTTGAAGCCAAATGTGAAGGCCAGAGTGAGAAAAGTACCAAGAATAACCTGAGTGCTGAATGCTGCTGGGTATGACCAAAAACAAAACAAAACAAAAAAAAAAACTAAACAAAACCCCAGATCAATGGGTCAGATTAATAGTAAAGCGGGTAAGGCATTTGTCTCTCATGCAATAGACCTACATTCAATCACCAGCATCCCTCCTGAACACCACACCAGGAGTAATTCCTGAGAACAGAGCCAGGAGCAGTCCCTAGGCATTATGTGTCCGAGAATAAATAAAAATTAAAATAAAACCCAGTTCAAAGAACTAAAAGAAAATGTTTTAATGTCTATTTTCTATATTCATGTGTGCTACAATGCTCTACTCTGACACTACAAGTAAATTAAAAAAATCTCTATTGTTTCATCATGCCCAAATTTTCTACATTAAACATTATATCCTTTCCCACCAGAAGGACAAAGGTGTCTTTTGAATACACCATTAAGTCCAATCATTCCTTTAGGCCTTTGCCTACTAAGTCTAAATACTGAGTTGACCTTCAAGGACGTCTTGAAGAGACCTCCTCATCCATAGCTCCCAGCTCTTTGGCTCTGTCATATTCAGTAAGAAAACTTCCTAATAAGAGAAATAAATGTGTTACTTGGCTTTGGCTGGTTTCTCCATTCTTCCTCTTCTCTGTGGCTCCTCCAGGCTGAAACTTGAAAAAAAAAATCCCGGAGTATGGTTTTATCTAGATCCTGGGCACAGGCTTTGGCGTTTTTTGAGTAATTAGAGGGTGAGGCTATTTGGAGGTGTGGTTAAATCAATACTCACTGGTATGTATGGCTGTTCTCATGCATCATGTTACTCAGTGGTATCAAAGGTGCAAAAGCCAAGTAAGTGTTCCAGGAAAACTCTATACAACTGCCAGGATTCCTGCCTTTCCCCCCAGGTTTGTGTGTTCGACTCCCTTACATGGCAGGGAAAGCCTCAAACTCATCTTCTTCTGGGAATTATAATAAGGTTTGTCATCCCATCCCCCATCTTCCTGTGTAATCTTACCTGATGATAAAACCAGCCCCTTTTCTGGGAGGGGTCTTTGGAAGAACAAAAGGGTTTCCTTCCGGGGCATAAAAGGGAATTCAGTGGAGTCAGCACTTGGGGCTTGGAAGAAGTAGGCAAGATGGAGAGATATCAGGGACAGGTTTAAGTTCAGGGCGGCTTATAGAGGCTGCTTAAAAGGTTAGCATGAGAAGCCACATATGTGGCCTAGTATTAATAAAGCTTCATGTCTCCTGAATGTGACTCGCTGTCACATTTCTCAGCCACTACACGGAACCCACAGACCTGCCGACTGGAAGGAGTTGCAGAGGCGTGTGGTCCGGGCTGGCAGAGAAAGGCCTCACCATCCATCCATCACCATCCACAACCATCCAGGACTCAATAATTAATATGTATTTCTACAAAAGCTATCACATCATAAGAAAAACACATTAAAAGATATATATATATATATAAGATTTTTTTATATCATCATAACACAAAAATAAGTTCTCAAATGTTTCTAAGGAGAAAAACATTCTGTTTACTGACCAATATGGCAGCCACAAACCCCTGTGACTATTGTCTACTTGAATGAGCCAAAATTTAAATAGTCACATGTAGGAAATGGCTACTACTTTGGATATGGAAGTATAAAATCTCAATTGTTTTTTAGACACCATTGTTTACAAAACTGGCACATAAAACATTTCAGCACCACATTCTCCACTTCCCTACATCATTGTTCCAGTGCACCCCTAAAACTTATCTCTGGATAAAGATATCAAGACCACAATTAACAAAATCCAAGAGCATTTAAAATACATTTTTTGTTATTAAACTAAGTGTAGGATCTAGAGAAAGTAAGTAAGGCATTTTGCATGCAACCAACATAGGTCTGATCCCCAGCATCACATATGGTACCAGCTCCCTCCAGGAATGATTCCCAAGAACAGACATGAGGAAACCCTGAACAGAGCTGAGTGTGATACAAAATCAGATCTAATTGCATTTTAAGGAATGGCCAAAGTTAGTAAAAATGTAGTGATAACATTATATTTTATTACTTGCAAAGAGTATATATATATATATATATATATATATATATATATATATGTCTGTATCTTTTGCTTTTATTAGCAATATAGCATTTGTTATATGTAGACTATACAGTGGTCCTCAAACTATGGCCCGCAGGCCACATATTGTATTTGTATCTGTTTTGTTTCTTCATTGCAAAATAAGATATATGCAGTGTGCATAAGAATTTGTTCATAAGTTTTGTTTTTACTATAGTCAGATCCTCCAATGGTCTGAAGGACAGTGAACTGGCCCCCTGTTTAAAAAGTTTGAGGACCCCTGATTGTGTGAGGTCTATCTGACATAGCAATTCCCAATACTCTTTAATAACTCATGCTCTGCCATTTCCAAAAGCACAGTTCATTGTGGAAACTAGTGGTAGGTACAGCAACCTCTAGTCAAATGCAGAAAGGATCCCAGAAGAAAGGAGATCAGCAAAACACACAGCAGATTCCTGGCAAAACTGTCCTCAGCCATCCTCAGGCTTTTCTTACTCTACCTCAAAGTCTGGAGAAAAGAAACGGAGAAATTCACAAGAGAGATACAGATGGTTAAATGAATAATACCCTCTTTTAGCCTTTCTTTTTTTCATTTTTTTTTTGGAGGGGGCCACACCCAACTATGCTCAGACTTACTCCTGACTCTGCCTTCAGGGATCACTCCTCGTGAACTGGGGAGACCATATGTGGTGTGGTGGGATTGAACCTAGGTTGATGGCAGTGCAGTCACCTGTACCTTCTCTCTGATCACCTCTTTTTTTTTTTTTTTTTGGTTTTTGGGCCACACCCGGTAACGCTCAGGGGTTACTCCTGGCTATGTGCTCAGAAGTTGCTCCTGGCTTGGGGGACCATATGGGACACCGGGGGATCGAACCGCGGTCCGTCCAAGGTTAGCGCAGGCAAGGCAGGCACTTTACCTTTAGCGCCACCGCCCGGCCCCTGATCACCTCTTTTAACCTTCTCTTGGGATTTTTAGCAAAAAAAAAAAAAAGAAGCAGACCTGCATAACATTATAATAACACTAATAACAAACATTAATAAACTTCTTGATGTCCCTGGATCATAATGACCTTGTAGCTCCATTGTGAAAGTTAAGGGACCCTGATATGTGAGGAATACTCCACATAGACTGACTGGTAAGAACATATCAATGCGTCATCTAGCTTCTAGATAATATTCATGCTAGAAGTTGATGCCAAACAAGAACCTAAGGACCAGTTTTTATCAACTCCCTGTCTACTGTCAAGTGACAGAGAGCCAGAGACAAGCCCGCCATAAACCCAGGGTGTGCTGCAGAGACAAACATCACTGCACGTATGCCAGCTGTTTCTTTGGGAGATTAAATTTGCCCTATAATTCTATGGAAAGAAGCCAACAGCCTGTCTGCAAGCGTGTATGAAAATGTAAAAGCAGCTGCTCACCAGAAATGCAATGTAGATTAGATGGCAGGCAGTAAGAAAAGATGACAGCTTTATAGGTCAGGAACCTGAGGCTTTTGTTTTGTTTGTTTTGTTTTTGTTTTGAGACTACAGTTGGTGGTGCTCAGGGATTACTCTTGACTTTGCACTCTAAGAGCACTCCTGGCAGAACTCAGGGGACCATATGTGGTGCTAGTGATCAAATCCAGATTATCTGCCTCCTCCAGGTCCACAACCAGTGGTGCTCAGGGAACAGGGGACAGTAGAGTTCTAGGATCAGAACTAGATTAGGTGCCACAGCATATGCTATGACTGACATTGATAAGTTCAATTAAGTGAATATTTTCTTCCCATATGTTTCTATAATTTAGCAATGATCATTTTTAGAAAAAATATACATGTTTATAAAGTTCTACTGTGTGTGATCTCAAATCTAATGATAAGCACCCATAAAAATGTTGAAAATGGGGGCCAGAGTGGTGGTGCAAGCAGTAGGGTATTTGTTTGCTTTGCACGAGCTAACCTAGGACAGACTGCGGTTCGATCCCCCTGCGTCCCATATGGGGACCCATATGGGTCCCCCAATCATCCAAGCCAGGGGTGATTTCTGAGAGCATAGCCAGGAGTAACCCCTGAGCATCACCAGGTGAGGCCCAAAAAGAAAAAAAAAACTGAAAATGTTTTTTTTGTGGGTGCAATTATCATTAGATTTGAGTCTAAAAAGAAAAAAAAAATTGAGGGAGAAAGAAAAATAGAGAGAGAAAAACTGTGGACATTGGTGGCAGAAAATGTGTGTTGGTGAAGGATTTTGTACATTATATGATAGAAACTCAATCATGAATAACTTTATAACTGTGAAAAAAACATCTTATGAATCTTGTAAACCATGGGTTTAAATAATATTTTAAATAAAAATAAAATTTGGAAAAGAATTTCCATCAATTCAACTCCTAGGACTGGTTTTGACTTACCCTCTACTTCTTTCAGTGGGGAAACTTCTAAAGTTTACAGGGCAATCAATGATCTACATCACCATTTGATAAAAGAAAGGCTATACTTTAATAGAAATAACTGGCCTAAGCTATAGTTAGTTAGAGGGGTCTATCTGGACCATCGACCTTAGTTTCCTAGATTAACTGATGAGGTAGAAAGCAGCCTTTATTTTCAGCCAATCACAAATATTTTTGACTTAAAAAATCTTACTAGTCTCTTTCCCAGTCAGACCTTCAGCCAGCCATTTAATCTTGAACTGTAAGCACTTCCCTAACTCATTTTCCTGCTCTCACTCAACAACCCTTTTTATTCCTTCCTCCCAAAGCAGCCATAAAGCTTTTTCTAAAGCAGAACTGTTCATAAGTCACTTTCATGACTGCAGACAGCTCACCATCTATAGAAGATCTTGACTCTCGCAGCATACATTTAGATCTTGGGGTACCTAGCTCTATCCCTCCCCTTACTTACTGCCCCTCCTCACCTCTCTGCAAGCCTGTTTACCTTTCACAATGCTAATTCCTGCACTATGGTTTGCATTATTTTCATTTTCTATCTTTACATAACTCCTTGTCTTCAGACTAAATTTACACGATTTTGGACTATATGATATTATGGTAGTTTTAAGTTTCCTGACTCATTGGAAATACTTAAGATTTTCAGCTGCTGGTTCAAAATTCTGTAAAGTAGCCAATTCCTTTAAGGTGGAGGGGGACATAGACACATCCTATGCAATTTAGCACAGTCCCACTGTGCTCCACTCTTTTAAGTTCAACTGTATTCATTCACTTAAGATGCTTCTCTCCTTGCAAATATGTGTTTGCAAGTTTATATTCTCAACACCAAGAAATGCAGTTCTTCAACCATGAACGTAAAATGAATTCTCTGAGCTAGGACTAATCTCTTCCTTTTCTGTGCTTCTTTAAATTTCTCCTTTAATTTAGTTGATGTCTCTACTTACAGCAGCATTGAAAGCACTTCCCTAAATTGTAAGTGACTTACAAGCAAGAGCTTGATTATTATTCATCTTTGTGCCCCCAATTGCCTAATGCCTCATCTCACATTTACTAAGTGTTCAAAAACTACCTGTTGATTTTAATTTCATTTCATTCAATCAGCAATTAGACTTGCCAAAAGAAGCCCAATCATCTGCAACTCAACTAGACTTGAACTTTCATTCATACGCATATACGTGCTCGCTTCTCATCAAAGAACTTATCTGGTGATGAAACAAAAATTTTTGCAAAGTTCTATTGACCTAAAATTTTTTAATTCCTAAATCATCCCCCAAAGAGAAGCAGGACAAATAAATTTGTTTTGGCCCTGATATAATAATACCATTCCTAATGGCAGAGTATCTTGCAAAAATCTTCTTTTTTTTTTTTGCAATTGTTTAAAAATATTTTAATGAGAGGACTGGCATAATAGTAAACATGATAGGTAATTGAAATGCAAGTAGCTGACCCAGATTCTATCCCCAGAATTCTATATTGCCCTCTGAGTCTACCAGTAGTAATTTGTGAGTCAAGAGTGTGAGTAGAAGGACCCAAAGCATCACAAACACACACTCACATGCCTATTATTGATGTTTTTGAATACAATTATTTCACCCTTACTAAAAATAATTTTTCTAGCTATAGATGTTTTGTAGCACAAACATTTTGAACCTATTTTTTCTATTTTTTGCCTGTGGAATTTCTGAAACATTTAATTTTAATATGTCAGCTACTGAGTGGGTTTCTACTTATTTCTAGCAGGCAACTAGAGGTAATTTTCAGCCTGATTTTTGCCTGTCTTGCAAAAAAAAATACCTACTGGTAGCTATAATTTTCTCATTATTGATTTTTTTTTTACACAAAATGTCAAAGTCTACATGTTTCTCTCTGCCTTGTTCTATAGAATTTTCTGAAAATGTGTTCATTCTTGATGGGAATAACTTTTCCTATTATTTTCATTAATTTCTATATTTTATTTATTTGTGAGTAGTACAAAGTATATTTTATTTTATTTGTGAGGAGTGAATAAAGTTATTTCTTTTTTAAAAAAGACCCTTCACCAGTGCAACATCCTCATCACCAATGTCCCAAGACATTGTCCCCACCCCACACGGGCCTGTACTCTAGACAGGCTTTCTACTTCCCTCATTCATTCACATTGTTAGGATAGTTCTCAGTGTAGTTATTTCTCCAACTGTACTCATCACTCTCTGTGGGAAGCTTCATGTCATGAGCTGGACCTTCCAGTCCTCCTCTATTGTGTCTCTGAGAATCATTACACAAATGTCTATTTCCTATACATGGATTTATATGGAATCTATTATGCTGAGTGAAATAAGTCAGAGGGAGAGAGATAAACACAGAATGCTTTCACTCATCTATGGATTTTGAGAAAAATAAAAAGCCTTCTTTTTTTATATTTTGTTTTGTTTTGGGGCCACACCAGGCAACACTTAGGGATTACTCCTAGCTCTGTGCTCAGAATTCACTCCTGACAGGCTCAGGGAATCATATAGGATGCCAGGAATCAAATCCGACACAGTCTCGATTTGAATGAGTGAAAGGCAAATGTCCTACCCACTGTGCTATCATTCTGACTCCTGCAAGAATCTTCTTAGGAAGATCTTATCCCCACCCCAGAGGAGAATGACAATCACCCAGCAACACATAGTTTATTTATGAACCTCGGTTTCCTCAAATAGAACATGCTTTTTACACAGGTTATTTGCACTGTTTCCCTGAAGAAGATGATATTTCCATCAAGAGTGCAAATGACTTCCTTTCCAAAGTGAAATAATCTTTAGTGGCCCTAAATGTGTATATATCTCCATGTTAATTTAATATGATTGACATGTTGCTTCCTTATATTAGCAACCAAATAAATGCTGGATGCAAAATTTACTAATAATCTCATTTAATATAATATTTATAAAATATACCTTTTAGCCAATTAAAATAAAATATTTCACCTTTACTTAAAGGATTTTGACTGAAAATTTGAACAGCCCATTATATTTGCATTCTACATTCTGATTTGCATAGTTTGCAATATTTTATAAGAAAAATAAGGCATGTTTTACTTTACATGTTTCATTTTACTTATTTTATAGAGATACTTGTTTTTACTTGTTTTATAATAATACTTCTATTAACAGATATTCAAATTGTTCTATCTCAAATGTAAATTATTTTGGACCCTTTAAATTATGACTCCACAAACTCAGCTTGCTGGCCAAATACAGCACTTTCTTACATAGATAAAGTTTCACTGGAACAGAATCAGCAACTTTGTTTAGGTTTTGTCTCTGGTTTATTTTCTGCTCTACTGGTGGTGGTGTTGACTAGTTGAGACTATGGCCAAATGAATGGCTCATCAAGCATAAAATCGCTGAAAATGTGCTAACTCCTGCTTTACTGTCAAACAGAACACAACGTATGTGAACATTTTGATTAGGGCAGACATCTGGCTTCCGGTTTTCTCCTTGATTCTGGAGACCAGCTCTTGCCAGGTATAGGGTTTTTCTCCCCTAGACTTCAGGCTTTCCCTGGGCGCCGGTCTAGGTGGACTCTATAGGGGTCAAAAGGCTTTCCCCCGACCTCTCCTACACTAATGGGAATGCGCTCTGGGAGGAGGGCGGGCCGTTCTAGTACTGGTTTATGTTGGGACAGTCACTGAAAATTTTCTCTCCTTGTTTTCATATTGATAGTATTGTATGCATATATTTTATATATCCATAATATCCATCTTGTATTGTGACCTTGATACTGCCCTACAAAGCTCATTTCTAATATTTTACTGCCTCAGTCCCAACCCTTACTTCCCCCCATCTTCCCATGTAGGTGCAGCTAATGACATGAAGCTCACCACATAGAGTGATAAGTGCAGTTAGAGAAATAACTACACTGAAAACTATCATAACAATGTGAATGAATGAGGGAAGTAGAAAGCCTGTCTCGATTACAGGTGTGGGTGGGGTGGGGAGTAGGTTGATCTGGGAAATTGGTGGTGGGAATCCTGCACTAGTGAAGGGGGGTGTTCTTTACATGACTGTAATCATACAACTACAATTATATTTGTAATCACGGTGTTTAAATAAATATAATTTAAAAAAAGAACACTACTGTTGTGAGTTAACAGACATAAAGTAGGGAAAACCAAATAAATAGCTTGCTATCAACTATATATTCCTACATTATATACCCAAACATGACTGAGCATCAGCAGAAGATTCAAGCATGCACACTCATTCAGCTGACCTTGCTATTGTGCCATTTTTCAACTCACAAAAACAATTGTTTTGTTCATGTATTATGTTGTAATGATGAAAGCACATGTATTAAGCTAAGGCAAGAAGCTATGCTTCGCTGAATGATGTGTAGCTTAATGTATAACTTTGCAATCTTTAGATATGTGGGATGTGGGCCTCCATTAGTCCATAGACACCAAACTCCATACATATTACTGGTAGGTATAGCACTTTCTATGCTTGACTCACTTCATTGACAGAACCATGAGATGGTTGATTGGTCCCAGTTTAAAAATGGGAAAGCCCAGTCTAAAATGGATAAAAAGTGGAGGGAAATTTAGAACAGAAAGTGGTAATACTAGACTCTTACTTTTGAAAGAACAATTTAGTTGGTATTTAGAGCAAATATGGACAGAATCAATCTGATCTAAATGACTATATTATTACTCTAGAACACAGATTAATTTACTTACACTCTAATAGCAACAAAGAAGGCGGTAAGTCTCTTAGTTGGGTTGTAAATCTATCATTATAGAAGAAACTTTAGAATGGGTTGATGGAGGGTGTGCAAGAAAAAGAAAAGTTGAGGACTTTCAAGTAGAGAATTTTTGTTTGATTAACAGAACAAATGGAGAGGCCAGACTTTAAGATAGAGAATACCTTGGCACAATCTTGTTCTCGGTCTGGATGGGGATAGAACCAAGATAAATCAGAGATGCTAACTTCCAGAAAGTTCCAGACAACCCAATAGAGCTGTTTGTTAGATAAAGAAACTTGATACAGGAATCTGGAGTCTGGGGAGAGGCTGAAGTTAAAGACACTTAATTTAAGGAATTGTATTTAAGGTCATTTTTTTCTATCTAAAAAGATTATGAATTTTGGATGGAACCATGATCCTGATTTACATGTCTTTAAAAAGAAAAATATATAAAGGAAGTACTCAAAAGTGAAATTGACTGTGCTTGTGAGAAAAGGTGTGAATACGAAAGAAAGAAAAAAAAAGAACTATTTTAATGAGACTCATGACTTTTTGGACAACATGAAAACTTACTAATCATTGCCAAGACATACCCCCTCCAAAAGTCTTGCCTGATTCACAATATAAAGGCAGACTTGTGGTGCAAAGGAGCTAAATCAGAATAGTTTCAGATTTCTCTTGAATACAACATGTAAACACCATAAGGAAAAATAATCATCCCATACAATTTGCCTGATTTTGTTGTTCTACAGAACAAATGCAAGGGGGAAAAAAATCAGTTTTTCCCAGAAATACAAAACTGCAGAAAAGGCAACAACTAGGTGCCTGTCCTTCAAAGATGAAATCTATACCTTAGAATGAATAATACAAAAGGGGAAGGTGCATTTAGAACTGGGATTTGGAGGCTTTTCGACTGAGCCCTCTGCTACTCACAGGACACTTGCAAACTGCTAGTAGGCTTAGTGCATTTGCAAATTCACTGAACCAAGAGATCAGATCTACTCACCTCCTGTTTGTACAACAGTTGCTTCTCCTAAAGTGGTGGCTTCCCAGACTCTCTTATTTGTCTCTAGAACCCCTAACCCTGAATTACTTTCCCAGGCAGACTGTAAGCAGACAGTAAGCCTGCCCTTGCTTTTAAATTAGACAATAAGGACCCAGCCTGGATTTCCATCCTATTTGTCCTGATCGTCATGTATAGAAACATCTAAGAATAACTATAATATTCTATGTAAATTTGACCCTGAATGTCTTTCCATAGTGAACTGAGAAAAAGATAATGGGCTTTATAAAGCTCCATCTCCCTCATTCACTTCTGTTCTCTGCTCCTCAAACCCTCATCTGCTCAGCCATATTATCTCTGTCCACTTCATCTCAGGAAAAACTGTACTTCCTTTTTGTTTTCTCCATAACTTTTGCCCTCTACTCCATGATATATTAAGCTCATTTGTTCACTTATTGTTTATTTCTTTATTGAGGGCAGTATAGTGCACATGGAAGATTCCAGACTACAGATTCTGAACAATCCAAACTCTATTGTCCACTAGTTGTGTGATCTTAAGCAACTAACTGAATCCTTTGGAGCCTTAGCCCTCATAAATCAATAGTCCCTTCTTCTATGGACTGTTGTGAGAATTAAATGGGACATAAGGAAAAGGCAAAAAGGAAATTGATCTGACCTAATTCTAAAATGTTATTCAAGTTTCTTTCTCCAACCATATGTCATCTCAAAATCTTCTTAACTGCTCAATGTCTCCTTATTTATAAAGCTATAAGAGTAACAGTGCCTATCTCAGAATATGGGGACAGAATGAGTTTGTGTGGAGTGGTGATAACAGTGTCTGTACTTAATCTAACTATATAAATACCATCTATTATTAGAAAAATAAAAGACAAGCAGTGTCATCTGTCATGAACTCCTCTATCAAGATGCCAATGCCAATGTTTCTGAAACAGCTTAAAGAGAATTTGACACATCAGGAACAGAAGCCATGACAATGGAGCTTGATCGACACCATCCTGGAAGACAAGAAGGTAAATAGGCAGCCTCCTCACATGAAAAGGGCAAGTAAGAGATGTCTCCGTGGCATGAATGTATGACCTAAAACAGTCAGCATTTATTCCCATTGTTCTGGAAACTAGATTCAGGTTTATTTTGGGCAGGACATTAAAGTATCTCAAGAAGAATTTTTCCTTATCTCTTCTGAGCTGTGGCTTCTAGAAACATCCCTCCAATCATGTCCATTTTTTTGGTTTGTTTGTTTTTGTTTTGATGCTCATGGTTTATTCTTGACTCTGCACTCAGTTATCACTCCTGATGGGCTTAGAGGACCTAATAGGGTGCTGGGGATTGAACCCTTGTGGCAGTATGCAAGGCAAGCAACCTACCACTTTACTACTGCTCCAGCCCATAATGGCCTCTATTATAACATGAACTTCTTTGGGTCCCTCTGTTCTTTTGTGCCTCTAATCACAAGTTACTAGTTAAAATAGAGCCTCTTGCTAATCCAACATGACTTTCTCTTACCTCATGTCTCTCACCAATGCTCCAGCCCATAATGGCCTCTATTATAACATGAACTTCTTTGGGTCCCTCTGTTCTTTTGTGCCTCTAATCACAAGTTACTAGTTAAAATAGAGCCTCTTGCTAATCCAACATGACTTTCTCTTACCTCATGTCTCTCACCAATGCCATTAAAATAACTGGACCCATAGTTTCTGTAATCAATGAGAGACTACTCAGGCCTTCTGGTAGGCCCTGAGAGTGAACCTTTACCCAGGGATAAGACTGAACCTGTTTCAAGAACCCTAATACATTTGGATCAAGAACTACTATTGAGAGGTAAGTGAGATAGGACAATGATTAAGGCCTTGCTTTGCAGACTGCCAAGCCCAGTTCTATCCCTAGCACCATATATATCCCCTGAGCATTGCCAGGAGGACATTTTTGAACACAGAGAAATGAATGGCTCCTGAAATACTGTCAGGTGTTATTCAAACATTCCCTTCTCACCACTACCACCCCCCCAAAAAAAGCCTAACAAGGTGGGCCCCCTGGAATGGAATATTGACCTCAAAACCCTTTTCTCAAGTCTGCATGACTTTTAGGATAGCTAGAAGATGGTCCTAAAATATGTTCTCTGGTTCAAAGGTCTCCTGTTTAAAGGGGGAAGAAATCTCTTAATTTCACCTTTGGAAGTCAGAACTTCAGAACATTACTGAAGAAGAAAGTGTGAAAAACTATACTGAGTTACCAGGAAAAATCAAACTAGAAGATCTGAAACGCCAGACTAGCATGTTCCCTATTGTTGTTACAAGTGAGTCGGAGTCATTCTATGTTCCTGCTTTTGATCTACAGCTCCCTAGGCTCTCAACCTCCTTCCACAGGGATTCAACAAGAAACTGGAAGTTCAAGTAAATATTCATATACATAGAAATAAATATATTTATATAGACATATAAATGTACCTAGATAATCTCATAGAGATATTTCAGCAAAGACAAGAGTGGGTTTTGTTTGTTTGCTTATTTTTTGGCCACACCCTGTGAGGCTCAGGGGTTACTCCTAACTATGTGCTCAGAAATCACTCATGGCTTGGGGGACCATATGGAGGGCCAGGGGATCAAGCTGCGGTTCGTCCTAGGTCACCACGTGCAAGGCAAACTGCTTACTGCTTGCCCCATTGCTCTTTTTAATCACACTGTTTGATTTTTAATTTCAATGTATTTTTATTTAAAAATTTATAGTCTAATAAGGAACGTAAATATGTGATTTGGACAGGAGCTAGAAATTCAGGCATGGTGTTTTCCTTGCATGCAGCTGATTCCAGTTCAGTCCCTGGCACTATATATGGTTCCCTGAGCACTGGTAGGAGTAATCTCTGAGCACAGGGCTAAAAGTAAGCCCTGAGTAATACTGGTTGTGTCCACTACCCCCAAAATGATGTGATTTGTATTTCTTAAAGCTAAACTTTTATAAAAATCATTCAAAGAGAAAACTTCAGCTACCCTTACCAGTGATTGAGAGTGGTTCTTCCATTTTAGCTGTTACCATCCTATATTCTGCAATTTTTGCAATTCCTGCAAGGTCCTAAGTAACTCGTTCTGAATGGGGGAATCACAGAGTCTCAAAACCATAAATTTTGTCCCAGTCTTGGGCTCACAGAAGACTGAAAGATAAAAATTTATACCTAGGCAAATGGTCAAATAACTAGTGCAAACTATCTTAAATAAACCGAAGAAGAAATGCATAATAATTTTATCTTAACACAAAATGGTTTAAATTAAGCAGTCATCTCTGGGAAAAATACATTGTCATCCTCTGAATCTTAGCTTGATAAGAAACACAAAGACTCAATTTCCCACACAAACCTCACACAAAGGGCTAGCCTATTCTTTTTTTCATTTTCTTTCCAGATTTTAAAAAATCATCATGATTTTTAAATCATCTATAATATTATTCATAATAGGACTGTAGCACACAATAGTACAATTCCACACTCATCACCTTTCAGTATCCCTCCTCAATGTCTCAAGCTTAATTTAATATTTAACTCAATTAAGAATTTCTTTGGATTTATTTTTTTTGGTTGTTGGGTCAAACCCTGCAGTGTTCGGGTTTTATTCCTGTCTCTGTGCTCAGGAATCACATTCCTGGTAGGCTTTGGGGACCCCATAGGTGTGCTGGCTCAGCCACATGCAAGTCTGCCCTACTAGTAGTTCAAGGGCTGCTTGGCTGCAAGGGCCCAAGGCTGCCAGGGCTCAGTGCTGCAAGGCTCTCAAGGATCTGTAAGGCTTGAGTGCTGGGTGGGAACTTGTGCCCACCTAGGGATGCCAACTTGTAGCAATAACCCACCTAGGACTAGGAGAGAGAGAGAGGAGAGAAGTAAAAGCCAAGTGTATTTTTTATTCCTCCTGGAATCTGAGGCCTGTCACTGCTGCCCAGTGGTTTCTGAGAGAGAGAGGGAGAGATAGATGGAAATTCACCAGCCAGATGTGGCTGGGAAGACAGGCCCTGGTACAAGAAAGAAAGAGAAAGGAATAGATACAAAGCAGGCAGCATCTCTCTGATGCTTTATCTCTGGCCTCCATAGACCACAGGCACTGTTCGGTCACTATCCTGGGCCCCCCTGAAAAGCTCTCTCTTCTCTCTCAGTTCAGGGCTGGCAGTCACTACAAGTTGGCACCCCTGAGTAGGCACAAGCCCAGCAACTGGGCCCCATGAACCCCTGCAAGGCTTACAGCACTGGGCCCTGGCAGCTTTGGGCTCTGGCAGCCTAGCTGCAGCCAAACAGCTGGCAGACTTGGCAGTTAGTTCACTGCAGTAACCTGCAGGCTAACGGCAAAGTTCTACATATACCCATTGAACTATCTCTCAGAACCAGGAGTTTCTTTGCTCTACTTTTGAACAGAGCATGCTGTTTCTAAACCTGAGCCCAAACACATCTACTACTCAATATTTTAATTCTTATAAATATTGAAGAGCCCGGTAGCCTTCAACCAATACATCAAAAGTAAATTGTAGAAGATAACACTCAAAAAATAAGTCTCCAGGTGAACATTTCCCATTTTAATGGCCAGACTGGAGATTTAAAATATGATTACTTATAGGAGAACATTCCCAGAGTGAAGAAATATGAGTCAAGCTGAAGAAGAAGACTGAAGATGAAAGCTATGACACTTCCAGGCAAGGAGTGAGAGCTTCAGGAAATATTAAAATCCCCGGATTATCTGTTATGTGTGAAAAGCAAAGCATACAGATTCTTGTAATTAACAAACCACTGAATTCATCACGCAAATAACAGAAGATCCTTATTTTACTGGTTAGAGTAAATCTATTAACCAAGGAAACAGATATTTGCCATCTGTCTCCTTTTTCTGGCCATCACTGGCTTTCTCAGTCCTTCTGTAGTTGATTGGGACTCGAGGACTTAAACCCTGACCAGGAGCATAAAAAAGGTTAACACAATGGATGCCACTTATAAACTGAATTAATCCACCCCCCAACCCAAAGCCAGCTTCTCTGATTTACCTTTCTTGCCTGTGGGATTTCAGTGGTGAAACCTATTTCAATGGGAATTGCAGCAAAAAGTTTTCTCCTCTGTAGAACTTGGAAATCAAATCCCATGCCTGATTGCTCTGCTGAAGACATTAACATTAAAGTCAAAATATTAATGTCTATGAAATAAGCAAGGCTTGAAAAAATGTTTATTGTGGGGAAACATGTAAATAAGATCTGTGATCAAACTAATCTCTTGAATAGAGGCCATTAAAAGGGCAATATTAAACAGTAGAAAAGAGAAGAGAGGTAAGTTAGTTGGTTGGACAGTTTATTGGTTGGTTGAAGGGTTGATTTGTTAAAGGACAGAATCTGAGAAGAACAGAGCCAAGTTAAGAACTGGTTTCTAGAGAGAAAAGGAATAATGGCAGATAAATAATTTTTAAATATTTTTTAAATTAAATTCTCGTCAGATATTACAAAGTTATTAATGATTGTTTCAGTCATACAATATCCAACACACATCCTTCACCAGTGCACATTTTCTGTCATCAATGTCTGTTTGGCTATATTAATGAAATGAGAGACAGAATAATAAAAAAGAAGCATAGGCAGATAAATAATAGCCTTTAACTTCTTCCTTATTTCCCATGGGGAAAAAATGGAATTTAATTGAGAGAGTCCACAAGACACAGCAATAACCAACAGTACAGGCTTCCAACAGAGCTGAAAGTAAGAAAGAAATTTGTAACTAGACAACATGAGAGAGAGCGAAAAGAGAAATATGAGTTTAGATTACCATTTTTCCCAATACACACATGTATCTGTAAATACATATATGTATGTGTGTGTATGATACCCATAGTAATGAAAACAGACCACAAAATATTGGTGGTACAAAGATTATTTTAGATGAGATTAAATATTATTAGACATTAAAATTTCAAGATTCTTATTCTCTTTCTCCCTTGATCCTTGAGATTACAACATAGGGAAGGTTTTCTTTTGAAGCTATTATGATTTTAATGCAATAGCTACTACTACATTCAACAAAGGGAACTTCTTAGGCACTTTAGGCAATTGGGTGACTTTTTTTCAGTTACTTTCTTTTATACCTTGGCTTCCCATTTTCAATACAGACATAAAGTTTCCTTTGAGAATAAATAACTATGTGTTTATTTTAAAAAAAAAATTAGAGGGAAAAAAGTGTTAGGACAAGACAAAGCAAAAATTTAATGTAACATGCACACAGTTCCTGGTATGTGCCAAGTACTAGTATAAATGCTTCCCAAGCATTAACTTGCTTATTCTCAGGATAAGCTTGATGAACGGGGAAATGATGAAATTGGATAAATCAAGATCACAGAGCTAGTGCCAGGGAGGACCAGGCACCGAGCATCAGAGTCCACCTCCAGATACACAATTCCAACATTTCTTCTTACATAAGTAGCAATTCAGTGAAGATGGCCAGGAACAATGAAACAATGAGTAGGAAAATGACAGGAGTTGGCAGTGAGTAAAGTCTTGGGTTCTAATGTATTTAGGTCTTTATTAATTGCTCTGTATACCAATTACTCTCCTCCAAAACATAATTCAAGCTCTTTTTAGGACTTTGATTCTATGATACCTTAGCTTTGGCCATTAAAGAGTTCAAAAGGCATTGAACTGCTGTTGCAGTTCACCACCCTGTCCAGAAGAGCTCCTGACTGCATGTCAACAGAGGTAAACTGGCCTCACCCCCAAAAAAAGGTAAAGCCAGAGGAGCCAGCTGGATTGCAGCTGCATACTTCCTAGTCAATGAGCATCGTGTTTTCTACTCATCATGTAGAAAACGTCACACTACAAGCATGACAATAGGGAAACAACACAGGCTTCCACCATGCATAGAGAATGAAGATGGCACCTCTAATGACCTGAAGAGTGCCAATCACTTATTTAGCCTCTCAGATAAGGTGTTTAGAGAAGCAATATGGAGGATCCTCATAGAAAGGATCCTCATAGAACTCAAAAAAGAATAGAACAAACCATAAATAAGAATCAAGAGGTTATTAAAATAGAAGTGAAAAACCTCCAAACTGAAATAACAGGACTGAAAAACTTGGTTGGTAGGTGAAATGAAACCTCACTGGAAAGCCTCTTTAACAGAGTAACAGCAGCTGAAGACCAAATCAGTGAGCTAGTAAAGATGATCGTAGTTTGATCCCCGGAATCCCATATGGTCCCCTGAGCCAGGAGTGATTTCTGAGCACATAGCCAGGAGTAACCCCTGAGCATCACCAGGTGTGGCCCAAAAACTAAAAAAGAAAAAAAAGTTGGAGTGGCCATATTGATATCAGATGACACAAACTTTAGACATAGAAAAGTTATAAGGGATAAAGATGGACATTTTGTAATAGCCAAGGGATATGTACAACAGGAAAAAAACCACACTCCTAAACATATACACACCCAATAAGGGACCAGCAAAATATTAATACAATTGTTGACAAACCTGAAAGAAGACCTAAATAGAAACACAATAATAGTTGGAGGCCTCAATACTACCCTGTTACCTTTGATAGGTCAACCTGGCTGAAACCTAACAAGAATATACTAGCTCTAAAAGGAGAAATGGAAGATAGTGGCCTAATAAATATATACAGAGGGCTCTCCACCCCCAAAACACTGGATACACATTTTTATTTTTGGTTTTGGGTCATACCTGGCAGCGCTCAGGGGCTACTCCTGGCTCTATGCTCAAAAATCTCTCCTGACAGGCTAGGGGAACCATATGGGATGCTGGGATTTGAACAACTGTCCTTCTGCATGCAAGGCAAACGCCTTACCTCCATGCTATCTCTCGGGCCCCTGGATACACTTATCCAATTCACATGGGTCATTCTCCAGGATAGACCATACGCTAGACCATAAAACATACCTCCACAAAATCAAGAGGATAGGGGCCGGAGCGATAGTGCAGCAGTAGGGCATTTGCCTTGGGCATATGCGGCTGATCCAGGACAGACCGCAATTAGATCTTCTGTGTCCATATGATCCCCCAAGCCAGGAGCAATTTCTGAGAGCACAGCCTGGGCAGAGCCAGGTGTGGCCCAAAAACAGAAAAATAAATAAATAAATAAAATCAAGAGGATAGAAATTGTACAGACTATCTTCTCAGATCAGAATGCACTGAAATTAGAAGTGAACTACAGACACAGAGGAAATAGGGAGAAATAAATGAGCAGACACTTTCTCAAAGAAGAAATACAGATGGCCAAAAGGCTCATGAAATTATGTTTCACATCACTAATCATTAGGTAGAGGCAAATCAAAACAACATTTAGGTACTATCTCATGCCACAGAAACTGGCACACATCACACACACACACATACACACACACAAACACACACACACACAAAACAAGAACAATCAATGCTAGTAGGGATGTGGGGAGGAGCTCTCATTCACTGCTGGTGGGAATGTCGTCCAATCCAGCCTTTATGGAAAACAATATGGAGATTCCTCTAAAAACTGGAAATCAAGCTTTCATATGATTCAGCTATACCACTCTTAGGGATATACTCTAGGAACACAATAATGCAATACAAAAATCCCTTCCTCACACCTATATTCATTGCAGCACTATCTACAATAGTCAAAATCTAGAAACAACCCAGATGCCTGACAGCAGATGAGTGGCTAAAGAAACTGTGGTACACGATGGAATAACATGCAGCTGTTAGGACAAATGAAGTCATGCAATTTTCCTATCCATGGATCTACATGGAAACCATTATGCTGAGTGAAATAAGTCAGAGGGAGAGAGATGGACATAGAATAGTATCACTCATCTGTGGGATTTAAGAAAAACAAAAGACAGTATTGTAAGAAATAATACAAGGACAAGAGAAATGAAGTTTGAAAGGACAAACCCATGATTTGAAGCTGACCACAAAAAGTGGTGAGTGCAGTTAGAGAAATAACTACACCAACAAGTATCATGACAATGGTAGTGAGAGAAATAGAATGCTTCTTGAATACAGGCAGGAAGGAGGCGGGAGAGGGGGCATTGGTGGTGAGAAGGTTGCACTGGTGAAAGGGGGGGTGTACATTTTTATGACTGAAACCCAATTACAAACACATTTGTAACCAAGGTGCTTAAATAAAGATATTAATTTAAGAAAGAGTCAAAAGGCACATTTGTGAGCAAAATGTTTCAGATATGTCCCCTGAGTTCTCCTGCTCTGAGTCTGAAAAATCTTTTGTGAAAAAAGCTAATTGTTCCTCATCTTTCCTTTCAAATAGTATATAATAGCATAAAATATATCATCTCCTCATTCTTTTCCCAAGCTGTTTTAGTTTTATCTAAGAATTTCTCTCCCTGGTTAAATGACAAGGTGATTTCATTATTTTAAGCCTTATTTTATAGTAAAAACATTTATTTTTATTAAAATGATAATAAAATGTACTTAGATGGTTAAAGCATTAAATTCTATACAAAAATATTCATCTCTCCCTTACCCATACTCAGAATAATAATTCTATTTAGGCAAAGAACAAAATAATTTGTCGAGAGGCTCGGCTGGGCTCAGAACACTCCACATGCCAGGATTTCGTGTGCCTTTGACTGGTATGATGGGGGCTCTGGGCAGGACAGCTAGCCATAGGACCCCTGGGCTGACCACTTAGTCCAGGCGAGCATGACTTCCCCCACACCAGGCAGGTCTTCAGGGCCACGCCTGGTTAATCGGGCCCTGGGGGGAGGGGGTGAGAAATTCCTCCCTAGGCATCCAAAAACTGCAGAACCGTGTGCGTACTTCATGTATTCAGAATATTCCTTATTCTTATGTTATGTTTTGCGTATACAGAATGTTCATTTTGTATTCTGCCTTTTCCCACACCCCTACAAAGTTCTTTTTTACTCCTTAACTCTCTAACCCCCTCTCAAACATCACTAACCTACATTACTCTTTTTAACTTCAGTAGTGTACAATCCTAATCACAGTCCAAAGCTGTGCATTGTGTGTGACAAACCCAAACTGTTTCAAGATACATAAAATGGACACGTATTTCTTTAGAATATTTTGTGTTTTTTCTCTGACAGCTATAATTCTTTTTTTTTGTGCGACTTTGTTTATTTTCTCTCGACAGCTATAATTATGTTGTCTTATACAGTAATGATTCTAACCACTTTTTATCTTCTCTTTTTGAGCTGTTTAACAAGGAATTTTAGTGGAAGAGTCCTCCAGTTTAATGCTTATGATTGAATCATGTCATGGGAATCATTGGAATTGTTCTTATGGCCCCCATATGCGCCAATAACACCACGTGGCATTGCTTCTTATTTGCATAGGCACATTAAAATGGGAAAATACTATACATACAAATAAGATCCTATCTAATAGAGATTGGAACACACAAATCTTGTAGTGCAAAGGGACCTTACACCCTGAACATTGACATAACGACCTGGCACAGACCTCCGAAGAAAGGGCATAATCCATTCTCCCCTGAATCAGAGAAGCCATCCATGAAACATCCAGGCTGGTCTATAACATCACCTGGAAGCAATCCTTTACCACGGAAGACCTACACTGCTCAGATTTCGACCTGCTCAAAAGAGACTTCCCTTAACACTGAGAAGACTTAACAACAACATCGACCTGCTTACAGGACAGGGCTCCCTGCATTGCCCTTTGATTGTGAGGTGAAAGGAGAGGATGCTCCACAATCTGACCTCAATGTAAGATATGCAGATTCCAGGACCTTTAATACAGAAACATGATACCAACAACAGAGACTGTGTGAAAAATAAAAGTGTGGCGGCACTACAGACAAAGTATTGGATTGGACGATCTAGCTTGCCTGGAGCCTAGACTTGGTCTTGTGCCAGGAAACTTCAGGGGTCTGGTCTCTTTGTACTTAGGCCAAGGTTATTTCTTTCCATGTCCCTCATATTTTGGTGGGCCTATGCAAACAACAATTGCCACTCTAACACCATTTTTACTGTGCTCCTTTGACTCTAATCCTTAAAAAGAACTCACTTAAAATTTGAGGTTAACTTAAGCTAATATGCATGTATATGAAAATGTAAGAAAATACTATGCCGGGGGCCGGGCGGTGGCGCTCGAGGTAAGGTGCCTGCCTTACCTGCGCTAGCCTAGGAGACGGACCGCGGTTCGATCCCCCGGCGTCCCATATGGTCCCCCAAGCCAGGAGCGACTTCTGAGCGCATAGCCAGGAGTAACCCCTGAGCGTCACCGGGTGTGGCCCAAAAACCAAAAAAAAAAAAAAAAAAAAAAAGAAAATACTATGCCTGTAATGTTTAAGGAGTTACATAAGTTTTATGGCCTTAGATTGCCTTGTGTACTGTTAAGAAATATTATAAGGTGTTACAATCTGGGGACTTGAGGGACAAAGTAATTGTACATGGATTCTGTCTTATTTATCTTAATGTTCTTTGGCTGAAATTTCAAAGTTAAGATATCAGCAAGGGGACTTCTGAGAATTATGTTATGGGTGATTGTCCTTCCACTGTAACTTTACCTTGTCCTCTTTCTTTGCACCCTTGTTCTCATAATTAAAAATAAAAATTATAAAATGTGAAAAAAAACAAAAAAAAACAAAATAATTTGTCAACCTCTACTATGTCTGCAAATTATTCTAAATAGTGTAAAAACTTTTTTAGAAAAGAATTATTCTTTATCTAAATCTAAAACATAAAGTTAGAGGAAACCTATTGCACAAGTATTTTCTGGTGGAAATTTTAAAATAATATGCTGTGAAGTTTTCTCTATCAGAATAGTCTTATGAAAATGCTAATTCAATTCCTGAGAGATGAAGGTTCAGACAAGATAAGGACCACAGTGAGAATACTCCTAGAACTGACTCAGAGCCTGTCATAGCACCAGAGTGACAATGGCTTTTATCATACTTAGTCTAGTGTCTAGGGCCTCACCAATCCTCCCTTACCTCATTTGGAATCCAGCACATCCAGCTGCTGATTTCCACCATCTCAGATGTCCTGAATCTCACTTCAATTCAAGTATATAATCCAGGACCTTCATGAGTTTATTAAGAGAAATAACATCAGTTGGAGGAGAATGATGTGCTATTTTGGGAGCCCAGAGGAAAAGGGAAATGGAAAAAATATGCTAAATAAATTAGGCTTAAATAAAACCATGGATGGCAGTGAACAGAAAGAGGGCTAAAAATTCCAGACAAGTGAAATAAATCACCCATAATTAAAAAATAAATGGAAGAATCACTCTTGGCTGTATGCATGCCAAGTGATTTCACATAAATCATATTGGCCTTTTCAGTGTCTTTGTGTACTCATTTTCAATACAAGGTAAAAAAAATAAAGCAAAATAAACAACTGGGGGCTAAAAATCTGTGTCTTCTGTCTTCCATGTGTGAGACCCTGTGTTGGATTCCTCAGTTCTATGTGGCCCCTGGATGCCACCAGGTATGCAATACAATAACAACAAAATGTTTTAAATTGTAATTTGGGACTTCATCATAAAAAAGTGTCTGCACAAAATAAGAAATATCAATATAAAAAAGGCATCTTATTGATAGCTGGAAGACTTACAAAGGAGTTAACATTCAAAATATTAAAAAAAAACAACTCACAAAATAAACAGTCACAAAATAATTTTAAAAACGAGGCAGAGAATATGAGAACTTCCTCAAAGAAGATAAACAGATGGCTAATTACACATGAAAAGATGTTATCATCACTTATTTGGAAATGCATATTAAAACCACATTAAGATATTGTACAGGCTCTACTTGCCTTAATCCAGGGTCACCAGTAAGAATTAATAAACCAAGAAAGTCATATGGGAGAAGGAAAAGGCATGAAAGCAAGAAAGGTCAGGGATAAAGGTCAACCTCATGAGCCCTAGAGTATACCCCAAGCCAACCTTCCAATGCAATCTTTATTGACAAGGCTCAATTCAGTGGGGAGGAGGGGCAGATAAAGTTAAACCTATCTCATGCTAATCAAGCTTCATGGGTCTTTACATCTTAAAAAGAGTGTGAGAAGGGTAGAGGAAACTAGAGCAGAGTCTTTGTAATCAGTAAAGCAGGATATGATCTTGGTGTGTATACAACACCTTGTATAGGTGAAAGTGACTGCTATCAAAAGGCAAGAATCAACAGTGTTGGCAAAGACAAGAAGTAAAATGATAAGAACAGATTAGGATTGCTCATCCAGACTGGGTGGGAAATTGAACTAACATAGCCATTGTGAAAAATTGCCCTAAAAATAAAATTAGACCTTCTATGTGATCCAGCAAATTTACTTCTGAGGTATTTAAGGAATATGACAACATATTCGTTCACAGATATATATATATATAAATATATATATATATCATTATGTTCATTGAATCATCTTTTTCAATGGCCAAAGTTTAGAAACAGCTTAAATATACTTTGATAAATAAAGAAAGCAGATCTATAAAGAGGTATGTACACACATGTATATAATGCAATACTATTTAATTATAACAAAAGGTAAAATCTTTCCACAGGGGAAAGAAAGGTATTATATCAAGTAAAATGTCAGGAGACAAAAGGAAAGGAAGAAAGAAAAAGAAGAGTTAGGTGATTTGAGCTTGGGTCCTTCAATATCGTTAGTTAGAGAAAAGGAGAAATAAGCAAAGGGCATGAAGAAAAGTGGTACTGAGCTAAAGGTGAAAGATTCAGGAGTGTCGCAGAAACCAAATGAAAAATGAAATGAAAATTGCTTTGAGGATTCAGCCATTCTGCTTCAGTACAGCAGGCTCGAAAACTGCATTGAAGATTAGGACAGATGCCCTGGGAGATCAAAAGGGCATTGGCACCATGAGGATGACACATCTGGATTTTTGGGTGACACTGATCCATGATGAGTCAGAAGCTGTCTCATGGAATTAAAGGATGGGATGTGGCTGTATAGATTTTTATACTGTACTTTCTTATAGTTTTGCATTTTATGTGAAGTAAAACTTTCTAAATTGTATATTTGATATTTTTCTTAAATTTGATTAGCTAGGAGCACCAATAAAATGTTATAAAGGAAAGGTGGGGTATGGCCATGTGATGATTGTACATAATTTAATGCACTGCTAACCTCAACTGTTTTGAAATTCATCATTATGGCATAGTGTCCATAGTAGATGGAGTTTGTAGACCAGAAAACTACTGGGAATGCAACTGAAATAACAGGTGAGAACTAGAAGGGAATCAAAGGTTTCAGTGGTTACAAGAATTTAACAAATTCAGTAGGCCAATGATAAAAATATTCATTGCCACTTATCATAAACATGCAAATCAAGATAATAATAAGGTATCATCTCACACCAATGAAAAAGATACCTAGAAAACAACCAGTGCTGGCTGGGATGTAGTGAAAAAGAAGCACTCATTCATAATTTGTCAGTGTTGAATTTTTGGGTCCTACACTAAGTATTCATTTTCCACCCTATGATGTGATCTGATGATTGAATTGCTGGGTTCCTCCCTACTTGGTATTCCTTCTCCACCCTGGGGTGTGGTCTGGTTCTTGCTAATAAAAGCCTGGGTTTCAGGAAAGCAGGGGCTCATTCTTCAGTCTTCCTCCCCTAAGTTGCTTTCCTTCTTAGGAGAAGAAGGCTTGTGTGTTGGGATTCCTGACTTGAATGTTGGGATTCCTGAATCTGTTCTTGCCCCCCTTTTTACTGTGTGGGTTATTTCCTGTGTTGATGTTTGATTTTTGCTTCCAGACCTGCATCTCTTAAGGGCCTAGTGTTGGAGACTGAGGCTTCCTTCACATGTTAGAAACCTCTCTAATTTAATCTCTATGGAAAACAGTAGAAGATTAAACTTCCACATGACCAAGAAATCCTACTTCTTGGCATCTATCTCAAGAACAAAAATCATTAATTTAAAAAGATGTGTACATACATTTCTGGATTGAAGAACTTACTATAATAGCCAGGATAGGAAACAACCCAAATGTCCAAGGACTGATGAATAATAAAGAATTTTAATACACAATAGAGTATTATGCAGCTTTAAAAAAGAATGAAATCTTTGCCATTTGCTGCAACTCAAATGAAAATGACAGGTGTCATTCTAAACAAAATAAATCAAAAGAGAAATTAATTTATCCAGACAGACCTGATGATCTAATTCAGTTAAAGTATCTAGAGAAATGAAACAAAAAAATAGATAGTAATGAACAACGACAAACCCTTGGATTACAAAACTGAAGAAGTGCAAGGAAGAATGAAAGTTGGACTAGAAGAAACATAAGGACATTTGTAGAAGTTATTGGACACTTTAGTGGTGGTTATGTATGAAACTATCAAAGCTGTACATTTTAATACTATTGCAAATATGTTACCTTAATTATAATAAAATGAAATACATACTTATGAATGTATAAAAGAAAGGGCAAAAGGCTATATTTGATATATTTAGAAAGTACAATCAGTAGAATTTGATAATAACAGAATATGCAAAAAGAAACAAAAAACAAGTTAATTTCCAGATCTGAAGTTTGACCTTGAGTGAGATAGCAATAACAATTATCAAGTCAGATAATACAGTAGGAAGTAGGTTTAATAAGAAAGAAATAGAGGGGCTGGAGAGATAGCATAGAGGTAAGGCGTTTTGCCTTGCATGTAGGAGGATGGTGATTCAAATCCCAGCATCCCATATGGTCCCCCGTGCCAGCCAGGGGCGATTTCTGAGCATAGAGCCAAGAGTAACCCCTGAGTGCTACTGGGTGTGACCCCCCAAAAGAAAGAAAGAAAGAAAGAAAGAAAGAAAGAAAGAAAGAAAGAAAGAAAGAAAGAAAGAAAGAAAGAAAGAAAGAAAGAAAGAAAGAAAGAAAGAAAGAAAGAAAGAAAGAAAGAAAGAAAGAAAGAAAGAAAGAAAGAAAGAA
Source organism: Suncus etruscus (assembly GCF_024139225.1). Taxonomy (NCBI): domain Eukaryota; kingdom Metazoa; phylum Chordata; class Mammalia; order Eulipotyphla; family Soricidae; genus Suncus; species Suncus etruscus. Next base: position 31,846,108 of record NC_064866.1, on the reverse strand, counting down.
AGAAAGAAAGAAAGAAAGAAAGAGAGAGAGAGAGAGAGAGAGAGAGAAGAGAGAAGAAAGAAAGAAAGAAAGAAGAAAGAAAGAAAGAAAGAAAGAAAGAAAGAAAGAAAGAAAGAAAGAAAGAAAGAAAGAAAGAAAGAAAGAAAGAAAGAAAGAAAGAAAGAAAGAGAGAAAGAAAGAAAGAAAGAGAGAGAGAAAGAAAGAGAGAGAGAGAAAGAGAGAGAGAGAGAAAGAGAGAGAGAAAGAAAGAAAGAAAGAAAGAAAGAAAGAAAGAAAGAAAGAAAGAAAGAAAGAAAGAAAGAAAGAAAGAAAGAAAGAAAGAAAGAAAGAAAGAAAGAAAGAAAGAAAGAAAGAAAGAAAGAAAGAAAGAAAGAAAGAAAGAAAGAGAAATGATAAATCTCCTTTGAATAGATACCTGTTGTGTAAGTTGAACATCCAAATGAAGATGTCATTTAGCAATTAGATATATGTAGCTATACAGCACAGAATATAGAACAGTCATAAAGTACCTTTGGGAATCATCTGTGCAGGGTATGATTAAAGTCATGGGTATCTACAAAGCAACCAGAGAAATGATCAAGAGTTTTCAAAATGTCTAGCTCTAATATCATAAAATATGATAGTAAAACGTTAGGTTTGCAAAATTTAAAAACAAACAAGCAAACAAACCCTTTGTTTTATCCATCTTGAGGACATATCCAACAGCGATTTTGTTGTCTCTAGGAAAAATCTTTCCATGTACTACTTACTACTAGTCATCTTGAACAACATCTCTTCAATTACACTTAGTAACAGTCCCAAACAAATCAAGACACGGTTGCATAACTCAGACCAACTTGACAGGTTGCAGCCCCAAATGTTCACTACCTATCTGAGTTATTCATTAAATCATTGATAAATCTCTCTGCAGGGGTTATGCTCCTTATTTAATTTCTTATATTATACTTCTCTTGAAATATCTGGCAAATCTTAAATTACCTGATTCATTGAACCACTTAGTTTCCAATGTCCATTGTGGCTGTGGTGAATGATAAAGAAAATTTATTACTTCTGTGTCCTAAAACTAAGCACACAATGAGTCCTACTGGAGCACAGAAATAGAGATGAATATCCATTCATGTCCACAGACTATTTTTTATTTTTCACCTAAACAGCAATAGGTCTACAGGGAGATGTACCTGGGGGAAGGAAGCATGCGTGCAGGCAGCAGAAACTTTCTCTTGAAATAGAAAACATCTTGTATTGAACAGTATATTTCCATTGCATAGGAAAGTGAACCTTGGTAATAATATAAATTTATCAAGGAAACATAGAAGGAGATGCAAGAGTGTTGTTGAAATGACTTTCCATCTAGTAACCAGTTTGTTTGATTGTTGTCCTAAAAGGGGTACTGAAAATGTGGAAGTTTATCATTATTCTTCCTTTTTGTTGTTTGTTTTCAGTTTGGGGGCCATATCTGATGGTGCTCAGGGGTTACTCCTGGCTCTGCTCTCAGAAATAGCTCTTGGCAGGCTCAGGGGGCCATATGGGATGCCAGGAATTGAACCCAGGTCTGTCCTGGGTCAGCCATGTGCAACGCAAAAATCCTACTCCAGCTCCTATCATTACTTTCTTTGATCATTTATTTCCTTGAAGCTCAAAAGCACTAACTCCAAACTTTTTACCATACTTGTGAGTCTTAAGTGCCAGAATTTTAATAAGAAGGTAAATTCTAAAATGTTCAACAAATCCTTTTGTTCATCTAATTAGCACTTTGCATTTTTTGTCACTCATTAAGTTCAATCATCCTCCTATTTTTTTTCCTCGCTGAAATGGCTCATCTCTTTAATAGGGAAGGCAGAAAGGATGGAATTCACAAATATAAAGTGAAGTAAAAGAAGTATTAAGAAATGTGTAATTGGGACTGGAGAGATAGCACCGCAGTAGGGCATTTGCCTTGCAAGCACTGACCCAGGACAACTGTGGTTCGAATCCTGACGGTTCCCTATGTCTGCCGGGAGTGATTTCTGAGCAGAGAGCCAGGAGTAACCTCTGAGCACTCCCAGGTGTGGCCCAAAAAACCAAAAAAAAAAAAAAAAAAGTTTAATTGGGGCCAGAGCACAGCAGGGAGAGTGTTTACCTTGCACAAAGTTGACCTCGGTTCAATCCTTGGTATCCTATATGGTCCCCTAAGAACTGCAGTAATGACACCTGAACGTAGAGACAGGAGTAACCCTGAGTGCTGCTGGATTTGGTCCTCCCCCAAAAAAGAAATCAAACAAAAAAGTGTGTAATTTATAATCTCACGTATATAAAGTAGAAAAATGGTCAAAAGCAATGCTTGTAGAATTGAGAATAGTGATTGGTTCTTCAGGATGCACAGTAAGTAGTAGGAAGCAGAGGGCTTTGTAGTTACTGATTATTTTCTAGGTACTAGGAGAATTGACCAGTTAATGAAAATTCATTACTCAGTTTACCTTTACAGTATTGTGTATAAAGTACATTATACTCCACTAAAACTTTTATATTTGTGTTTGAGTTATACCCAGGGCTGTGATTAGGGCTTACTCCTGGCTTTGGGCTTAGGGATCACTCCTGTCAGAGCTCTGGGGACCATGTAAGATTAAGCCAGGGATTAAACCTGGGTTGGCTAAATTCAAGGCAAGTAGCTTCCTATTATACTATCTCTCTGGACCACCATTACTAAAACTTTTTAACATCAAAAAATACCATTCATTTTAAAGGAAAAAAACCTTTATCCAGCAAATACTGAGGTAAATATTAACAACCAACACCAAATAATATTTTAATAAAACACCATGATATATAAAGCTCTTTCAGTAATACAAGATTTTGACACCAATCCCACCACCTACTACCAATATCTACCTACTACCAATATCTCCAGTTTCCCTTCCATCCCCTAGACTACCCCCTTATCATGTTCATAGCAAATTTACTTCATGTGGCTTACTCCAAAAAAATTTAAGGAATGGCAAATAGGATTATTAGGAAATAAATCAATAAAAGTCATCAATGACAACTAATTGCAATATGATTTTAATATGAGCTATTTTTCAGCTAGATTCTATTTTTTATCTGGCCCATAAAAAAGTCATTTAGATAAAAACTTCTGGCATCAGTTCTTGGCCAATGGAAGCATGTTCACAGGAAGTAGAGACTGGCTAAAAAGGGAGGTGGAGTCATACCTTGTTTGGTATGCAATGTACTTTTGAGATAAATGTGGATAGATAATGCACCAAAAGTCACTTTGAAGTTTTAGTTTATGGCCTATAAATATTACCTCAATAAATATTGTATTAAAAATGAGATATTAGGCTAAGCATGGTGTGATTAATAACAAAGAATAAAATGCCAGGAGGTGCAGAGGTAAGACCTGCCATCTCTCACTCTCCATCTGCCACTGACCAGTTCAGAACATCCCCCCACAGCTGCTCCACCAAGCCTTCCTCTCAGGCTAGTCTGCCCTTCTCTCCTTGAAGCCTCATCTTCCAGATTTAGACAAAATACCAAGGGTATGTAGAAACCCTCTACTTATTAAATGACAAAAGATAACTTTGAAATGGAAATTCTCATGCTATTTTATCTTTCTTTTTCAATTCTAAAGTGTTTGGTTATTAATTCTTTTTGGGGGGAGATCACACCCGGCACCACTCAGGGGTTACTTACTCCTGGCTCTACGCTCAGAAATCGCCCCTGGCAGGCGTGGGGGACCATATGGGATGCCGGAATTTGAACCACCGTCCTTCTGCATGCAAGGCAAACACCTTACCTCCATGCTATCTCTCTGGCCCCTGGTTATTAATTCTTTTTAAATTTTAGTCACTGCGATACAATACTGTTTATGATAAGGTTTTATGCATACAGTGTTTCACATCATACTCTTCAAAGAGTGTGCCCCCACTCCCAACTTATCCCTGCTCCTTCCATGATCAGGTCAGTATCTTGACAAGGAGGCACTTCTTACTCATTTTTTGGCACACCATATACATGGTTGGCACAGGTGGAAACTTTTTAAAAATCAGGCTAAGTTTCATATTGGTGAGGACACTGTTCCAAAACAGAGCCCAGATAAAGTTGTGAGAGCCTAGAAACAAGGTGACTGTGGTGATACAATCTCTCAACAGTGTGCAGACATTGGGTTGATGGGAAGGAAGGAGCTTTTCTTAGAGCATGAAATTGACCTAGACTTTTAGAAGGGCACAGTTGCTGCAGTAGAAGAGCAGTTTGATTTCATTATGAAGGTATTAATATATTGTTCTCAACACCCTGAGGTTGCAATAATCTACTTGAAAGAGTTAAAAAGTTTAGGTTATTTTCTATTGTAAGCCATTGTTGATAGTATAATGATTATCCTCAGAAAGCATTTCACTGTACATCTAGTGGACAGATGGACAAAAGTTTTGCCCAATGTCACATATGCCTTTAGCAAAGAGCCAAGACTCAAATTCAAACTTCTAGTCATTGTTCTGATACTTCCCTGGTAACATATGCCCAGATCCTAGCCCTGCCCATTTGCATCATCTACATCATTTTGTATCTGTGAGGTGGCCTCTCTAGCATTGCAAAGGATTCAGAAAGGCGGCATCAGCTCAGAACAGCATGACTGGGTCTTTATTCAAGCCAGAATGGGACACTGGTGGAACAGCAGGTTCTATGGTGATGGGTGTGGTGTAGGAATGATGTATGCATGACGAGTATAATTAACCAAGTACTTGTAAATCCTGGTACTTCAATTAAAAAAAAAAGGTGGAAAATAAATCCAAGATATATTTGAAGTTCAAAGTAGGGTGATAGTAGACAAAATATTAGGAGCAAAGGCTTTAGGTAGAAGGTGAGCGTTTCCTGTAGAGTGGCAATTGGAACTTTTATTTTTAGATGTCAGTTTATGCACACACACATATGCACATGTTCATATACGCACACAGTGTACAACATTTAAGTCATTCAGTGTTCTGCTGAGGTCAGAGAGGGAAGAACTGAAGTGTTGTACTATAAATACAACCCATCTGGAGCTATTATTTTTGGGTGAGAAAATATAAACTAACTGACTAGCCAGGATCCTTTTAGACTATCTTCTCTGTCGCTTTTCTTTGATTCTAAGGGGGGGGGGATATATATGTTTGTTTCATTATTTTTCTTAACCTTTAAAATGGATTAAATAATCTTAACACAAGTTAAATTAGAGGATTATAGGGAACATAATTACTCTGCCTTGGTTTCAAATTATTCAAAACCCAAATATAGACTCTCTGAAAGTCCCATGGATTTTCTTGTTTATATTCAAACCACAGATACTGTCAAGCTGCCAGCAACCTGCTGGAAATTCTGATGGATCTGTGACCAATTCCTGCCCCTACAGCACATATTAGGTCTGGAAATTTGATTACTGCTGTATCTCTAAAAAGAAATGACGCATGACCAGCTACTGAAACCCTCTCATAAATCTTTCTTTTCATAAAAAAAAATTAAAAGTTGGGTATGGGGGACATTAACAGGATATTGAACTCTGCTCTTTGCCAGCCATACAGACAAAAATAAAATTGTCCTCCCTTTCAGTTTATCAGAGTCCCTCACTTTACCTTAACTCTTCATCAATCTACAATGTAAAGTTGATAATCCCCATTTTTCTGAGGAGAGTAAAAATCATTTTGAGCTTTATTTGAACAACAAACTGCTCAAGGTCACTCACCCAATGTCCTCCAAAGTCCTTGCCTCCTTTTTTTTTATAGAAAGCTAGGACCCAAGAGCCCCTAACTTTGGGCTGTAGGTAGGGGCTGTGAACCTCCACTAGGATTGACCCCCACAGCATGAACACTAGAGGTGGCTGAGAACTGAAATGAAGAACTGTAACAAAACAGGAGGAAAGGGCTCAGCACTCAAAATTCTGAGTGATACCTGAAGTCTGTCTGAAGAGCTCATTGAATTGATGAGCTTCGTTAAGTCAGCAGAACAGCAAGGCACTTGAGGGTTCCAGTACCTCCTTGGAACAGGAAATGTTACTCACTGTTGATAAGTACTTGGAATATGTCAGTACTTTTAATAATAAAGGAGCTTATTCACAGTAATAAATGAAGACTGAAGATAGAAACAGAGACAGGGAAAGCAAGAAGTAAATTTACTGCTTTTCTTTTTATTCATGCTTTTCTTTTTATTCATTTTACTCTGTTAAATCTGCCACACATTATGGAGAGGGGAGGGTTACATCCTCACTTTGCAGAGAAGAAAGTGAGAGAACTAGTAGTCTGTATCCACTGTCTTATAAGGAAATCGTTAAACTGATGTCAGGAAAAGCAGAGTGCAGATTTAATCCCATCAAGTCCTTATTTAGTAATATTTTGATGGATAATGTTTTATCTGAGCATTTTTTTGGCCTCATGAACTCTTTATTTTGAAAGATTTTTTTTGGTTACATAACTAAAAATTCAAAACTAAATGGCTTAAACATAAGAATATGTTATTAATGCATCAAGCAAGAAGCTGCAAGGGGAAAGAGTGATAGCACAGAGGGTCAGGCACTTGCTTTGCATGTGGTCAACCCGGGTTCAGTCCTCAATCCTTGGCATTCTATATGGTCCCCTGAGTCCACCAGGAGAGATTCCTGAGTGCAGAACCAGAGTAACCCTGAGCATCAGTGGGTATGGCCAAAAGCAAAATCAAAATAAATAAATAAATTTAAGATAATAACCAAGTCTAGATCATATCACTGTAAAGGAGAATAGGACTACTATGTTTCATTTAGACCACTCAGAATTTGTTTCTAAACCAAATTTAATTTGTAGGGGTAAATTCCCAAACAAAATCAGGTCATTCCCCATACTGAAGATGCCCACATGGGTGTCTTCTAGGTTTGTCAGGCAAAATAAAGGATATAAGCTAAAATAAGGGGTGAATTTTAGAATTCAGGTAAATAATACATATTTATAGAAAAAATTGTATTATTCATCATAAATTTTAATCTTATGAAACACATAATTGTGATGGTTAAATCTGTTCAACCTACTTCTAGTGCAACTAAGACCAAAGAGAAAAGAAATGTGTGGGGAGTAAAATTCCATCTCCTGACAAAAGGGACACCTTGAATTTTTGTTTAAATTCTGGGGAAAGTTAACAGGGCTCTCAGAAAAATGCAGAGCTGAAGTGTAGCAGGAAGGTGAGGAAGGACTTGGTAGAACTGGTCTCCTTAGAGACAGAGACTACTAGCTCTGTGTGCATTCTCATCTCAAATCAAAGGGAAACTTCATTGTTTAACTGATAATTGATGGTTTTATTTGGAATGAATTTAGATATTTCACTTGAAAACTCATTTTAACAAATTTTCAAAGCATTGTGATTTACAAAGTTATTCACAGTTAATGTTTCAGCACCAATCTGACCACCAGTGTCAACCTCCCTTCACCAATGTTCCCATGCTAACATCCCCTGCCCCAACCTGCCAGCACAACAAGACTGTTTTTAAGTTTGTTTGTTAAAGCTTGGGTCTCATTATTTTATTGTTTACTGTGGTTTGGATATTTAGTTCTATCCTCTCTTAACTTCACCAATAGGCCTGAGTCCCCTTGTCACCTGTCCCCCTTTATTTCACATTTGTCTTTCTTCTCCTCCACTTAATTTCTTTCCTTATCCTCATTATACTCTGGGGGCAAAGAGTGTAAAAACTCATTTTTAAGAACAATAGCCAAGATTGCCATTTTTTCAAAATATCATGTGTAAGAAAAATATCATGTTTTGCTGGGGCTGGGGGTGGGAGTACTTAGCACTCTAAGCAGTGCTTAAGAGTGATGGTTCAATGTAATAGCCTAAGAATGCCACACCCAGAGATGTTGGGGAACCATGTGGTTCAGGGGAAATTAACCAGTCAGGCACAAGCCAGGCAACAACTTGAGCCTTTTTATTTCTTGTTGTTTTAAATGAAATATAAAATCTAAAGTCCTAGTGTTGGGGTGAGATCTTTCTCGGCAGGGCACCTGCTCCCGGCAGATCTGGAGAAGGCTAGTAGAAGGTGGCAAAATAATTTCACAGGCAGTCAGTTAAAATTTCATTGGAGTCAGCTTGGTTTATTCAATGGCCCTATCTACCATGTGCAGAGTCTGCATCATGTTTGTCTAACTCATCTCTTTCTCTTAGGAGCTCTTTCTCTGTCTCGTTTTCAGCTGCTCCCCATGCTTTCTCCTATTCAGTATTAAAATTCTGATAAACTAGACATCAACAGAACAATGAAGATAAGCCCTTGTAACTTCCTGAATTAACTCTTAATTTCAGATAAAGGAAGCTATGAGGAATCAAAAGAGAGATGTTACATAATGATAATAAAGAGTGAATCCCCGTGAGGACATCACCCCTGATATGAGTGCACCCAACAATAGCATTAAAACATGTGAGACAAAAAAATAAATAGAACTGAAAGAAGAAACAGACAAATCCTCTATAACAGTCAGAGATCTCAACGTTCATCTTTCAATACACGACAGACAGAACAGGCAGAAAATCAGGATGAGCAGAGAGGAGCTGAACAGCTCTACAGATCACCGTGATCTAATCAACCTTAATAGAATGAAGCACGTTCTCTGTAAACATTGCTGGTGGGTTCCTCAAAATTCCAACTTTAAACAAAAGCTATGCGACAAAAACCAATTTTGCCCCAGAGTCTAGGCCTAGATCTAGGGGCTAGACCAATTAATATGAACAAACATTAAGTTCAAGAGAACAAAAAAACTGTATTGTGAACAACCTTATAACAATGTTTAAATTTAAAAAAAATTTAAAGAAAAAAAGAAAATAGTGGGGGAGAACTCGGCTTTTCTCTAAAATTCCTTTTAAGAAGACCTCTCCCATAATCTGGGAACTTCCTTGCCTTTTTTTTTCCCCTTCTTTTTCCTTCTCTTAAATAAAATATGTTCTAAATTCAGCTTTAAAAAAAAAAAGGCAAAGTATAGTGATTTATTCAGATAGATATAAGTGACATCAGTGATGGTGCATTTTTAATATGGATCACGCCAGGCAGGTTATGAAGGCCACATGTAATGTTCCAGGCCTGTGGTCATTTGGTGCCAGGAAAAAAACTCAAGATCTTGCATGCTCTAGACATGTGCTCTACCTCTGGAACCTCTGGTAGGGCATTTTCTCAGGCTTGTATATATTTTCTTTTGATAAGATCGCCAAGATCGTCACCATGACAACCTGAGTCAGTCCAATATTGTAGCTTTCTTTTGCTTATGAGAAAAATACAAAACTTTGTACAGCATTGTACAAAAAAAAATTGTACCAATTGCCTGGTCTCTGTTGCTCTTGTAACTTCCTTCCTATAGCTCTTTATGGTTAAGCCACAGCATAAGAGTTTTATTTTTCTTTCTTCTGTTTCTATCTTGTTTTAAAAAAAAATCATCAAGAATACTTTCAGTACTGTAGATAAATGGTATTTGTCAGTGTAGTTAAAATTTAAAATTGTGCAAAACACTTCTCTATAATTTAAGTTGGTAAAAATTTCTGCAGCATGAGACAGCAATTATAAATATATCTCTTTGTATTAAAGATGCAAAATGAAGGCCTTAACTCTAGGCAGAAAATGATGCTTATAAGAAAGAAAACTAGTTTATTGGAAGATAGAGCCAAAATGATTAAGAATGGGAAAATGTGCTCACTGGTACAGTTGGTACAGTTTATGACATTTATCATCTAAGTTATCTTCCACAAACCTAAATATCCATCCAGCATCGTTTATGCTTTAGTTAAGTAAGAGATAGGAAGGAAGACAATTTGATATGAAGTTTTGTCTTTTCAAATGCAGTGTTATGAAACACCAAATTACTTTACAAGAAGACCAAGCTTGGGGCAAGAGCAATAGTACAGCAGGTAGGGCGTTTGCCTTGCATATGGCCAACTTGTTTTTGATCCCTGGCATCCCAAGTCTGCCAAGAGTAATTACTGAGCACAGAGTAAGGAGTAACCCCCTTGTGCAGCTGGGTATAGGCCCCAAACAAAACAATCTAAAGAGGCCATGATTAGATTACTTTCTATAACTTTGTCTAAACTAGATTAATTCCCCAAATTTGCAAGGTAACTTTCAGCAAGCTTGATATCCCAGAGAACCAATATACAACATACAACCTCAAGAAATAAAGTACTTTTACTTTATAATTTTGTTTAAAAAAATTTTTTTTTGTTTTGTTTTAGGGCCAAACCCAACTCTGCTCAGGGGTTACTCCTGGCTATCTGCTCAGAAATAGCTCCTGGCAGGCACAGGACCCTACGGGACACCGGGATTCAAACCAACCACCTTAGGTCCTGGATCGGCTGCTTGCAAGGCAAATGCCGCTGCGCTACCTCTCCGGGCCCTGTTTAAATTTTTTAAATTTTTTTATAAAGTAAATAGACTGTATCTGGTTTTCAAGATGCCATTGACAATTGCATATTATAGTTTATGTGTTGTCTATTTACAAATTACAGTAGTATTTTTCTTCATAAAATTTTTTATTTAAAAAAATTAATTTGGGTACCATTATTTACAAAGGTGTTTATAAGAGAGTTTCAGGTATTCAGTGTTCCCCAAATTCACCACCAGTGTCAGAGTCCTTCTGTCAGTGGCCTCCTTCATCCCTTCTCCCCACCATACCTTCTTAGCATACTTATTGTTTACAATTTACACTTAATGACCTTATAGTGAGGTGTAATAGTTTTCACAAATTTTTTTAAGTATTTTTCTATAATTCCATTAGTCATCTAGTTGTAGCAAACAATTTAAAATTAACTGCGCCTGTTAAGCAGTGGGCTGGAGGAATAGGAAAGGGGACAGTGGTGAAGGAATTGTCACATTGATGATGATGGAATTGGTTTTGGATGCCCGATACAATTTGTCATGGATTGCTTGGTCCAGACCCAGGAAATTCTTAGGGTCCCTGCTTGAGAAGGTGTGTGCATGAATTCGGCAGAAATGAAATCATAGCTTCAGACACTCAGAAATAAAGTAGCATGTTGTTTCTAGTCTAGCTTTCCTTCTCTGGCTAGAGCAGAACTCTTACACAAAATTTCTTGGCAAGGCATCACAATCACAGATATAACCATTTAGTTTTCTCATTGGGCCCCAGACATAAAACCCAGGACAAGCTGCATGTTTATGTTTACTGGTCCAGTCTGCTAAGCCCCCAGACTCTAGCCAAGTTAGTTTCCAGAGGCTGGCTTTAGTTTTAGCCTTGCACCAGTTCATGCATTCTGAACTAGGGCCTGAAATATTAACCCTTGATATGACTGAACCTAGACTAATAGCAAAGCTAGATTTGAGAGTGGTATTTATTCTGTAAGACTAAATGAAGAATACTTGAACTTACACAAAAGTTTGTAATATGGTGTGTTTATATAAATCTGAATAATCTTTAAGACAGACTCCAAGAAAAGTCTTTAGTATGTGAGTTGAAGTTATGTCTCAAATAATATTTGTGCTACATCCCCTTTTTACCTGAGTGTCTCATGAACCAACGTCTTTTTTTTTTTAATATTTTTTTTGTTTTGTTTTTGGGCCACACCCGTTTGACACTCAGGGGTTACTCCTGGCTATATGCTCAGAAATCGCCCCTGGCTTGGGGGGGCCATATGGGACGCCGGGGGATCGAACCGTGGTCCGTTCCTTGGCTAGCGCTTGTAAGGCAGACACCTTACCTCTAGCGCCACCTTCCCGGCCCCGAACCAACGTCTTTGACCAAGGTTTTTCAGCATCCTAATGGTGTCCTTTTAGTGTGTATTCAAATGTCCTGTGCAGGTACAGATAACTTTGAAAAGGTCCTTAAAGGTATATGCAGCTAGGACCTTTTCAAATCTGGTGCCCTCCTAGGTCTCAAGGTCAGAGTTTACACAGGAGATGATGTAGCACAACTTATTATGAACAACTTTGTGGACCATAATATTTAAATAAAACATTAAAAATTAATTAAAAATAATTATAGTTTGGGTCACATGTTTACAAAAGTGTTGACTCACAGTTTTTATGTACATGGTTAACTCACTGAAGTGTCAAAAGATTCTTGACACTAATTTTATTACCTATTCATTTCTGTACCTGTCCCTCTCTCCATTCCCTTCATTTGGCATTCTCATTTCTATACTCCAGAGTGGTCCTCAAACTTTTTAAACAGGGGGCCAATTCACTGTCCCTCAGACCGTTGAAGGACCGGACTCTAGTGAAAATAAAAACTATGAACAAATTCCTATGCACACTGCATATATCTTATTTTGAAGTGAAGAAACAAAATGGGAACAAATACAATATGTGGCCTGCGGGCTGTAGTTCGAAGACCCCTGCTCCAGAGCCAAGGGCCTACCATCATTTGATACTTTTATTCCCTTGTTTTGTTTCTGTACATATCAAAGATGAGACCATGATATTTGTCTCTTTCAATCTGAAGATTGATACCCTTGAGTTCCATGTAGGTTGTAACGAACTACATGATTCATCTTTTCTTACTGCTGTGTAATATTCCATTGTGTTTATGTACCTCAATGTCTTTATCTCTTCATCTGTTGTTGGACATTTGAGTTGAAAAAGCAAAGTACATTTATAGCAGAGACATAATATAGGGGTTAAGGCATGTGGTCCCTTGCGCACCACCGAGACTGACCCTGAGCAGAGTCAGGACTAAGCCCAGAGAACTATCAGGTGTGCCCCCACTCTTCCCAACAAAAAAATAAGTGCTTTTAGATTCCAGTAATTTTCTTTACTTTCTTTCTAATTTGTTGTTTTTACTTTCCCACTCTGAGATTTATAATATATTTTGCTTCCAAACAATCTATCTTACTGAAGTTAACTCAATAACATATTTTTATTAAAACCAAACATTGATAGCACAATGGTAGAGTGTTTGCCTTGCATGCTGCCAACCCAGGACAGAGCCAGGTTCGATCACTGGCATCCCATATGGTCCCCTGAGCCTGCCAGGAGCTATTTCTGAGCAGACAGCCAGGAGTACCCCTTGAATACTGCTGTGTGCCCCCCCAAAAAAAAACCAAACAAACATTTCTCTTTTATTTACGAATTACTTTTTTTGTTTTGTTTTGTTTTGTTTTGTTTTGTTTTGGGGCCACACCCGGCAGTGCTCAGGGGTCACTCCTGGCTGTCTGCTCAGAAATAGCTCCTGGCAGGCACGGGAGACCATATGGGACACCGGGATTTGAACCAACCGCCTTAGGTCCTGTATTGGCTGCTTGCTATGAATTACTTTATTTAAAGATTGTGCTCAGTATGCATTTGTTCCAAGACCAATGTAAAATTCTTTTTAGAATTGTTCCCAGATTTCCACTCCTTCTGAAGACTACTACCTGGGCAGGCATAAAATAATATGTTTTATATTGTTTGTTCACAAGTAAGAGGAAACAAAATTATTTTTTAAATACAATAATAAAAAATGTGTGAAAACTAATATATCTCACAATGAGGTCATTAAGTCATTGTCAAAATAAAACCAAATGTTTCTAAGGTGCATTTTGTTCCTTTATCCTTTGTTTGTTTTTTTGTTTGTTTGTTTTTGGGTTACACCGGCAGTGCTCAGGGGTTACTCCTGGCTGTCTGCTCAGAAATAGCTCCTGGCAGGCACGGGGGACCATATGGGACACGGGGATTCGAACCAACCACCTTTAGTCCTGGATCGGCTGTTTGCAAGGCAAACACCGTTGTGCTATCTCTTTGGGCCCTCCTTTATCCTTTGTTATCAAGGACACACAACAAAGTTTATTGTAAATACTTTTACAATGTTTTTTTTTTCTTTACAAATTTAATGTTTAGACTTGTTCCTACCTGCTGCAGAGCATATAATCCAGCAAGGAATTGATCTAAAGGGGACAATCGCTGATTCACTTTAACAATTATTCACCTATTTTTAAGGTGAGAAAACTGAAGCACAGAAAACTAGATAATTTTATTCTATCTTCAGGACATTGTGGTACCTAGAACTGATCGAAGATACTGATGTCTAAACCCAGTGTCCAAGTTATTTTTTTATTTATTTTACTTTTTTGGACCACATCTAGAGCTGCCTGTTTCTTGCTCTGTATTAAGGGACCATTCAGAGACTCAAGGGACCATATGGGGTTCTGGGAATCAAACTTGAATTATCACATAAAAGTCAAGCATGTCATGTAAGTAAGTTTCTTCACCCCACATCAAACTATTTTATTTCTCATCCACAGTCAACTAATTGCTTGAGAGTTTCCAAAGATTCACAGATTCCCTTCAAGTGAGATTCTAGAAAAAAAAAATCTGATTTTTATCCATAAAATAATTAAGGAAAAAAACCCTCATTGTCAGATAGTACAAGGGTTAACATGCTTGCCTTCCATGTGATTGATTATATTCCATGTGAGTTATCGTGAGCACTTCCAGGAATAGGCCTGAGCAGATCTGGGTTATGGCCCAAGATTCCCCAAAAAATATAAATTAAAAAAGGTTTCCTTTATTTTTTTACTTGATTGATTGATTGGTTTTGGGGCCACACCTTTGATACTCAGGGGTTACTCCTGGCTTTGCACTCAGAAATCACCCCTGGCAGGTTGGGGGGCCATATGGGATGCCAGGAATAGAACCCTGTCTGCCGCATGCAAGGCAAAAGTCCTACCACGGTGCTACCTCTCCAACCCTTAAATGAAGAAAATATTATAGTGCTTTTGGAAGTGAATCAAGTAAGCAAAAAGCACAGTAATTTGAGATTAGTATGTTAATGACTCAATGTATTAAATAAAACACTGCTAGCTATAATGTGATTTTAATCATAGTTTTAAATTGTGCTTTTCTTAGTCATATATTGTGTCATTTATGCCCAAATGGACCAATTATTATAAGCCAAACATGAAAAACTCTAATACTAGTGTATAAGAAATTAATAAGTAGGTCATAATTTTATAGTGTCATGAATTATTGTAATGTTGTACAAGAATGACAATATAGCAGACAGGGCACATGCCTTGTACACTAGCCAACCTGAGATGAATTTCCAGCATCATATATGATCCCCAAGCACAACCAGGAATGATTCTCTAAGTGCAGTCAGGAATAAACCTTGAGCACCACCAGGTATGGCCCAAAAACAAACCCCAAAATCCTAATGTTATATATTACAATCAGCAGAAAATCTCTGACTCACAATCACATTAGCATTTTAATTTGGTAAATTTATCTCTGTAACTTCAGAAGCAATGTTGAAAAAAGAGAAAGAAAAATGAACATCACATTTAACCTGGCATCCAATAAAAATCTATTCATACTCTATATATTATGTGCAGAGAATTGCAATGATTTTAAAATATATATGGTAATTCTTGAGGTTTTATTTTACTGTGAGTCATTTGCCATTCATAAAAGGCCAGACATTAAAGCACAAGATTAAGGAAAACTAAATTTTCCATTTTCTCCTTTGACTCGTTCAAAGACATCAAAGGAAAGAATAAAAAGTACTTGAGTAGTCTTAGTCAAACACTTTAATGAGTGGTTTTTAAGCCTTCTGCCTATATGAATCAAATAAGGAATTTATGAAAATCCAAATACCTGAGTTCTAAGATTATAGAGTCTACTTCTCCTGAGATAGGTTCTGGGCATACGGTATTTTTTTGTTTTTTTGTTTTTGTTTTGTTTTTGTTTTTGAATCACACCCGGCAGCGCTCAGGGGTTACTCCTGGCTCTATGCTCCAAAATCACTCCTGGCAGGCTCGGGGGACCGTATGCGATGCTGGGATTCGAGCCACTGACCTTCTGCATGCAAGGCAAATGACTTACCTCCATGCTATCTCTCCAGCCCTGCATACGGTGGTATTTTTTAACTCCTCCCAAGTGCTTCATAAATGCCTGTGTGTGTGTGTGTGTGTGTGTGTGTGTGTGTGTGTGTGTGTGTGTGTGTGTGTTAGGACTTTTTCCTTTGGGATTTTGAGTCCCTCTCAGCAGTGCTCACAAGATGTGCTCATTCTGAGGGGCTACTCCTGTAAGCACTAAGAGTAATATGTGATGTTAGGGATCAAACCTGGGCCTCCCACATGCAAAGCAAGCATTCAGTCTATTGAAACCCTCTCCATAATATATGTTTTAAAAAGGGATTCATTTTCCTTACTAGTTAAAGTCCAGAGTCTAACCTGAAGAAAAGACCCCCTAGTTCAAAGCCAGAAATCTTAGGTTGATATCCAACTTCACCACTGCTCTGGTTCTTGGTTAGCATTGCCTTAATGTCAGTGTTCTAGCCAATACACCTCTAAGACCTCTATTGCCTCTAACCTATGGACAAGAGTCCCTCATGCCCTCACTATTCTAATTATTCTACATATAAGTTATCATGCCAGCTAACTGCAACACAACACAACACAGCACTTTGGATAAAGGTAGAACTTTAAAGTCAGATCACCCAGGATTCACATTCCAGCTCAGGTAACACACTGTTGCTCTTAGCCAAGTCACTTACCTACTCTGAGCCTGCTTTATAACGGAGAGATTTTACCACAGATTGCTATTAGGAAACTTCATTTAGAATAATTAGACATGGGTCTGAAATGTGGCTCAAGTCGTAGAGCATACATGGTTATACAAATGAGGCTCTTAGTTCCACTTTTTTTTTTAATTTTGGGGCCACACTTTTTGACACTCAAAGGTTACTACTGGCTATGCACTCAGAAATTGCTCCTGGCTTGGGGGACCATTGGGACACTGGGGATCAAACCAAGGTCCATCCTGGATCAGCTGCATGCAAGGCAAATGCCCTATCATTGTGCTACCACTCTGCCCCTGGGTTCCATTCTTAACCTGAATCAACACTATGCCCTCCCCCAACTAACAAAATGCTAGTGAAAAACAGTTCTGTCAGTGGTATGATTATTTGTTAAGTCTACAGTTTGTATCTATGCTGCTGTGAGTATTATCATCCTCATCATCCTTGCTATTATTTGCTCTGCAATAGGAAAGAATCTCATTGGGAAAAGGAAAGAACATCTTCAATGACTTTGATGGACTTCACTGACCCTGATTTTTCAGGTTTCTTATGGTAATAAGAAGCTGATACATGAACCCAATTGCAAGTGGAACTTATCTGCAAGACAGTTTCCTCTCTGGCAACCTTTTCAAACTTAACTGTAAACAGCCTCTGCCACAAAACTGCTGACTGTTTCCCAAGAAAAGCAAGTCTGGCAGTGCAGTCAATGGAACTGGGGTCACAGCTGTCAGCAGCAAGAACTAATTGTCATAGATGCACTTTTACTGCACCCCTTCCCTAACATTTTACCCAACAACCAGGGCACCTTCAAATCCCTCTCTCCCCAGCGCCATGTCTGAAACACTCCATTTGCTACAGGAGCCTGGAAGGAGCAATATAATTGGAACTTGACATAATGAGAGCTCAAGCCAGATAGAAAGATACCAGCCCAGGGATCAAGGATCCAGATTTCTACTACCAGCCTCCAGCTACAGAGTGCAGGCTTGCTCACCCTGACATTGTCCTTCCAGCCAGCAGAAGAAAAGGGGACAATCTAACCTCCATCTGACGGTGTCACCCCCAAATTGCACAAATACATTCTGCAGTTCAGTCCTCTGGCCACTAAAGATGAGGCTGGGGAAAATGTAATATTTATGTGACCAGGTATCCTTACATCACTTAAGGAACTCTGAAAGTAGAGAAGAATGGATTTTGGTGGACAAAGGAGAGAGAGGTGAGGGTAGGAGACAATGTAACCACACAGCCATTAAGGACACTGTCCTCATGTTTGAAATCCTAGAGATATATTTTTTAGGGGTCTAGGCTGCATATCCTCCTGCCCATTCCCACAAACCAGTTCTCTTTCTCAGATCAGGAATCTGGTATGAGAGAAGGCAACATGCCACTGATATACTTTTCTCAGCAGGAAATGTATGGTTGTGTTTTTCTGTTCATGTCAGAGTGTCCCTAGCACTAGACAAATTCAAAACGCTTTGTAATCCAGAGTATCCTTTGATGCATGAAAGTTCCATTCGTTTCCAGAAGCAGAAAGAACAGCCCTGGATTCTCAGACTAGGGTCAGAAAATGTTTGGTTTTTCTCCAAATTGGTCCCAGGATCCAACAAAGAATGGCACAGCTTGCCACCATATTCTTGTAGGCTCTAGCTCTGTAGGGGTACATGTGGTTTGGGAATCTCAGAAGTTCTCAGTGCTCCCCTTATACCTGTCTGGAAGAAATATAGCTTCCAGGAAGGAAGCTTGAAAGAATCAATCACCCGGGAGGAAAAGCCCCAGTGACCAATCCCCATGCTGGAAATATCGAGGTGGGGGTGGGGGGAGTTAAACAGTGCCAGCACCTCATGAGCATCTACAAATACCAGCGAGGACCACTATTTTTCCTTTGTCGTGTTTAAATTGATGTGACATTTATTTATAATATACAAAGTTTACAAGTACCAGCTAGGGCCACTATTTTTCTTTTGTCATTTCTAAATTGATGTGACATTTATCTTTAATATACAAAGTTGGCTTTTGGTTTTTTGTTTGTTTGGTTGGTTTTTGGTCTTTGGGTCACGCCTAGCATCACTCAGGGGTTGCTTCTGGCTCTGTGCTCAGAAATCGCTCCTGGCAGGCACAGGGGATCATATGGGATGCTGGGATTCGAACCACCGTCCTTCTGCACCTTACGCCCATGCTATCTCTCCGGCCACTAATATACAAAGTTTAAGGTATGCATCGTTATAGAAGTCAACCTCTGCATATATTAGATTAGCAGAGGAACAACTTAAATGACTTACTAAAGTTCTTTAGGGTTTTATTGTGAGTTTGCAGAAATTGTCTTCTTTTTTTGGTTTATTTTTCTTTTTATTGCAACCATTGTGATTTACAAAGTTGGATTTCATTCATACAATGTTTCGGGGTCAATCTCACCACTAGTGTCAGTATCAACCTCCCTCCCTCAATGTTCCCTACATACCCCCACCCCCTGCCCTGCTAGTATAACAGAACCATTTTAAATTTTGATTGTTAGCCTTTGGGTCTCTTGATTCAATTGTTGTTGACTTTGGCTTCAATATTTAGTTATGTCCACCAATATACCTGAGACTGCTTGGCCCCTTGGTCCCATTCTTTCACATTTGTGTTTCTCCTCCTCCACTCAATTTCTTTTCTTCTTGCTACACTCTGGTGTCAATGGCATTCGAGACAACCCCTATTTAAACCATTGCAGAAATTGTCTTTTTTTTTTATTTTTCTCATGCTTGCATTCAAAGTATCCAATTCAGTTCTGAGCAGAACTGTTTCTTAGTTCACAGAAACTAAACCTCTGCTCCTATGTGCCAAGGGCCAAGCTAGATCCTGAGACTCAATATTGAAAAAAATAAAACTTGACCTCCTGTTACCACAAAACTTGGAGTTCAGTAGAGGCTCACCACTAATGTATATGGGAGAAAAGAGAACAAAGATATTTTAAGGGGTGGAGGACAGGATGGTGGTGGTGTGTGAAATACCAATTTTTTTTTTAAAAAAAGGATCCATACCTGGTGGTGTTAGGAAGAAATGAACTCTGTAACGCTCTACACTCAAGACCACTTGAACTATCTCCCTGACTATACAGTCCCATGTTTAAGGTTTTTGCCCAGCAAAAACACAGAAGGAATTGCAAAGAAATTAGGTCCTAGAAGTGGAACTAGATGTTTGGTGAGGGAAACATCTTTAGAATCTGTTATTTTGCTTCAAATATTTGGGGAGAGATTGGAAAGAGGGTTGGTATGTTGGAGGAGAGGGAGGGAGAGAGGGAGGGAAGGAGGGAGGGAGGAGGGAGGGAGGAAGGAAGGAAGGAAGGAAGGAAGGAAGGAAGGAAGGAAGGAAGGAAGGAAGGAAGGAAGGAAGGAAGGAAGGAAGGAAGGAAGGAAGGAAGGAAGGGAGGGAGGGAGGGAGGGAGGGAGGGAGGGAAGGAGGATGGGAGGGAGGGAGAGAGGGAGGGAAAGGAGGGAGAGAGGGAGGGAAAGGAGGGAAGGGGAAAAGGGAAGGTAGGAGGGAGGGAAGAAAGTAGAAAAGAAGGAAGGAAGTGAGAATAGTACAGCACACAATTCTAAAAGCAGAGAGTGCCAGCTGGCTCACTGGGGAAACTGGCAAGAGCAGGAAACTGACCAGGTACCCACCTTGTAAGCTGGGAAGCCAGTCATGTCTCTTCTAAGAGCTCAGTATTCCTACAACATGCCTTGATCCCACCCACAGGCTGGACTTTAATGCATCCACCACTTCTGCCCTGTCATCCATAGTAACAGAAGGTGACTATCCCCCCGGGAAATTAAAGACTGCCTTTCTTGGTATTTATAGTTTGCTTCATTGTACACAATTCAGGTCTAGAAGGTTTCTGAAAAATCCATTTCTCTTTGGAAACTAACAACAATGCTTCTTCAATAATATATAAAGAGCTGGTGGGAGGCCAAGGAGTCCAGGATGGACAAGTGAGAAAAGACAGGTGTATAAGTGGTGTGCCTATGTATGGAGTCACATCTTGGAAGCAGCAAGGATAGGGAAGGCAGCTGAAGAGACAGATTCAAAATTGAACATCAATGTCACCTGCCTTTCTTCCAATCACATGAAAACATGTCAATGCCATTGACCTCATGACCACCTTCCTCCCATTCTTTCCTCCCAAACCTCCCTACAGCCACTAATCGGTTCCCAAATTCTAACATTTCAAGAATGTAATCTAAATGAAAATGTACAGTCCTCTGCAGCACCGGTGAGCCATTGTTTGTTTAACCACTGACCAGGTGAAGGACATAGGTTAAGTCTGTTTGTGTGAATAAAACTGCTCTGAACAGTTGTATGCAGGCTTTGGTGTGGATTTCATTATGGCCTCCCTAATAGTTGTAGTGTAATTGATGCTTTCTGTATAGCAAATAATGTTGAATCTCTCAGGTGTAGGTATCTGATAAGTGTTCAATGGATAAAGGACGAATACTCTTGCCAGATTAAGTCTGAAATAAGTGTTACTTCTCAAACCTCTACCAGGTTCTTTTTTTGGGGGGGGGGTTGGCCACACCCATTTGACACTCAGGGGTTACTCCTGGCTATGTGCTCAGAAATCACCCCTGGCTTGGGGGGACCATATGGGACGCCAGGGGATGGAACCGCGGTCCGTCCTACTGTAGCCCTTGCAAGGCTTACCTTACCTCTAGCGCCACCACGCCGGCCCCTAATTGCTTGTTTTTAATCATCTTTAGCACCCTTCAAAATGTGTCTGTCACTCTCAGGACTTACATGATGGATTGTAACCTGATTGATTGGCTGATTATGATTCTTCTCGCATGCCAGGGAGGAGATGTAATTTTAGGTTTCAGAACATTTGGATTTAAACATCCAAGATGATATTATACTTTCCTTGTATTTTTAGAATCTTATTTATATAAATAAGTAGGTACTGGATGCTACATTATCAAGAAAGAAATAATATGTTTTTTTTTAAAAGAAACTGTGAGATAGGAAACTCCCCTCAAAATCAACCTCCCAAGTAATTGGAAAGACCACAAATGATCCAGGCTTGTCTGATACCCTCAAACATCATGAGATTTGACCTAGACCCTCTTTTTCATCTACTTTAACTTTTAGGTTAATTTTATAAAGGTTTTTATCCACGCTTTTTCCTTTCCTTTGGTGTTATTGCTATTTATAACCTCACAGGATTCAAACTTGCAAGTCATTCTATCACTGAGCTAGCCCTAGGCCCCAAAAGATGAAACAATTTGGGGGGCATATGGTATGGTGAGCCGCACCTGGTAATACTCTTCATCTGCTCCCAACTCTGTGTTCAGAAATGAGCCCTAGAAGGGTAAGCTTCAGAGCAGTCTTAAACTCAGACCTTAGGCATCTCCCAGTCTTATGTCATTGTTAGTCTTCTCTAGTACGTCACATATCCAAGAGTTAACAGAGCTCCACAATGCTGGTCTGTGTCTAAAGCCTGTAACAAGGATAGGGATCAGAGGCCACCCTAGAATATACTGGTGAGAGCAAAAGACATCATCCATATGTAGCCATCCATCACAAGTATGGGATTACTGGTAAATTCTTTTCTTTCCTTTATCTTCTGAATTGTCTAATTGTTTTCACAATCCAAAGAAATGCAGGTTAGCTGTTAAAAAAAGAAATGCAAGTTAGCTGTTAAAAAAATGTTTGTGATCCCTGTTTATAAGGAAACAAACGGGGATTAATGGGTTTTATAGAAATTTATCACAACCAGAGATGGAAGTTTAAGTATCCCGGTAATGGAAGCTATAAGTTAGTATTCCTTGGCATCTAAGAATAGGAAACATTGTCTCTTTCCTTAAAAAGAAAAAAATGGAATCTGTCATTCTCATGAAGTAATTCTGCATTTTTTTTTTATTTTTGGGACCACACCCATTTGATGCTCAGGGGTTACTCCTGGCTAAGCGCTCAGAAATTGCCCCTGGCTTGGGGGGACCATATGGGACGCCGGGGGATCGAACCGTGGTCCTTCCTTGGCTAGCACTTGCAAGGCAGACACCTTACCTCTAGCGTCACCTCGCCAGCCCCAATTCTGCATTTTTACCTACAGCAACAAATAACAAAATTTTATTAAGGAGAAAATTTTCTTGATTTCTTTTAGAAAAAATAGAGTTGGATCCTGAGTACAAGTAGGGCACTTCACCCAAATTAGATCCCCTATCCCCCGTATGGTCCCCCAAGTCCGACCAAGAATAATTCCTGAGGACAGAGCCAAAAGTGAGTCCTAAGCACCACTAGGTGTAATCCCACCCAAAAAAGTAGGGGTCACTCCTCAGTGATGGTTGTTAGTTTTCTGAGGCCATTCTAAAGGTGCTTGGGGCTGGGACATGTGTGTTGAGTCTTGCATCTCAGGGACTTGCAGTTGACCCTGTCCAACTATGACCCTGCTCATCTTTTTCTTTTACTTTTTTTAAAGATAAAACCTGAGCAGTTCAGCTTCCCAGGGAATATTAGCTTTCAGCAAATCATATCCTCCTTGACAGAAGCAATAAAAGGGGGAATTTTTCAAACTGAATAGAACAGTCCACTCCAGGAAAGAAAATGAAGATGACTAGCAAAGGATAAACTGTGTTGGCAAGAGACTTCTTGAAATTAATCCATTCAAATCACAAATAAAATATTCACAGCCCAGTGGTAGGAAAACAATGAACAGGAAGGAAGGAAGGAAGGAAGGAAGGAAGGAAGGAAGGAAGGAAGGAAGGAAGGAAGGAAGGAAGTAAGGAAGGAAGCAAGGAAGTAAGGAAGGACGCAAGGAAGGAAGGAGGGAAGGACGGACGGAGGGACGGAGGGAGGGAAGGAAGGAGGGAGGGAAGGAGGGAAGAAGGAAGGATGCTTAAACTAAATAATTATGACATGATTTGCAATAAATAAATGTGAATATTCTAACAGTCAATATTTGTGAAAATCTAAACAAAATATAATTTATTCACAATGGGATATTATTCAGGTTGAACAGTAATGAAGTTCTAGTGAAGATTAAAGGAAATGGAAAGAAGTGATCACTTACTCAGATTAGGCCTCCTTTGGGGGGTCACAACAGTGTTCTGGAACAAGATAGATGTGTTTGTTGCATAATACTGTGAATTGTACAAGTGTACATTTTAAAATGACTAGTTTTGTGCCATGTGAATTTAACCTTGATAATGAAAGCAGGCTTCTTTTAGCTTACAAAATGTCGTTTTACATGCAACTATTCACTAACGTTTGGAATGAAGAGGAAAAAGAACTAGTGTTGATCATTGCTGTGGGTATTGTTTTCCTGAAATAAAAAAAAAACATGATTGCAAAAGCACTCCACTAATGAGAAAATCTTTTGCTTAGATTTCACTGTCACACAACAGATCTGGGTTATTATTAGTATTATTATTATTACCAAGAATATTTGTGAAGAACTGTTATGGATTAAACTACATTCCCCCAAATTCAAATGTTATATAGCTCCAACTCCTAATGTGACATTATTTGGATACAGACTCTTTAGGGAGAGAAGATTAAGTGAGATGATAATAATGAAACCCTATCCTGATGATCTCTGTCTGTCTTTGTCTCTGTATGTTTGTGTCTGTCTTGTTTGCTTGATTGCTTGTTCCCTGATTTGTAAAGAAAGACCGGTGAAGACACTGCAAATCAAGGAACCAGAGAAACAACTTTTGTTTGTTGTCATCTTGATGATGATGGGCATCTAGATGATAAGACTGTGAGAAAACATTTGTTGGTGGTTTAAGTCCCTGTCTATGCAATTTTATACAGCAGTCCTAGAACGCGAATACAGAGAGTTTCTGTCAATTTTTCCCCAAAGCATCTCTTCATTCTTTAGCGTAGTTTGTCTGCCTTTGATATATGTATCATCTTATCACTGGTTTTCTTTTTTCAATTTTTTTTTTTTAGTTTGGAAGCCATGTTCAGTGGTGCTTGGTAGCTACTCTCAATATTTGCTAGAAGATTATTTTGGGTGTTATTGGGTGAGGGGATGAGAGTGACTTGGCAATGATGGACATTGAAGCCAGGTCTCCTGTAGGCAAAGCATGCAAAAAGCCCATTGTACTATCTCACTAGCCTTTTTTTCTCTCTCTTTTTTTTTTTTTACTCTTCTTTGGTAATGGATGTCTTATGACTGTTAGGACCTCAATTGTCATTGTGTTCCTCACGCAGATCTAGTAGTACTGTCCATCAACTTCCTGAGACCATCATTTGCTCTGTTAGAAAGCTAAACACTGGAGCCGGAGAGATAGCATGGAGGTAAGGCATTTGCCTTTCATGTAGAAGGTCATTGGTTCGAATCCCAGCATCCCATATGGTCCCCCAAGCCTGCCAGGAGTGATTTCTGAGCCAAGAGTAACCCCTGAATGCTGCTG
This sequence comes from Suncus etruscus, assembly GCF_024139225.1. NCBI lineage: Eukaryota > Metazoa > Chordata > Mammalia > Eulipotyphla > Soricidae > Suncus > Suncus etruscus. Next base: position 31,821,291 of record NC_064866.1, on the reverse strand, counting down.
GGTGTGACCCCCCCCAAAAAAAAACAACAAACAAACAAAAAGATAGCTAAACACTAGGGGCCCAGAGAGAGAGATAGCACAGCAGCAGGGCATTAGCTTTGCACGTGGCCGACCAGGACGGACCTGGGTTTGATTTCCATCATCCCATATGGTCCCACTGTGCCTGCCAGGAGCGATTTCTGAGCATAGAGCCAGAAGTCAGAAGTAACCCCTGAGTGCAGCTGGGTGTGTTCCCCCCTGCAAAAAAAAAAAAAAAGAAAAGAAAAGAAAAGAAAAGAAAGCTGAACACTCAATACCTGTAGACAAAATCTCTTTCTTTCAAATACTTTGCATAGCATTTGTGGATGGCTTTTTACATTTTCTTTCTTTTTTTTTAATATGGAATGCTTCACGAATTTGCATGTCTTCCTTGCGCAGGGGCCATGCTAATCTTCTCTGTTCGTTCCAATTTTATATATGTGTTGCCCAAGCGAGCACGGCTTTTTACATTTTCAAATGCAGTAGAGCAGCCAAAAACATCACCTTCTGTTTCCTCAAACACTCTGTTTTCTTGCTCATTCCAATACTGTTCATTTGCTTTTCCTTCTCCTTAAATCTGTTCTCCATCTTGTCCTCCCCACCCCTCTTCTTCATTACTGTCACATTTGAATCATATCCAGGTGCCCTGTTCAGAGCTGACTTTCAGATCCTTAGCTTTAACCAAAGAAAGATTTAATGTAATCTTTGAACATGAGGACACAACATCCTTAGACTTCTAAACCTCCAAGAGATTGAAAAGTGACATGTTTACAAATTTACCAACAAGCAAATCTATAAAATCAAGTAGAATGTGAATGAACAGCAAGACCATAATAATGGGACAGATGGTGCCGCTGTGGGAGAAATTGACCCTGTGCTGCTCACTGTGCATTTGTGGTCCTGTGGCTCTAAGACAGATGTTCAGGGACTCTGGACTGCTTGTTCTCCTTTTAATTGGCATGCGCACTCACATGCACCTACGTGAGCATACATGTGCAAATACACACACTCTCTCTCTTAGTAGTTACCACTTGGTAACTGGTTTGGGTTTCATGGACCTGTGCTTTCAGTAGAGTTTTTCGGCATGCTCCAGGCTGTTCCGAGACAATAGCTAGAGTCAAAGCAAAGAATAGTTCTTCCCAACTGCCTCTTTTGCCTCTTTGTCCAGTAGAAAAGATGCTAGGTACTCGTGCATTATTAGCAAGACTAAGATATGTTTATACCATATTAGCAATTCATAGCACAAACGCCCACAGACAACTGGCAGAAAATAAATTGGTGGTATGTATTCTCAACAGATTAGAACTGGACTTAAAAAAAAAAAGGTAGAGATAAACCTGTATCATTTGGGACAGCATGTATGGAAAGTGATGTGATTTTATTTACTAAAGAAATTAAAGGTAATTTCTAGATGGTTTCACTCAAGTATAGAGTATGAGCTACTAAAAACAAACAAAAGACCCTCCCTTGTGCGGCTTGGAGGAAACTTGGTTCCCTGTGCGGCTTGGGTGAGAGTTTTGCTCCCTTGTGCGGCTCGGGGGAGACAGGGTTTTCTGTGCGGCTTGGGTGAGATTTTGCTCCCTTGTGCGGCCTGGGGGAGACTTTGTTTTCTTGTCGTCAGGACCGACTCCCCCCCCCCAGTGAGTCCCTTCCCCCGGGTGGGCGCCTGGAAAGGCAAGTTGAGCAACCGGAATAGTCGGGGGAGATAGGGCCAGCTATCTGCACTCTCAGGTGACCTAGAGCAATCCACCCCCTTGGGCCCTGGAGCGGATCAGGGACTCCCCAAGGGTGAGGGCAGAGCCTGAAAGGGTAGACTGAGGGAACTCCTTCAAGGGAGGTTTGGAGGGGGCGGAAATCCATTGACTCCCAGAGAAAGGTGGGGGGATTGAGAGCTAGGCTCAACAGCGCCAGTAACCATTGTGGCCAGGAGTGGAACTGCACCGCTGACAGAAATAAGGAGCAGAAAAGGGAAAAGACCCACAGCAGGAAGGCTGAACTCTAGGAAGCAAAGGGGAGGAGAAAGGGCTAGGCTCAACAAACTCACCCAACAGGCCCTCTAGAAACACCTTCAGGAAGGGGTCAAAGCAGGCCAAAATTAGAAGCCACAGCACTCCAAAATACACCATTAAATACAAAGAACAATGCGTAAAGCAAGGAAATCGCTAATAACTGGAGACACCATGACAAACCCTATCAAATTTCCAAGTCCATCAAAACGCACAGATCCACGGGAAGAAGACCTAAAAGCTGTCATGAGGAAGGAAATGCAAGAATTAATAAAAGAATTGAAAGAAACCCTAGCAACCAAGTATAAGAAATCCATGGACGAACGAATCAGCCAAATTAAAGAAGAAATGTCAAAGAACATGAGAGATTCCATACAAAAAGAAGTGAAGGACTTAAAAGACAAAGTAGCAAGTCTTATGAGCAGAAACACAGAGTTGGAGAAGCACATCGAAGAACTCGAAGGAAAACTACAATCAAAAAATGATCAAGAAACCAACAAAGAAATAAAAGGCAAAGCACTGGAAGGAAAAATCCAATATCTAATGAACAAAGACAAAAGAAACAATCTAAGAATTGTGGGTATACCAGAAGGGGAGGAAATAGGGAAGGGGGAAGAACAGGTAGTCAGGGAGATAATAACAGAGAACTTCCCCACACTCTGGAAAGACACTTCAGGACAAATCCAGGAAGTCAAGAGAGTCCCTAATAAAATAGACCCTAATAAACCCACACCAAGACACATAATAATCCAAATGGCAAAAAACAAAGAGAAAGAGGAACTCCTAAAGGCAATAAGGGAGAAAAAAAACCTCAAGTACAAAGGAAAGGACATAAGAATCAAACCGGATCTTCCATTTGAAATAATTCAAGCAAGAAGACAGTGGAATGACATATTTACACGACTGAATGAAAGAAACTTCCAACCCAGGGTCCAATACCCAGCAAAACTATCATTCGTATGGGAGGGCAGACTAAAAACATTCTCAAACATGAACGAACTTGAACTATTTGTGCAAACTAAGCCGATCCTAAGCGACTTACTCAGAGATGAATTACACAATCCAAACCCCCGATTGTAACAACAACCACTGCACACAATACAACTGCACAACAGTCCTCTCTATCAATAATTTCCCTAAATGTGAACGGACTAAACTCTCCATTTAAAAGACACATAGTAGAGAACTGGGTTAGGAAAAATAAACCGGACTTCTGCTGTCTGCAAGAAACACACCTACAGCTACAGGATAAGCACAGGCTTAGAATAAAAGGATGGAAAGTAATTATTCAGGCCAATGGAAAATAAAAAAGAGCAGGGACAGCCATTCTTATATCAGACCAAATTGTATTCAACCTCAAGAAAGTGATCAGAGACAAAGAGGGACACTACTTACTGATCAGGGGAACATTAGATCAAGAAACACTAACCCTGATCAATATCTATGCACCTAATGTAGAGTCAGCAAAATATGTGAGGCAACTACTGGCAAACCTGGAGAAACACATGAAGGGAAATGTGATAATAGTAGGGGACCTCAATACTCCACTATCACCACTGGACAGATCCACCAAACAGAAAAATAACAAAGAAATAAGAGCTCTAAATGAAAAATTAGAAGATTTAGGGCTAATAGATTTATATAGAGCCCTCCATCCCCAGAAAGCAGAATACACATTCTTCTCAAACCCACATGGAACCTTCTCCAGAATAGACCATGTATTAGGATACAAAGCCAACCTATATAAGACCACAAAGGTAAGGATTATAAGAAGTACCCGTTCAGATCACTATGCAACAGAGGTTAAAATTGATGTCAAGAAGAAGCAATGGAGGAAAACTAGTACCTGGAGATTAAACAACATCCTGCTCAACAACAGCTGGATCAAAGAACAACTCAAGGAAGAAATAAAAAGATTCCTTGAGACAAATGACAATGAAGAGACAACATGTCAAAATTTATGGGACACAGCAAAAGCAGTAATTAGGGGGAAACTCATAGCAATAGAGGCCTATGTCAAGAAACAGGAAAATAACAAAACCAACAGTTTAAAAGATCACCTCAAAGAACTGTAACAACAGCAACAGAGAAATCCAACCACAACCAGAAGGCAAGAAATAATAAAAACCAGAGCAGAAATAAACAACATCGAAACCAAGAAAACAATACAAAAAATCAATGAGACCAGGAGTTGGTTTTTCGAAAAAATAAACAAGATAGACAAACCATTGGCAAAACTCACCAAAAAAAGAGGGAAAACACCCAAATCAACAGGATCACAAATGAAAGGGGAGAGATTACAACAGAACCCCAAGAAATACAACATATCATGAGATCATACTATGAACAACTATACTCAACTAGGCTAGAGAACCCAGTAGAAATCGACAGATTCTTAGACAAACACCCTCTTCCAAGACTGGAAAAGGAAGATCTAGAAAGCCTAAACAGACCAATCACCTCAGAGGAAATTGAAGACGTAATTAAAAAACTCCCTAAGAACAAAAGCCCAGGCCCAGATGGATTTACAAGTGAATTCTATCAAACATTTCAAGAAGACTTACTACCACTTTTCCATAGGCTTTTCCAAACCATAGAAAAAACAGGAATCCTCCCCAACTCTTTTTATGAGGCTAATATCACACTCATTCCCAAAGAAGGCAAAGACACCACCAAAAAAGAAAACTACAGACCAATCTCACTAATGAACATAGATGCAAAGATACTTAACAAAATCTTAGCAAACCGAATTCAGCACTTCATCAAAAAGATCATACATCACGACCAAGTGGGATTCATACCAGGCATGCAAGGTTGGTTCAACATACGCAAATCAATCAACATTATACACCACATCAACAACATGAAAGACAAAAACCACATGATCATATCAATCGATGCAGAGAAGGCATTTGACAAAATCCAACATCCTTTCATGTTAAAGACACTCAGAAAAATAGGGTTAGAAGGAACTTTCCTCAAGATAGTTACAGCTATATATGAAAAGCCAACAGCCAACATTATACTTAATGGCGAGAAACTAGAAGCATTCCCACTAAGGTCAGGAACTAGACAAGGCTGTCCACTCTCTCCACTCTTATTCAATATAACCTTAGAAGTCCTAGCAATAGCAATCCGACAAGAGAAGGGAATCAAAGGAATTCAAATAGGGAAAGAGGAACACAAGCTATCTCTATTTGCCGACGATATGATGATATACATTAAAAACCCTAAAGAGTCCACAGTAAAACTCCTAGAAACAATCAGCCAATACAGCAAAGTGGCTGGATACAAAGTCAATACACAAAAGACAGTAGCGTTTCTATATACAAAAAATGAAGTTGAGGAGAGAGAGATTAAAAATACAATTCCATTTAAGATAGTATCAAAAAATATCAGGTATCTAGGAATCAACCTTACAAGAGAAGTGAAAGACCTATACCAGGAAAACTTCAAAACACTCCAGAAAGAAATTGAAGACGATCTAAAGAAATGGAAGAACATCCCATGCTCATGGATAGGTAGAATTAACATAATCAAAATGACTATCCTACCCAAACTCCTATATAGATTTAATGCAATCCCTATCCAAATCCAGACACAATTCTTTAAAGAATTAGAACAATCATTAACAAAATTCATCTGGAACCACAAAAGACCCAGGATAGCCAAACACATACTGAAAAACAAGAAGCTGGGTGGAATCTCCTTACCTAACTTGAAACTATACTATAAAGCCATAGTAATCAAAACAGCATGGTACTGGAACAGAGTCAGGACTTCAGACCAGTGGGTCAGGACAGAATTCCCAGACATAAACCCCCAGATATACAGCCAACTAATATTTGATAAAAGAGGCAAGAATCTGAAATGGAACAAAGAAAGCCTATTCAACAAATGGTGTTGGCACAACTGGAAAACCACATGTATGAAAGTGAAAATCAACCCATACCTCACTCCTTATACAAAAGTCAACTCAAAATGGATCAAAGACCTTGAAATCAGACCCGAATCTATAAAGTTTATTGAGAATAAAATAGGGAGAACACTCGAAGACCTATATATCAAAAAGGTCTTTGAGAATGGAGCACCAATGGCAAGAACCTTAGCAGCAAACATAAACAAATGGGACTACATCAAACTAAAAAGCTTCTGCATGGCGAAAGAAACCTTACTTAATGCAAGAAGACAGTTAACAGAATGGGAAAAAATCTTTTCACTAGACATATCAGATAAAGGGCTGATATCTGGAACTTACAAAGCACTCAGAAAACTGAGCCCCTCAAAACCAAACAAAGTCATAAAAAAATGGGGAGAAGAAATGAATAGACACTTCTCTGAGGATGACAGAAGGATGGCTAACAAACACATGAAAACATGCTCACCTTCACTCATCATCAGAGAGATCCAAATCAAGACAACAATGAGATACCACCTTACACCAGTGAGGATGGCTCACATCAAAAATACTGAGAACAATCTTTGTTGGCGTGGATGCGGTATGAAAGGAACTCTCATCCACTGCTGGTGGGAATGCCCCCTAGTCCAACATCTATGGAGAACAGTCTGGAGAGTACTAAAAGAACTCAGAATTGAGCTCCCTTTTGACCCAGCAATTGCACTCCTAGGTATATACCCCCAAGTTGGAAGAACATTCATTCCAAAATACGTGTGCACCCCACTATTTATCGCAGCACTCAGTATAATAGCCAAATCTTGGAACCAACCGCGATGTCCAACAACAGATGAATGGATCATTAAGATGTGGTATCTATACACAATGGAATATTACATGGCAGTCAGAAATGATACAATCACAGATTTTGCAGCAACGTGGATGGACTTAGATCATGTTATGTTAAACGAAGTAAGTCAGAAGACAAAAGATAAACACAGAATGGTAGCACTATTCTGAAGCACATAGAACATACATCTCAATCACAACTAATACTTAACAATCAAATAACAGGGTCTAACAGGGTAGAAACTCCAACCACTGTAATAGTCAACATATACCTCGGAACAGTGCCCAAAACACATGAAAAAGGAACAACACAAACTCGCGACTACACATTATACCACAAAGAAAACAGCAACACCAGAACAGCAGCATAGAGAGAACAGGTACGTAATTAACCTTCTACAATAATGGCCCATAATAATCATGTAGAGATTGTATACAGGAACACAGGTAAAGAATACCAAGGCAAACCACTGGCTCCAATGGAAACATCCCATAAAACTACGTATTAATGCCTCTATCTTACTATATTTAAAATAACCTCTCAGCTTTTCTGTCCACAGGCGTTCTTGGATACAAAGGGCGGACAAGCTAAGATGGCAACTCGGGATACCACACGAGATACCATACCCTGTTTGCACTACGAGTTGGCCCTGAGAAAACTCTTTAACATACACTTTATCCCTAGGTTTACCTTCTTTTAGGGTTTCAAGCACGTGACCAGTCAGACCACCGAAGCAGTAACAGCGACGTACAGACCCAAACTACATGCTCTATTCACTGAACACATTCAAGAAAACCAGCATTCCCTTGCTATTTTCTCCTCTCTTCTCACCACTTTCTTGGTTATTTTTTTCTTTTCTATTCTTTTCTTTACTTTCTATCCTTTCTCTTCTCCCTTTCTTTCTAATGTATTTTTCTCTTTTCTCCCTCCCTACCCCTTCCATACACCTTACCCTTTCCCCCCTCTGGAACTATCCCTCCACCCCTCAATCCCATCCAGACCTCCCTCTATATTAAAGCACTTCACCCTCAGTCCTTAATCTATTAGGCAACAAGATCGACCTCCTACCCCAACGAACCAGTACCCAGCACCCAAGAGAAGGGACACCCAGTCAAACCCACACCTCGTCCCGGGCAAGAAAAGACAGCCAACTCCCCTGCGGACTCATGCTGCGAGGCCCTCCCTACCAACTCCCCCTAACATGGACTGTTTCTTGAAACCGGACCTAGGTCCAAAAGTATCCCCAATGCAAGAACTCTTCCAAGACCTCCCTGCCGCAAATTTTTACCAACCTGAAGAAGGTCAGGGGGTGTGATAGGAAGATGCCTGGGAACCCACACATCACAAGAAAAACCCAAAAGACAATGGGAAAAACTGTACTTCCAACATAGGCATAAGACCTGTAATACACCACTTCGTTATCTGCTCTCCCCCAAATGTAAGGTAGTCTTTTGCACCACTTTGGTCCTTTAAAAACTTCGCTAACTCATTTTCGTTCTTTTTTTTTTTTCCTCTTAAATTTATTTATTTATTTTTTTAAATGTTGGTCCTATATATACATTTGTGAGCACATACGTTTTATTTTATTTTATTTTATTATTATTATTATTATTATTATATTTTTTTTATCATTTTTGGGTATGTGACCTGTGTCTGTTATCCCCTCTGTCCACCCCCAACCACACCGACAATACAATGTGGCTCCACCTCCCCCTGCAAAGACACACTAAATAAAGGGGAAACCTTACATATAAAAAAAAAAAAGAGCTCTTATCTACTAGAGATGGGAACTCATAGTTGTTTACAATACAGGGGTATCTCCTACCTTGAAAATATGTCATGTGGAATCACTTAGACCTCAGATGATTAGATGCCATTCATCCAGCCTTGAACCCTGGATCCCAGACATAGAATCGGCACAGCTCTTCACAACAGCTACAGGAAACAAACTCCATCCGGAACAGCCTTAATACTGCGGGGTCAACAACAAGGACCAGCTCTAACATGATATCCTGACAAAGAGGAAAATGTGAACAACTTGACCTTAGAGCAGATTAGCCTACCTTACCAGCTAACGACAAGACAAAACCAGAAGACTCAGCACCCTTTGGTAGGTCCAAAAGCCAAGATCGTGACTTACAGATGACTGGCTACTAGAACCACGACCAGACAGTATACATCTTGGGACCAATAAAAAAGCCCTAGTTTAGGGTTTGAACTATGACTTGCACAATAAGCATGACCCCCAGTCCCAAAGGTCTGACAGAGACAACTGCAACAGAATGGGCCTTCTGGAAGCACAAAGAAAGACGCTAACCTAGGTGCCATCCTAGGTTCAGTGCAAAGACCAAGGTCACCAACCACAGAAGATGGACTAAAACGACACTGAGGTAACAGAACCTCTAGAACCACAAAGACTGACCTCACCATAAGTCCTACCTCAGGATCTGTGCAGATACTGAGACCTCTAAACACAGAGCTCTGAGTGTATCACCCTGGACAGAACAGAAGTCTTCCACACGCCAAAAAACACCACCAGGAGAATAAATGATCCTGAGCAAAGTCTGGAGCTGATCCCATGACAGTATACTCCAAGGACGGAGAAACCCCATATTTCTTAGGCCATGTGAATTCCTTTTCGAATGACCCCAATATTTACTGTGCCAGGGCAGGAGGGGAAAAAACAAAAATACAAAAAGCACAAAAACTTAGTATTTTATATATATGTATATATATGTGTGTGTGTGTGTATATATATACATATATATCTTTTACCTTCATTTATTATTGTTATTATTATTTTTATTTACCTATCTATTTTGGTCGATTTCTCTGTTTGGGTGTGATTATTGAAATCGTCGTACCCAATTATACTTATTTTTTCCTATTCTTTTCTTTTCCCTCGTTATGTGCTATGCCATGTTTCTTATTTCAAGACCATGGCGTGTTTTTGGTTTGTTTGTTTGTTTTTGTTCTGTTTTTTGTTTGTTTGTTTGTCTGTCTGTTTTGCTTTGTTTTTCGGCTGTTTTTTTTGTGGTGCTTATCGATATAGCTGGAGTCCTCACTGGATAATTGACACTTTTTTTGGTACTGGTGGAGTGTTTCACCTTCTTTCTCTCCTTCATCTCCCAAATCGATGATGAGAGCCTCTAGAAGGATTCCACCCATTTTGGGAGTATTAGACTCTTACCCCAGTTTATTTATCTTCTCCTTCTCAGGCAAAACCACGCAACTTGAACTAGCTAGTCCTGCCTACAGTTAGAGGGGGAGATAAGGGAGGCATCAAGACCAAACAGGTGCAAGACTACTAAGTAGTGGGTTGGATACAGAGGGGACCACATATTCTAGCCGCCCTGGGGGTGAGGGAAGAGGAAATGGGAGGTAGGACAACAACGGAGGGGTAGGGAGGACAATTTGGGGATGGGAATCCCCCCTGATTTTATGTAAATATGTACCTAAAATGTTACTGTCAACAATATGTAAGACACTATGATCAAAATAAAAATTATATTAAAAAAAAAGACATAACAATAGCAAAATTAAATCCCAGACCCCTTGATGATGTTTAGTAGAGAGGAATAGTTTGACCTGTTTCCTTGTGTAATGATGGTCTTCTGTAATTTTCTGTTAGAATTTATGTCCTATAATTCTTTATTCCTCTATATTCTTTTAGAAATACTTTCATCTACAAATAAGATAATCTAATTTCAAATGGCTAAAATCAGGCTAATTTTTGTATTATCACCAGGAATCCAAAAGTTGTTGACATGGATTCATTTGGGCATTTGCCAATTGCAGTAGGGAGCCTGACTCTATTCTCTGCATGCCATCTTTAATTGTTGGCTTATGTCATATGCTTGAATACTCATAGTCATGAGATGGCTGCTGTTCTGAACTTTGGATATTGTATTCAAGTTCCAAGTAGGAAGTAAAGAGTGGAAGAGAAACTTTCTTACTCACAAGGCATTATTTTACCCTATGAAAACAAGGTCCTACACCCAACAGACTCCTCATTTAATTTCATTAGTCAGAGCTAGGTCATAGTTGCACTCATAAACCAGTGGAAGAATGAGTAGGTGAGTTTACTAACTAATTTAGAACAGTTACAGTCAATTCCCTAGTGCTGGGGACATGGCTAACTTCTATAGGTGCCTCCACAAACATGTAAGTAAATTGTTTTTGGAGAAAACAAAGAGATAGATTGGGTGCTGAGGGCAGATTCTGCTGCTCCAGCCATGGGTTGGCTTAATCCAAAATTCAGATTCAGGAACATGGCGTGGCATTCTGGTTCATAGTCCAGTGACAGGCCAAAGAGGTGTCTAAGTTGCCTTGAGGACAGGGATTTGGTCAGCTGGCAGTCTGCACTGGTAAAAAAAAAATCCTGCTGGGTCTGTGTAGGAGCAGAAGAACAGGTACTTATGCTCAGGGTCTTGGGGCCCCTCAGGGTGCAGCGAGGGAGGACACTCTCATCCCCACATATTTCTATGCTGCTTGAAAGTGTCATGGTGGGCTTCTCTGGGGTACCCAGTAGAGAGGGGCACTAAAACAATGGAGGGTAGGACAATGGCATCCTTCAAATAGCTGCACTGAGACTTCTGAGTGTGTCCTTACTTGGAAAAGGAATCATTGAAGAACTAGCTAGAACTTTCTAGAGAGCTTCCTGAACCAGGTTGGGCCCTGCTCTGGAGAAAAGAGCGGAAATGGAAGGGAGATGGTCCAGTGAAGATGGGCACAGAGATGGAAGGGAACAGCTGTAAACCAAGAAATGAAAGTTACCAGGATAATACAAAGGCAGGGACATCTGAGAGCCAGGCCCAAGCCAGAACGTTGACCATACTTGTCCAGAAACTCAAACTCTGGGACAATAAAGTCCCACTGTGTGAAACCAACTTGTTGGTGATTTGTCACAGCAGCCCTAGAAACCAACACAAGGCCCACGGCACACTTAGAGGCCATTTAAGCCCAAATAAGCATTCTGGAAAGATTCTTAGTGATTACAAGAATCATCTCATAACCAAAGTCAGTGATGAAAGGAAAATCAATGGGTGAAAGGAAAATGAAAATGAAAGGAAAAGTCAAAGGGGTGAAGACCCAGGTGAGGAATTTCAAGAGGACAGTGGACGTTCTTCACACACACCTAGTTTATGTGCCCAAAACAAGTGTCAGGCATCCAAGTGCCCTTTCAAGAGCATGAAACAAGGGCCATCCTACAATGATGGCGCTCATTCAACAGGGCAATTGTGGGACCTGCTAAGGGTCTTTGTCTAGTGGAGATACTTTCTCTTGATCAGGACTTACGACATGGAGGGTTTCGGGAAAAGGTCCCTGACTTCCAAACTTTCTGAAGATTGGCTTCCTGCTTCTGGGAGATTCATTGAGCTTTGCTCAGTCAATAAGGTCCCTTTGCTGTTTGTTTTGACAATCTAGTTTCTGTTCCTTAGAGATAAAGAAAGCCACGTGGCTATAGAAAGATCCCTATGTAATTTCCATTGCAACAGCTGCAAAAGGTCTCACTCGGGGATGGTAAGGGTGGGACATCCCATAGCCATTTGAAATACAGGGCTGGCCTGGGACCAGGGGTTCATAAACTGAACACTGACAGGCCCATCATTTTGTGCCACACCTTAGTACATCCATTCTCACCAAGTCCCCATCTCTAGAAGAGAATTTAGAAAAAACGGGGATCCCTCTCCCACCCACTGTTTCAACCACTTCAGTCATGACTCAGATTGGGACCAGACAGTAATGCTTCCACACAGCACCCAGTTACATCCAAAATGAATCATATATATGCATAGATATCTATAAAATGTAGATAGGTGGGGCTGAAGCGATAGCACAATGGTAGAATGTTTGCCTTGCATGTGGCTGATCTAAGAAAGAGCTCGGTTGGATTCCCAGAAGGGGTGATTTCTGAGTGCATAACCAGGAGTAACCCCTGAACATCACTGGATGTGCCCAAAAAAAAAGGTGATAGATGGAGAGATATATAATAGACAAATTTGTTAGTTTGGGACACCTGGCAGTGCTCAGGGCTTACTCCTGGCTCTGCTCAGGAATCACCTCTGGATGAGACTCAGATCCAGGGATTGAAGCCAGGTTAGCTATACAAAGCAAGCACTTTACCTCATATCAGTCTCTTCAGCCTACCAGGAACACCTTTTCATATGTACGCCATTTAGGAGCTCCAGGAATAACAGATAAATGAGCTTAAATCCTTCGCCCCTGACCATAAAGGGAGACAGTTGGGCTATTTTTGACAATTAACATCTCCCACATCTCAGTGGTTCAAATGATGAAAATTTCTCACTCCTGCTCCACAAAATCCATCAGCAGTCAGCAGAGGTTCTTCTCCTCAATACCCCCTACAGGCATCTACTTTAGTCTTCTGTCCCTGCAACATCAAGTGCTAGTGTGCTAGAGGGAAGCAAATGAGCATATTCTTGGGCTCTTAAGAGAATTTTCCACTGATGACAGGAGTTACTGGTGCTTGCATCTCACTGACCACAGTAAGTCTAATGGCAGTTCAAAGTTCATGGTGGTGGGTAGCTGAGTGGGCCTTTCGCCACATGAGAAGAAAGTTAAGTTAAGCCTGGGGTAGCCCTCCTGACAGCACTGCTCAGTGAACCACAATTGGAACCCGAGTATCCTCTCTCCTCAGCCCAGGCCCCCTTCCTCTTGGTCAATGAACCATTTACTTTTTTAATTAAATAAAATCATTAATTGAGTTGCTACTGTGAGATACACATTTACAAAGTTGTTCATGATTGAGTTTCAGTCATTTAATGTCCACACCCTTCACCAGTGCACATCCCCCCCCCAGTGTCTCTAGTTTCCTTCCCACCCTCCTCCCCATCCTCCCTCCCTCCCTCCCCCCCTTTACACACACACACACACACACACACACACACACACACACACACACACAAAGAAAAGAATAAAGTAAAGAACAGGAAGATTCTATTCTTTGGGACCTCCATACCACATTGTATGCAAAATAGCCTAACTAAATGACTTGCAAATTTGTTCTCAGTCTGCTGTAAAAATCCCTCAGGTATTCCCTCAACTAAGTATCATTTAAACTCTGGTTCTAATGCAATCTGTCTCATTTTTTCTCACCAAGCCAATCCCGACTGGCTACAGAGCATAGGACTTTATAAAATGATTCCCTGAAGTCACTCAAGTATATTGAATCTTTTTTTTTTTTTTTTGCTTTGAGGGAATTCACTAGATTGAATTTTCATGAGTTTAAATGGTTGTTCTTTTGGCTTCTATTGAATTCCTTACATGCTCATTCAATTCGGTAGGAGAGGGGAGAACATCTGCATGTGATTAACAAAAAAAAGCAAATGTGGGCTAGAGAGAGTACAAAAGTTAAGGTGAATTCATGACCCTAGTTGGAATCCTAGCACCATCAGTCATGGCCTCTGAGCACAGAACCAGGCATGGTGCCTAAGCACAGAGCCAAGTATTATTATGTCTGATTACAGAGCCAGGTGTGATCTCTGAGCTTCACCACCTCTGACCACTGCCCCCCAATAAATAAATAAATAAATAAATAAATAAATAAGCATATGTAGTCAAAGAAGTACAAGCAAGAATTTGAGGGGCTACAGAAATTAAGTATGATTTAACATAATAATAATTTATTCTCAAACAAAGTTCCTGATAGATTGCTTTGAACAGGGTCCTCTGGTTACAGTGAGGGAAGGGACACCGGGGAATCTAGTTAACACAGGCAGATGACTGGAAAGCAGTAGTTCTCAACCATGTGGCCTGAAGAGAAGCCAAAGGGGTAAAAAGCCACAGGAGTAGGCTCCAGAGTCCCCATGTGACCTGGATTAAATGAGCACAATTCAGGTCTGGCAGGAACCTGCTGTATTGTATTAGGCAAATCTCCAACCCACTTTGATTTTTGTTTCCTTCCACGAGAATTCTGCCGTTAAATTTTGCTATAAGGAGTAGATGTCATAACCTACATCAGGAATGACAAATATATTGCACTTATGCATAACTCCACTTGCCTGAAAACTGGATGATTTCACTCAGCTGCAGTATACGGAGAAAGGAAACAAGGGAATAGGCAGTAGAGAACAATGACAAACCCTAAGTCCTGGACAACAAAACTGAGATGACCAAGTGAGGAGGGAAGGAATGGGGGAAATGAAGAAGTGGAATGAAAGTTACATAGGGTTGATGGAGGGTCTGGACACTTCGGTGGTGGTGGTGGGTAGCCATGCATCAAAGCATAAACATAAACTTGATTGCAAATATATTCCCTTGACTACAAAAACACCAAAATGATGTAATAATGTTTTAATATTACGGTTTCTGATGACCAGATGTCCAGATTCAAAGGAAAGCATGCTTATTCAGCAAAGGCATGGGGAGAAGGACTGCTGACCTAAGAGTCTCTCTTTTTCTCTTTTTTCTAAATGAATCACCCTGTTACAGGGCTTAGAGCCAACTATAAAATGTATACCAGAGGCTGGGGATGGAATGCATGTTCAGCTCATGCTCATATGATAGAGAGCATTTCATGTGATGGAGTGTATGTTCGTGTGACAAAACCCATGTGCGATAGAATACATGTCCGTGTGAGGGAGTTTAGCAAATGCAAGGCCCTGAGTTCCACACCAAGCATGGCTGGAAAAAGGAAGGAGGGTCCTTGTAACTGACTCTCAGGAAGTTGAAAAGCTGCAAGAACTGAAGGGCCTATCCAGTGAACACAGACACAGGAACCAGGAACAAAGATTAGCGCAGGGGTACGGCAGTTCCCTTCAGCACCCCTTCTGCTTCTCTTCTGTTTCCTCTCTCCGGCCCTGACCTCATGTATTTTTCTCTGTGCCTTAGGCCCCTCAGTCTACATTTTTCTGGGATACTCACAAGCTCTCTGCCACCCCAAATTATTTCCTCTCCGTCACTGGCTGGCCTTGGGAATCATTGCTGCCATTCATTGATGAGACTGTCCTCAAGACCAGCGGGCCAATGTACCTGTTTATTCCCAGTTATATTCGGGCAGACCTCTCTCTCCTCCTGACTACTGGTTTCAGCGACAGCTGCCAAAAACACTGTTAACACAATTCTCCTTCCTTGTTCATTAACATTGAGAAAAACAATTACATTATCAGGGGCTTTTTCAGGACATGTGACCATATGCTGGGGCTATTTTTCTTGATGGCCAACTAATTCTGCAGAAACCAATGGAAAAAGTAGAAGAGAGAAACATGTAGAACACACTGCTGGAATCTAAACACGCACATCAAGAACCAGCTTCTCAATTCCCTTTTCTCACTGATTTTTGGAAGTGCAAACGATCAGACACTGAGCAGCAATGGCAAAGACCACCATAAAATGGATTTGATTTTGAGACCGGAGCGGTGGTGCAAGCGGTAGGGCATTTGCCTTGCACACGCTAACCTAGGACAGACCACAGTTTGATCCCTAGTATTCCATATGGTCCGCCAAGCCAGGAGCGATTTCTGAGAGCATAGCCAGGAGTAACCCCTGAGCGTCACCGGGTGTGACCCAAAAAGCAAAAAAAAAAAAAAAAAAAAAAAGAAAAGATTGAAGAATTTGCTCTCTCCTACAGATGTCACAAGCACCTTTTGGAATGAAAATAAATGTAATTTTAGTGAAAGAGATAAACTTGTAATAATTAATAATAATTCTGGGCAGAGAATTAGTACAAGGGTTAAAGCACTTGTTTTGCATGTAACCAACCCAGAGCACAGTCAGACATGACCCCTGAGTATGGAGTCAGGTGTAGCTACAAGGTACCACCAGCATGATCCAACTCCTCCACCCCCACCCCACATCAAAAAGAGAAAATTTTCTCTAGGATATCAGAGAAACAGTATAGATGGTAATTCATGAAGCTTGCATAGCATGTAGCTTTGGACTCTTCCTGGTTTGATTCTTTTGTGTGTGTGTGTGTGTGTGTGTGTGTGTGTGTGTGTGTGTGTGTGGTTTTTGGGTCACACCCGGCAGTGCTCAGGGGTTATTCCTGGCTCCAGGCTCAGAAATTGCTCCTGGCAGGCACGGGGGTCTATATGGGGCGCCGGGATTCGAACCAATGACCTCCTGCATGAAAGGCAAACGCCTTACCTCCATGCTATCTCTCCGGCCCCCTGGTTTGATTCTTAACATCATATCTACTCTCCTGAGCACTGCCAGAAGCACTACTGAGGCAGAATCAGGAATAGCCTTAGAACTCCCTGAGTGTGACCAAATAAATAAATATAAAAATCTTACATGATTTTCCATTATCTGGAGGAGAGGAAGAATTAAGCCCCCAATAAAAATCATTCGTGAATATTTTTTTGCAAATATACTGAGAGCTTTCTGTATTTCACATGCTTTTTTTGAGGCTGGAAAATTCCCAGGATGGGCAAAAGAGAAAAGATCTGGGACCTCCTCAAGTTTATCCTGTGAGGGGCAGGAGGCTGAGTGGGTGACAGATGTGAAATGAGACAAAAGATTGCACAGGAGGGAATGTGACTTGATGGCAGACCACACAGTTCACACAAAGGAGGCCTAGGGTTCAAGCCCACAACTGCAAAACAATCAAAATAAACTGTACAAACTAAATTGATTTAAAAGAGAGCCAGATGCTCAGACAGACAGCAATGAACAATGAGGCATGTAGGAAGCTGCACTGTGATAGCCAGGGAAGGGGTGCAGGGACTGTCAAAGCTTCCTAGGCCCACGGGGACCAAGTTGTACAAATGGGGTGAATTAATCCAGGAAAAACTGTGTCCTCTATGAGTTGATGAGACCAGAAGTCAGCTAGACCTGCAGTGCAGGGCACTGTGGAGAGGGGCAGCTACTAGATAGAACCAAGTTAAGATGAAGGAGGCATTCGGTGCTGGGCTCAGTCCTTGCACCCTAATACCCTGCAGTGGCTTTCAAAGAATGGTACTGTCCTTATTCTGCATAGATACTCCCACCTTGAATCCTTTCTCTTGGAAAAATCCAGAGTCCTGATTTTCTTAAGAGAACTTCCCAAGTGAACTCAAATGAAGGGCTCACAGGGTGGGTGAAGAAGAAAAAAATGAATAGAAACTGGTGCAGCGGAAGGGCACTTGCCTTGCACGAGGTTGACCTAGGACGGACCGTGGTTCCATACCTCTGCGTCCCCCAAGGTCCCCCAAGCCAGGAGCGATTTCTGAGCACATAGCCAGAACTAACCCCTGAGTATCACTGGGTGTGGCCCAAAAATAAGAGAGACAGAGAGAGAGAGAGAGAGAGAGAGAGAGAGAGAGAGAGAGAGAGAGAAGAGACAGAGAGGAGACAGAGAGAGAGAGGAGACAGAGAGAGGAGACAGAGAGAGAGGAGACAGAGAGAGATGAGACAGAGAGAGATGAGACAGAGAGAGAGAGTGACAGAGAGGAGTAGAAAGACAGACAGAGAAGAGACAGAGGAGACAGAGAGGAGAGGGAGAGAGAGAGACAGAGAGAGACAGAGAGAGGAGACAGAGAGAGGAGACAGAGAGAGGGGGACAGAGAGAAAAGGAGACGTAGAGAGAGGAGACAGGAGAGAGAGACAGAGAGAGAGGAGACAGAGAGAGGAGAGGAGACAGAGAGAGAGACAGAGAGGAGACAGAGGAGAGAGAGACAGACACAGAGAGGAGACAGAGAGAGAGAGGAGACAGAGAGGAGAGACAGAGAGAGAGGAGACAGAGAGAGGAGACAGAGAGAGAGGAGACAGAGAGAGACAGAGAGAGACAGAGAGGAGACAGAGGAGACAGAGGAGGAGAGGGGAGAGAGAACAGAGAGAGACAGAGAGAGGGAGACAGAGAGAGGGGGACAGAGAGAAAGGAGACGGAGAGAGAGGAGACAGAGAGAGGAGACAGAGAGAGAGGAGACAGAGAGAGGAGACAGAGAGAGGGGACAGAGAGAGGAGACAAGAGAGAGGACGAGAGGAGAGAGAGACAGAGGGGAGAGAGAGAGAGAGAGAGAGATAGAGAGAGAGAGGAGAGAGAGAGAGAGAGAGAGAGAGAGGAGAGAGAGGAGAGGAGAAGAGAGAAGAGAGAGAGAAGAAACAGATTTTGCTTCAACTTTGACCAAGCAAACAGTTCTCCTGCCAGCTCAGAGAGACGTTACAAGGTGAAAGACTGTCCTCTACCGGCAAGAAAGACAAATCCAGGAAATTCCAGCTCTTCACTCCCTGCTTCCACCAAGCCCGAAGAATGTGGCCTGCTCCTCCTTCCACTCCTATGTGGGGCCAGACAGCCTCTCAACGGGCCCAGGCAGGCTGTTTTCTATGCCAGTCTGCACCATATGTTTTGTACTAACAGCATCTTCCTACTCTTCCTGCCTGCTGCCTCTGTGGCACAGCCAGCCACAGCTCTGCCTGCTGGCGCCAGGCAATCTCCCACACTGCAGGCCACAAGCTGCCAAGCAAGGCTCAAGCAGTTGTTCAAACCCAGCAGAACTAATACAGGATTCAAGTTTCAGAGGCCTGTCAGGTTCTTTGAGGCTGCAAGAAAGTTGGGCCATGAGGTTCTCAAGGGCAACAAAGAAAACCCTTGGGGAGAGAGGAATGAAACTGCTTGAACAGCTGTTCCCGTTTTTTGTTCTGCACAGACAATGCTTGCAGTTCACAAAAAGACGGGAAGGGCTGACAGAAAAAATCCAATTTTGACATCTGACACTCCTGCCTGGCACCAGAGACTGCTTGGAAAAGGACAACTATTCATAGTTTAGCTTTTTATTTTTCTTCTCTTTGGCAACATACGCACAAAGCAAATACTTTTAAAGCAGATTTGATATTTGATGTTTGACAAAGTTCTTTCCTTTTTTTTTTTTTTACACAAAAGAAGAGAAACCCATTCTGGATTAGATTTGGACCTCAGAATGGTCCTCAAAGGCTCACTCATTTATTCAGGACTAACGTCGGTTTTACTTTCCTAGGGAATTTTAGGGTTGAGAAAATGGGGCACTTCACTACTAAATTAAAACACACACACGCACTAGTACTAAATTTATTTTTATTTTATTGGTATTAGGAAACCCCTCTCTCAAGATATTTGAAGGCAATTTATTGGATGAGAGTTATGATATATTAAATGAGTTGGTTTTTTTTTACATTAAAAGTAGATTTTTAGAGTGGAAAAGATAGTACAGAGGTTAAGGCAGCTCAGTTTCAAGTCCCCAGCACCAACGGTGGTCATTTCAGCCATGACAGGGAGACCTTCCTGAGCACAAAGTCAGGAAGAGTCCTTGAGCACTACCAATGGTGGCCAAACCCTGACCCCCCCCAACAAAGCAGATTATTAGAGAGTATTTTTGCAGGTAAAAAAAAAAAACTTGCTGGGCAATATTTTTAAATAATATTTTATTTAAACACCTTGGTTACAAACATGATTGTGGTTGGGTTTCAGTCATAGAAGAGGACACCCCCTCCCCATCACCAGTGCAACATCCCACCACCAATGTCCCAAATCTCTCTCCTCCCTCCCAGACCCCGCCTGTACTCTAGACAGGCTTTCTATTTCCCTCAGACATTCTCATTGTTAGGATAGTTCTCAATGTAGTTATTTCTCTAACTAAACTCATCACTCTTTGTGGTGAGGTTCATGAAGTGGGCTGTAACTTCCAGCCCTCCTCTCTTTTGTGTCTGAAAAGTATTATTGCAAGAATGTCTTTTATTTTTCTTAAAACCCATAGATGAGTGAGACCATTCTGCGTCTTTCTCTCTCCCTCTGACTAATTTCACTCAGTGTAAGAGATTCCATATACATCCTTGTATGGGAAGATTTCATGACTTCATCTCTCCTGATGCTGCATAATATTCCATTGTGTAATATATACCACAATTTTCTTTAGCCATTCATGCTGTTGAAGGACATCTTGGTTGTTTCCAGAGTCAGATCGACATGACAATTACTCACTATGCTCTCACAGTCCATGGAATTTCATTTATCTGGATTATATTAAATAATTTGAAAGCAAATGTGCAAACTCCTGTATATTTAGAAATCAGATTAGAGGAAGAGATGAAAAAATTCCCCATTGTAGCAGTCACAGGTATCAAATGGATTGAGCCTGAGTTCCTATTGAATTGTACTCTTCGCTTCTAACAATACCATTCTACCTTTGTCTTTGTTTCCTTTCTGCTGGTTACAATAAAATCTAGTAGAGATGGAGAAAACTGTTAAAAACTCAAGTTTTTACAGGGGCATCTACCACCTTGAATATATGTCATGTGGACCCAACTTAGACCCCAGGTGATTAGATGCCGACCATACAGCCTGGAACCCTGGATCCCAGGCATAGAAATGACACAGTTCTTCACAACAGCTACAGGAACCAAATCCCACCTGGGACATCCTTAATGCTGCTCAAACACCAACATGGCCCCACACCATAGGATATCCTGACAACGAGGAAATGGGAACAACTTGACCTAAGAGCATGTTATCCTACCTCACCAGCTAACGACGAGACAAAATCCGAAGACTTGTCACTTGTTGGTCTGTGCAAAAGCCAAGATCGTGATCTACAGATGACTGGCTGATAGAACCATGACCAGGCATTATGTATCCTGGGACCAAGAAAAAAACCCTAGCCTAGGGTTTGACCTAAGACCTGCACAACAACCATGATCTCTAATTCCAGAGGTATGACTGAGACAGTAGCAACTGAATGGGTCTTCTGGTAACATAACAAAAGATGCTATCCCAGGCTCCAACCTAGGATCAGCACAAGGACCAAGACCACCAACCACAGAAGACGGACTATAATGACACTAAGGGAACAGAACTTCTAGAACCACAAAGAAAGACTTCACCATAAGTTCCATCCTTGACATGTGCAGAGGCGGAGATTTCTAGATACAGAGATCTGATTTTACCACTCAGGATGGAGCAGAAGTCTCCCAGACACCACAAAAGCACCAACGAGAGAGTAAATGAACTAGAAAGGAGTCTATAGTTAATCCCATGACAATATTCTTCAAGGGTGGAGTAACCCTGTATCTCTAGACCAAGGGAATTCTTTTTCAAATGACTCCAATGTTTACTGTGCCTATGCAGGAGGGGAGGGGAGGGAGGAGAGAGAGAGGAGGGGAGGGAAGGAGGGAGGGAAAGGAGGGGAGGGAGTGAAAGCACAAATAATCCTTTTTTTAATCTATCTAGCTTTTGTCGATTTCTCTGAGTTTGGTGTGATATTGAACCAGTTGTCACCATTTTTATTTATTTATTTTTCTTTTTTTCTTTATGTGGTGCCTATCCTTATTGCTGTAGCATTCACTGGATATTTTATTTGGGTACTTCTTTTATACTGATGTAGGTGTTCCACCTTCTTTTTCCCCCTCCATCTCTCAAACCGAGGATGAGAGCCTCTAGAAGGACTCCAGCCATGTTCAGCATATTTGATTTTTACCCATTTTATTACTTTTCTCTTCTTCAAATAAAAACCACATTACCTTTACTATCTAGTCCTACCTCCCAATTAGAGGGGGATATAATGGGAGGGTACCATGACCAAACAGTTTGAAAGATTACTAAGTAGTAAGGATAGGCATGGAGGAGACCACACTCATTCTAGCATCCCCCGGGGGTAGGGTGGAGGCTATGAGAGGCAGGACGGGAGTGAGGTGGAGGGAGGACAAGTTGGTGGGTGGGAAATTCCCTGATTCAATGTTAATATGTACCTAAATATTATTGCAGTGAATGACATGTAAGCCATATGATTTAAAATAAAAAAATATAAAAAAAACCCTCAAGTTTTTAAGTTAGATGCATCCAAATTAGAACATTCTTCTCCATTTAGCTTAATTTCCTCTTTTTGAAGGTGAAATTGTAATGATGTCTACCCAGGGTTTCTCTGATTATTAAGGGCAGACAAATTTATATAGGAAAATACAGGTATCAAAATATTAACTGTCAAATTTTGTGTCACTTATTTAGTATGCACATACTCTGTGCCAGTCTCAGAAAGAAAAAAAATGAATAAGCCGTCACTAATTTTTGCTTTTATAGAGCTAATTACCTGAGGGAGAGAGGACAAAAAAGAGATAATAAAAGAACACAAATAACAAGTGTTAAAATGCATAACAGAAAAAAATACAAAGAAGCTCAGAGAAGAGAGAATTCCTGAGACAAGAACTAACAAAGTTCTCATTGCAAAGGTCAGTTTTGAATTGAGCATTAATGGTATATAGTGTGTCAACAGATGGAGACTGTGCTGACCAAAGAGAAAGAAAAAGGTTATTATTTCTGTCCTCTGCTCCCTGTCATGCTATTGTCCTAATGAAAATAACTGAAAGGGACTCCCTTTAAAAATAATTGAAATCCCAATTCAGGGGCACTTGGAGGTGATTGCCAGAGGTAACATTATAGGGGGATGAGTCTAAAGGAAGCATTTCTATGTCGTAAGGTCTGACCTCTGAGCTATTAACTCTGATTTCTACCTACTTCCTACAGCCTTTCTTCCTTATAAACAAACATATACTGTCCTTTTTCCACCAGCCAGGGTATAACAAGTTGGGTATCAGACACTCAGGAAGCTTTTGAATAATAATTATGAGTGAAATAAAGACATAATAGAAAGGAAGAGCAATCATGAGTAAAAAAAAAATCGCATAAACAAATATGATAGAAAGCTTTAGCAGCCCAGATGATTGGCTTCCTTGTGTCCATCCTCACTGTTCTGTGATTTTGACTCTCCTCTCCGAGACGTTAACCATTTTATGCCTTCAAATGCAGCACAAATAACAATCTTAACCTGTAAGACACTTTATGTACTGCTGCTCTTTCACATTTTAGTACTGCTGTCATCACCTTTGGAACAAGCTTAGACCAGTCTGTTACCAAACAAAGCTCTGAAACTGTTCAACTATGAACATTTTAAAGAGAACAAAATGACAACGAAAAGAGGAAGCTTCCGTTTTCCCTTGCCACTATCTTCTTAAACAACTCTATGTAGAGCTGCCTCCATTCCACTTCACAGATTCCTGAAAAATCATGGGAAACTCCTAAGAAAGGGAAGTTAGCAAGTTCCAAGGGCTGGGGCTGGAGTGATAGTACAAAGGTAGGTAGTTTGCCTTGCATGTGGCTGACACGGGACGGACCCAGGTTCTATTTCTGGCATTCCATTAAAGGTCCCTGGAGCCTACAGGAGTGATTTCTGAGAGCACAGCCAGGAGTAACCTCCTGAGCGCCACTCAAAAAGAAAAAAAAAAGAAAAGAAAAAGAAAGAAATTTCCAAGGGCCATAACTTTTCCCCCAGAGTTTAGGCTCACCAGAAACTTAAGAGATAGAATCCAAGAGACCAAAACTAGGCAGAACACCCTGTAACATATCTGATTCTTATTTTAAATTCTTGTCACTTGACATGTAACACAAAGATTAGTTTTACTATAAGCCCTAAAAAAAATTAACCCCACTTTAATTTAGTCCTCTATAAAGTTCCCCCCCATTCAGGAATTTTTTTTCCATTTCTCTAATACTACTTTCCAATAAGGTGTTCTATTTCTGAGTCTGAGCATTTTTATTATCAAAATCTCATTCTTGAAAATACTGAAGAACCAGGGAACTGTAAACACAGACAGATTGGCCATCACCACTAGTGCATCAACCAGCTAAACTAATCCTAGACCAACCTCTCTCATCAGGGAATCCTTAAACCAAATCAATCAAGCTGCCAAAATGACCACAGACACGTAAGTGACATATTTTTTGGCAACATGGATTCAGTAAAACTGTTTAACTATGACTCATAGACTCTTGACCTCATTATTTTAAGAAATTGAGTTAAAATAATTTGCAAAAATTAAAATTTGCAGGTTATTTGTTAAACATCAAATGCTAATCCATCGATATAGTAAATTGCACCCAGAAAGCCATATTTTGCTAGATAGTGTAAGATCAGTTTTCTTTAGTTTTTTGAATTTTTTAATAAAATAGACATATAGTTAAAAGTTGTTGATGGTTGAATTTCATTAATATAGTGTTCCAGGCCCGGAGACATAGCCTTGCAAGCAGCCGATCCAGGACCAAAGGTGGTTGGTTCGAATCCCGGTGTCTCATATGGTCCCCGGTGCCTGCCAGGAGCTATTTCTGAGCAGACAGCCAGGAGTAACCCCTGAGTACCACCAGGTGTGCCCCCCCAAAAAAAATATAGTGTTCCAATTCCCATTCCTTCACCAGCATTCTCTTCTGATCACCTATTTCTCTGGTTACTGCTCCCCTATCCCAGCCTGCCTACATGGCAGCCACTTTTTGTCTGTCTGTCTGTCTGTCTGTCTGTCTGTCTGTCTGTCTGTCTGTCTGTCTGTCTGCCTGTTTGTGTCTCTTTTCTTTTTTCTTTTTAGGCACTTTGGTTTGTAATACTGTTATGAAAAGAGTCCTATGCATATCATTTTACCTCCAGTTAGCACCTACTTCTTGTCCAGAGAACTGTCTTAATTTTTTTGGACCACACCCAGCAATACACAGGGTAATCTGGCTTTGCACTTAGGGCTTACTCCTAGCTCTGCACTCATGGTCCAGTGATTGAACCCAGGTCAAACATGTGTGAGGCAAGTGCCCTGCCCATTGTATTACCACACTGGCCCTGAGAACTATGTTCTTATTTGGGACAAACAATATTAATACATTTTGCACTTTGATGAATAAAAGACCCGGTGAACAAGAGTTCTCAAATCTATCTTTTGTTGCTATGAGGTTCGTAAGTCAGAGGGTTTAAGCTCATGGTAGATAGAGCTGGAACCACAGCTTGCTGGGACATAGTTGACCGTTTGAAAAGACTAGCACTGCCATCAAGAGAGCTGAGGGCTCTCTGTCTTGGACTCCTTGGAGAGAATGACTTAGTGTTACTTTGGTCTCCCAGAGCCAAAAGGGTCCCGAACAGCTGAAAGTGCTCTGTGAGTTTGTGCTAACTACACATATTAACACCATACCTTCTCTTTGGAAGGGCTGAAGGGCGAGACATGACAGATTCATCATAAGCCAAATCTCCTCTTGGTCCTTCCTGCTGAAAAGGTACCTCTTGTGGGCTTCTAATTCTCTTTGACCACCTAGAGAATCAAATACAGAAGGAAATTTGTGATAAGCATCACCTACACCGAGCAATATGCTGCCCTATCAGAGGGGCAAGAAAACATACAACTATAGACAAAAAATGTCAGGAACAATGATGGGGGTTTTTGGCAGAATAATCAAACACCTACCTTAATTGTCTTTTTTATAATGCATCTTGTTTGTGTTTCCAAAAGAAGATGCATTGATTTGCTTGATGTGAGGGAAAGAAAACTGGATCAAGAATTTAAGAATTTAAGAATGTGGGTAAGAACTCAGGTCAATCCTTGGCATCCCATATGGTGCCTAAGAGCATGGCCAGGAGCAATTCCTGAGTGCCGGACCACAGTAATCCCTTTCTGGGATTACAACAAACAAAATTTAAAGATTTACTAACAAGACTAGGTCTTATAGCATGAAAGCTTTAGGCAAGTCAGTTCCTCTGGACTTCATGAGCCAAGTTTATCATGCAGAAGCCACTTAGGATGATTTTGAGTGCTCGCTTCGGCAGCACATCTATTAAAATTGGAACGATACAGAGAAGATTAGCATGGCCCCTGCGCAAGGATGATTTTGAAAAGCAGATGGCAATTTGGGAGTTCCAGGATGGTCGCAGGATTCTGTCATTGTAGCCACAAATTCCCAGGAGATCTGTTCCTTCTCCTGAGAACCCATTTTTTCCATGCCACATTAACTTTTATTTACTTAATATTTACAACTGCAAAAAAAATGTGTAACCAGTCCCTGGCTACTAGGATCACATAACATCAGTGGAAACATTCAAATGGCCACCAATGGCACCTCTTTCTCTTCACTAGCCGTCTGCCTTCTTTTTCTCTCACTCCCAAGAAAGCCTATATTTTTAAAAGTGAGTCAGATGGTTTTTATAAAATGAAACTTGCTAGAATGATGTGAGAGTAGAAAAAGAAAACTATGTGTTCAAGAGAACATGTATGTTCAAGAGAACATAGGCTTGGGCGAGCAAGCCCAGAGTGGATTTTGGAAAGAGCTTTTATACAGCTTTTTGAAAAAAAAAAATTTTTTTTTGAATACCCAAAGGGATGTTTTTATTGGTTGCCTGATCAAAAAGAAGAAGAGGCAGAGTCCTTTGGGGGGCCAGTCCTGGAAGGCTCCAGAGGATTATTCTTCCCTCCCTCCTCCCCCAAACAGGAGAGGGCCAGCTAACTCATCTGTGATGAAAACTACGTTTGGAGAGACGATGGCATGGAGTGGTCTCTTGGAGCAAGTGGACTATTCCAGGAGATGGGCCCTTTGTTGGAGAGCTCTATATTCAGTGAAAATCATGCGGCAAACACATTTTCACAGCGATTTTGGTTCGCACGACCCTCCTAAGGATGAGTGTTGAGGTCGGGGGGCCCTGTCCCGTCCTGCGCAGACATAGCTGTGCTTGGAGGAAACTCTGCTGATGGATATGGGCAGATGCTCTCAGGTTGCACTGGGAGGGTTGTTGCTGGCCAGTGCTGGCTTCGATGACATGCGACACACCTGTAGAGATTTCTGGTTTCTGTGGTCCTAAAGCAACAGTGTTTTTAGGGGGTACAGAGAGGGCTCTGGAAGTGGCCTGGCCATTGATGTGCCAAGGATGACTCTGGCACCTTTTGGTCGCTGTGCCGAGGCTCAGGCGACTGAACATAAAACAGAGATGTTCCAATGCCTCCTTGAATCTCTGGACTTCCAGGGGCTCTGCTGCCTTTTGAGCTTCAATGGACGGTGGCTGGCCCTGCTCATTGAGTGTGGTGATGACAACCTCCTTCTGCTCAGAGGCTGGCATGGCCTTCGGTGTTTCTTGGCCAAGGGTGGTGGAGGGGGGACTGGCCACTGCTGAGGCCAGATTAAGGTCGCCAAATATGCGGCAGATATGCGCCACGTCCTCCTGGATGGTACTCCCTCTGTGAGGGGCAGTGAGGGGCCCAGCACGTGTTTCTCTCTTGGATGTTGCTTCTGCCCGAGGAAACACTTTGCTAGAGGGCCTGCTCCCGGACCCCAGGCTCAGGCTCCCGAATGTTTGGCAGAGCTGGCCCAGTGCCTCCTGGGGGCTCACAAGATGTGTTTGAGCCATTTTAGTTTGAGGCAGTGCCTGGGATGTTTCTGAGACCGGCACCTGGTACTTGGTTGGGCCAGGGCCCATGCCAGACCCCCTCTGCAGGTGCCTTGGTTTTGAGTTGGCGCTGTTATGCCTGCAGGTGTCCCCTTCACAGGGGAAGGTGTAGGCAGGCTGAATCTTCATAGATCCTGAGGATCTCAGGATGGGAGCCCTCAATGTGTTTGTTTTATCCATACATGGATGGAGGCGAGGGCTGGTATTAGGCTTGGCTGGGCCAGGGCCCATGCCAGTCCCTCTCTGCAGGCGCCTTGGTTTTGAGTTGGCGCAGTTATGCCTGCAGGTGTCTCCTTCACAGGGGAAGGTGTAGGCAGGCTGAATCTTCATGGATCCTGAGGATCTCATGATGGGAGCCCTTAATGTTGTTCTTTTATCCATAAGTGGATGGAGGTGAGGACTGGTATTAGGCTTGGCTGGGCCAGGGCCCATGCCAGTCCCTCTCTGCAAGCGCCTTGGTTTTGAGTTGGCGCTGTTATGCCTGCAGGTGTCTCCTTCACAGGGGAAGATGTAGGCAGGCTGAATATTCATGGATCCTGAGGATCTCATGATGGGAGCCCTCAGTGTTGTTGTTTTATCCATAAGTGGATGGAGGCGAGGGCACCAGGGTTTGCCCAAAGGCTACTTGCTGTCTGAGATGTCTTCCAGGCTCTAGTCGGGATGTGAATTGGAGGAGGAGAGTCAGGGACTGGATGGCTTCCCACTAGGTGGGAACACCAGAGGGCCAAGCCCCCTGGCGGGGGGGGTGGGGGGACGCTGCACAGTACAGCAGTTAGGAGTAGATAAGGTAGAGTAGGGAAATACTGAAATATCAGTGTCAAGGTAAGAAGACAACCAAAACAAGCTGTCGTCTCAAAGCAGGCTTTTGCCCAAGTTGCTAGGTGCAGCTCAAGGGTTCTAGAAGCCTTGCCTTGAGCCCATCACAAAGGTAGCAGTCAGTCAAATGGGGGGGTGTCCGTTAGGGACAGGGCTCAGACACACCCACTCAGCTGGTGTGGTGGGCACTTGGCCTCTTCTTACCGTGGGCTTTGCTCAAAGCGTCTTGGAAAGGAGGCCCATCTCGCTAAAACATCTGAACCTCAATCCACCACAATCTGTTGACTGTGTTAGAAATGTTCACCCCTGCAGTGGGAAAATAGAACCTTCCTAGTAGCTACCAATTGGTGGCATATTTAGGGGGCTGTTACCCTTGATGGATTTTATGAATGAACCCAGATAACCACCGTATACTAGCAAATTAAACATCCTGCTTTCTTTGGGGGTGATTTAAATATTTTATTAATATTTTATTAATATCTTTATTTAAACACCTTGATTACAAACATGATTGTGGTTGGGTTTCAGTCATGTAAAGAACACTCCCCTTCACCAGTGCAACATTCCCATCACCAATGTCCCAAATCTCTCTCCTCGCCACCCTACCCTCGCCAGTACTCCAGACAGTACAGTACTTCCCTCATTCATTCACATTGTTAGGATAGTTCTCAATGTTGTTATTTCTCTATCTATACTCTTCACTCTGTGATGAGCTTCATGAAGTGAGCTGCAATTTCCAGCCCTCCTCTCTTTTGTCTCTGAAACTTATTGAAAGAATGGCTTTCATTTTGCTTAAACCCATAGATGAGTGAGACTATTCTGTAAGAAAGGGATTTTTGCATTGTATTTTTGTGTTCCTAGGGTATATTCCTAGGAGTGGATCATATGGGAGCTCAATTTTCAGTTTTTGGAGGAATCTCCATATCGCTTTCCATAAAGGTTACACTAGATGGCATTCCCACCAGCAGTGGTTAAGAGTTCCTTTCTCTCCGCATCCCCACAAACACTGCATGTTGTCATTCTTTGTGATGTGTGCCAATCTCTGGGGTGTGAGGTGGTACCTCATAGTTGTATTGATTTGCATCTTCCTGATGATTAGTGATATGGAACAATTTTTCATGTGCCTTTTGACATTTGCATTTCTTCTTTATCAAAGTGTCTGTCCATTTTTCTCCCCACTTTTTGATGGGATTAGATTTTTTATTCTTGTAAAGTTCTGTAAGTGACATGTATATTTTGGATATTAGCACCTTATCTGATGGATATTGGGTGAATAGTTTCTCCCACTCAGTGGGTGGCTCTTGTATCCTGGGCACTATTTCCTTCGAGGTGCAGAAGCTTCTCAGCTTAATATATTCCCATCTGTTAATCTCTGCTTTCTCTTGTTTGGAGAGTGCAGTTTCCTCCTTCAAGACGCCTTTAGTCTCGATGTCATGTATCTACGTGTTGTTCTATATACCTTATGGTATCAGGTCTGATATTGAAGTCTTTAATCCATTTGGATTTTCCCTTTGTACATGATGTTAGCTGGGGTTCTAAGTTCCTTTTTTTTGCAAGTGACTAGCCAGTTGTGACAGCACCACTTGCTGAAGGGGTTTTCTTTGCTCCATTTAGGATTTCTTGCTCCTTTATCAAAGATTAGGTGATTGTATGTCTGGGGCACATTCTCTGAGTACTCAAGCCTATTCCACTGTTATGAGGGTCTGTATTTATTCCAATACCTTGCTGTTTTGATAACTATTGCTTTGTAATACAGTTTAAACTTTGTAAAGTATTGCCTCCCATATTCGTTTTCCCAATGCTTGCTTTAGCTATTCAAGGGTCTTTATTGTTCCAAATAGATTTCAAAAGTGCTTGATCCACTTCCTGGAAGAATGTCATAGGTATCTTTAGAGGGATTGCATTAAATCTGTATAATGCTTTGGGAGTATTGCCATTTTAATGATGTTAATCCTGCCAATCCATGAGCAGGGTATGTGTTTCCATTTCTGTGTGTCCTCTCTTATTTCTTGGAGCAGAATTTTATAGTTTTCTTTTTATAAGTCCTTCACATCTTTAGTCAAGTTGACTCCAAGATATTTTAGTTTTTGTGGCATTAATGTGAATAGGGTTGGTTTCTTAATGTCCATTTCTTCCTATTATTATTGGTGTAGGGAAAGTCCATTGATTTGTGTGTTAATTTTGTAGCCTTGCTATATGAGTCTATTGTTTCTAGAAGCTTTTTGGTAGAGTCTTTAGTGTTTTCTAAGTAGAGTATCATGTCATCTGCAAACAGTGAGAGCTTGACTTCTTCCTTTCCTATCTGGATTCCCTTGATATATTTTTCTTGCCTAATCACTATAGCAAGTACTTCCAGTGCTATGTTGAATAGGAGTGGTGAGAGAGAACAGCCTTGCCTTGTGCCAGAATTTAGAGGGAAGGCTTTTAATTTTTTCTCCATTGAGGATAATATTTGCCACTGGCTTGTGGCCTTAACTATACTGAGCAAGGTTCCTTTCATTTCCAACTTGTTGAAACTTTTGATCAAGAATGGGTGTTGGACCTTATCAAATGCTTTCTCTGCGTCTATTGATATGATCATGTGATCTTTATTTTTCTTGTTGTTGATGTTGTGTATGATGTTGATAGATTTATGAATGTTAAACCATCCTTGCATTCCTGGGATGAAACCTATTTGATTATAATTGGTCTGTAATTTTCTTTTTTGGTAGCATCTCTGTCTGGTTTTGGGATCAAGGTGATGTTGGCTTCATAAAAGAATCAAATTTTAGGCCCAACACGCAGCAGAGACAACAGTCCAGAGGGATATACTGGGCTTCAGAGATCCAACACAGTTCCTCGTGTGATTTTTTCCTGTGTGTTGCAGTGGTGTTCATTATTAGAAAGAGCACATGTCCGTGAAGCGGAGCGGCCATGCTCTTCTGGAGCCTCTAGGAGAGTGATTTTGCTGGGCCCTTTTCGGCCCACTCAGGAGAGGTTCAGGACACAGGACAGTAGAAAAACATGCACAGGCAACACTCACAGTCTCTCACAATTGAGAACCACTAGGGCAAGCCCAGGCGTAGATTTCTCCAGCCTGACGTCACAGACAGGGGACCAGCCTTTCTGCAATTTACTGTTGATAGCCAATTTTCACTTGAGGACACTGTTTTGTTTTTATTTTTTTGTTTTTGGCTTTCCAGCCTTGCCTGGGTTACCTTAGGAGAGCGGTTTTGCTGGGCCCTTTTTGGCCCACTCACTAGAGGTTCAGGACACAGAGCAGTAGAAAAACACGCACGGGTAACACTCACAGTCTCTTGCTGCTGGGACCACTCGGGCAGGTGCCCCTTCTGGGCAATATTAAATGGGAAAAACTAAAGACCAAGCTTCATTTAGAGGATGCTTCCAAATTGCTTCCAGGGTTTAAACTACATCTGTGTATTTGTATTTTTCTGTTTGAAAGGTGAATGGGGGAAAAAACAGTAACTCAGAAATATATCCAAATATGCTCCAGGCCTATCTATGATTAGTGAAGCTATGGGTGATATTTTCCCCTCATTTCCCCCTGTATTTTCTAAATTTCAAAAATGTTCTAATTAGGGGGGCCAGAGAGATAGCATGGAGGTAGGGTGTTTGCCTTGCATGCAGAAGGTTGGTGGTTCGAATCCTGGCATCCCATGTGATCCCCCGAGTCTGCCAGGAGCGATTTCTGAGCATATAGCCAGGAATAACCCCTGAGTGTTGCCGGGTGTGACCCAAACAAAACAAAACAAAATATGTTCTAATTAGGATAAACTATAACTTAAAAAGAAAAAAAGTGAACCAATTCTATAGGCCAAGGCTAATGGATAACAGCAATATTTTAGCATTTGTACATACCTTACTATTATGACTTAGAGAAGTCTAGGTCAAAAATTTTCAAACCTTTGGTCTCAGGATTCATTTATACCCTTTAAAATAATAAAGGACACCAAAGAGCTTTTGAGCTGGCTCTGCTTATATTTATTGATATTTAGTGAAATTTAAAACAGAAAAAAATATCGATAGTTAAAATTATAACAATGAATCCATTACATAAATATTTTATATAAAAAAAAAGAACTGTTTTTCAAAGCAAAAATAATTTCGTGAAAATACCATGGGTTTCATGACTTGCAAATCTTTTTCAGGTTTGGATTCCCAAAAGGTAATGAGTGAGAGTCTCAGCTTTTTCAACTTTCCATCTGTTGTGAGATATTGTTTTGGTTGAAGTAGATGAAGAATATTTGGCCTCCTAATAACTATACATATGGAAAAGGAGTGACTTTTTAAAAATGGAATTTTTTGAACTTTATTACTGTTTAAGTTAGTGCCAAAGTATATGGTATTACTACACCCTACCACTGCCAAAGTGCCCAAGACCCCCATCACTACCACTATGTCACCTTTAGTCCAGTTACTAATCCCTCCCCACCTCCTTTTGGGGTTTGGCAGTTAGCCCTGGAATCCAAGATCAAGGATTCAACATTGTTCTGACTGCTTTTTCCCTTGTTTTGTCTGTCTATAGTCCACAGGTGAGTGAGATCATCCAGAATTTGCTCTTCTCCCTTTAACTAACTCATTTTTCTCAGAAGGATCAACTCTAATTACATCCTCTTTGCTGCAAATGGCATGCTTGCATCTTAGAGATGCATATACCATCATGTATCTATATCCATACAACAAGATTTTTATCCATTCATCTGTCATTGGACATCTTCGATCATCAGACATTAGGATATTTTGTTTCCATACCCTGACATTAATATTGCACATGATATATTACAATGAACATAAGTATACACATATCTGATTGAATTATTGTTTGAGGGTAAATGCCAAGAAATGAAATCGCTGGATTGTATGAAACTGCTATTCTTACTTTTATGAGAAACCTCCATACTGCTTTCCATCAACACTGAATGACATTCTCGCCAATAGAGAATGAAGGTTCCTTTTTCAATGCATTCCTACACAAACACTAGTTGTTTCTGGTTGTTTTGATATATGCCATTTTCACTGGTGTGAGATGATACCTTATTGCAATCTTTATTTGCATTTTCCTGATAACCCATAAAAATTAGCACTTTGAGATGAGGTGTTTAATCCTTTCAGATAATGGCAGATGTTCATTTTCCCTTATATCTCAGTAGGTTCACCATGCACTGTTCGTTATAATCCAAGATGCATAGTGGGGACAAGGGAGGGGTCTACTCATTGCAGTCACTGGAGGCTCTGGCTAAGGGAGTTTCCACCATGTTAAGTGTGGCTGGTTCTCTCTGCAGAGGGGAAGGAGAGTTAAGGAAGATTTCTTACTGGCAATCAAATCTGCCTAGAACTGACAAAATTCACCTCCACTCACCGTAAGTCATACAAGTGAGAGAAATAGAATGCCTATCTTGAATACAGAAGGGGGTGGGGGAGGAGTGAAGTGGAGGGCAGTGGTGGTGGGAAGGTTGCACTGGTGAAGAGGGGTGTTCTTTTATTATAATGAAACCCAACTACAAACATGTATGTAATCATAGTGTTTAAAAAAAGATATTATATGTTTCTGTGTAAAAGTTATTCTACAACTGAAAAAATGAAACAAAACAAAATAAAAAAAAGAAAGCTCTTCTTTCATGATGTCAATCATCTGACTGGAACTTGAACAGACTTAAGTCTGTTAACATTTATTTTTTGTTTGTTTGTTTTTTTGGTTTTGGGCCACAGCTGGTGATGCTCAGGGGTTATTCCTGGCTATGCACTCAGAAATCACTCCTGGACTCTGCTAGGCCTCTTAAGCATGGCAGGCATTTTGAGGCTTCCCCCTGCCGACTCCAGCCTGGGAACTTTGATTGTCCCTGGCATCCATCCCCTGATGGCTCACTTCTTCTGAGGTGAGTCTTCCCGCCACAGGGGGTGGAGTGCTGCCATTCTGCTTAGCTTTGCAGCCGCACACTCCACCTAGCCAATGAATACCACCACAATATGTAGAAAAACCCACAATACAAGCATGACAATGGGGATACTAAGCAGATCAACATCAGGCATAGAGAATGAAGATGGCAACTCTGATGACCCGACAACGGTCAACCACCTAGTTAGTCTTTCAGATATGGAGTGTAGAGAAGAAATATGGAGGATGTTCACAGAACTCAAAGAAAGTACAGAACAGAACACTAGTAAGAATGAAGAGAATGTGAAGATAGAAATCAGAAAACTCCAAACTAAAATATCAGGTCAAATAAAAGGTCTGAAAAACTCAGCAGACGAATTGAAAGATTCAATGGATAAGTTCTCCAACAGGGTAACAGCAGCTGAGGATAGAATTAGTGGGCTGGAAGATGAGATGCATAACAATTTCATACAGCGAAGAGATTGGAAAAAAGCCTTAAAGCAAATGGCCAGACAATGGAAAAATTACTCAAAAAATATGAACAGATGAAAATAGAAGTCTTTGATAAGCCCAACAGAAACAACTTAAGAATTAGGGCCGGTGAGGTGGCGCTAGAGGTAAGGTGTCTGCCTTGCAAGCGCTAGCCAAGAAAGGACCTTGGTTCGATCTCCTGGCATCCCATATGGTCCCCCCAAGCCAGGGGCAATTTTTGAGCACTTAGCCAGGAGTAACCCCTGAGCATCAAATGGGTGTGGCTGAAAAAAAAAAAGAATCATTGGAGTCCCAGAGACCCAAGAAGAAAATCTCCAGAAAAAATCAACAGTCAAGAACATCATCACAGAGAAACTACCAGAGCTAAAGAATACATGTGACCAAATCCTGCATGCCCGAAGAGTACCAGTTTTAAGAGACCCCAAGAAAAACACCCCAAGACACATCCTAGTCACAATGATGAATCCCACAGATAGAGATAGAATACTGAAAGCAGCAAGATCAAAAAGGAAAATTACATTCAAGGGAGCATCCTTGAAATTTACAGCAGACCTGTCACCAGAAACACTCAAGGCCAGAAGGCAGTGGTGGGATATAGTGACAAAACTTCACCTAGAATACTGCACCCAGCAAAACTCACTTTCTGGTTTGAAGGAAGTATACAGAGCTTCACAGATAAACAACAGCTAAGAAACTTTATAGACTCAAAACCAACCTTAAAAGAAAAGCTGAAATGTCTAATTTAAGACAAAAGACAGACCAAGAAATCACTCCTGGCTTGGAGGATCATATGAGACACAAAGGGATCAGACCAAGGTCTGTCCTGCGTCAGCCGCAGTGCAAGATAAATGCCCTACCGCTGCGCCACCGCTCCAGCCCCAACATTTCAATGAATTCTTTTGTGGTTTTATGGCATGTGTTATCTGAACAAAATATATCTCTCTTTATTCTTCATATGACTAGCTATTATGTTATTTTTCTCTTGCATAATTTTATCAACTATGAAATCCATTGTTAGACATCAGCAATGATTGTTCCTTGGGGATATTTGTGTTGCTTCTGCCTTAAGAAGTTACTGTTCCTAATAACTCAGCAGTAAGAATGAGTCTGAATTATTTATGAACTAAGAAAGATGATACCCAGATTTTGTCTTAAAATGATCTCATGAAGGGGAAAATGGGATTTTATTATTTATTATATGCATTCATACAAAAAGGTTCTTTGTTTTATTCTATAAAACAAAAGCTAAAACATTGATTTTTGGGGGGAAGGTTGACCTGGGCCACACTTAGAGGTTCTCAGGGATCACTCCTGTTGATTCTCAGGGGACCAGACAGTACAGGGATCAACTAGTTTATCACAAACTAGGCAAATGCCTTAACCACCGCAATGCGTTGGTACCCAAAGACTCAAGCAACATAGAAATGAGATTATCCTAAAAAAAAGCAGAAGGCTACAGATCATCCCAGATCTGAAGATTTGAGCTGCCTCTTCTGAGGCCTTTATGTATCTTAACAAAGGCTTATGTGCATGTTAACCTTTAGCATTTCTCCCAGGAATTCCACTTAAGGCATATGACATAATCTTTGTCATACATTCTCAAAGTGAACTTGTTCTGAGTTATAAAGAAAAATGCTTTGGGGACATTTGATGGTCCTCTCTTTAACTCCTTTAATAGTATCTGTGTCCCTAAAAGCTAACCATTGGAAAAAGAGTTGAAAAGGAGACTTCACTCTACTACTAGCCTCTATTTTCATGTTTCAAGTGCTCAGTAATTAAAAAAAGAGGTGAAAGAATCCAAAGATAGAGCTGAGAGGATTTCTGGTTGAAAAAGGCTGGAGAATTTTTTGCCCCTTTTCTTGGTAGCCATTCCCTAAAGCCACCAGGGAAATGAAAACTAATCAAATAAAACTAAGAGGCTCGTAACCCAAAGCCAAAGGACATGAAGATGACAAACAGATGAGATGAAGAGATGACTCTGCAGAGCAGATTAAAAAAAAAAAAGTTCAGCGGACAAAAAATGAAGTGCAGAGCACGGAATTTCCCAAATCCCATCTCTTTCTCTTCCAGATGGGATACTAAGGAGAAACTGAGTTGTGGTGAAGTGGAATAAGTGACAGACCAAAGAGAGCTAGGTGAGGGTTTAATGCTACTTTCTTTTCCAACACCCCAAATTTGGTAGCTGAGCTTATAAAAGTCTGTCCAGGGAAACTGAGGACTCCTCGAGCCTCTTTACAGTGAGCAGCCTCCCATCTCCAACATTATTATCCTTGACACTGACCCAGAGAGAACACTTCCAGATCCAGACACTGGGGAGTATTCCCCTAAGGATCTTCCTCTCCACTATTTCCCACCGAACTGCTCACAAACCCACCAAGAACAATATTCAAAATGTATCAGCAGGAGCCTTGAGGGAACACCCATCAGAAGCACAAAAAGAACAAATTGAACTTAGAAAATAGACACAATCTACAAGACAGAAGAGAACGTCAAAATGTAATTAATATCTGCTAGAGATACAAGCATTGTTTATATAAAAATTTATTTTTAAAAGAAACTATTACAAGGTCATGTGTCACTTGTGTATATTTTGGTGTGGCAATATAACATATTCCTTCATTCTTTCTGTTGACTTTTGGATTGTCAAAAATCATCATCAGATCACCTTTTTTATGCCATTGCAAATAAGAATTATAAACAGTGCTGCCATTGGCTCTTAAGAGTTTCTTGTGGGGGAAAAGTCCTAGATATCAGGCTCTACAAATGATCGACTTTTTAAGATTTGATCAGATTTTTCTTAAGAACACTTTTTCACCAGCAGTGTACAAGAGGGTTCATGGAGATTCATGTCCATCTGGACTCCTATCTTAAGTCTCATCATATGTACTTTGAATAGATGCCATTGATTATCTTACCCTTGAACAGAATACACGGGCCCAGGACCTGAAGGGGAAATGGGCACAGTTCTTTTTTCCATTATATGCAATAAATCATTTTCAGCTATTTTGTTTCCTATCTGGAGATGTTAGACTCCCAAAGGAGGAATGCTTTCTTCAGGGAAGACAGCCAAGGATCCATTGAATTGGTAGTGGAAGTAGTTACATATCCGCATTTTGCACTACTCTCATCAATCCCTGAACTGAGTATTAGTCTCCAATGTCCAGTTTTTTTCCCTCAGAATCTGAATTCAAGCACTCCATATAGCTAAGATAGCAGCATCAGCTCAGCATCCCTTTTCCAGAGATCAAATCCAGACAGTGTATTCAGAATACTCCTAACAACATATCTATGCTGCATTGACACTGTGGTTTACTTCAGGCTACGGCTTGGTACTGTTGTAGCAAAAATTAAGACCTATACATAATAAATAAATGTTTTCATATTAATAAATAAGTTTAGCATTAATAAATATTTCATTTTTATTTATATTTTTAAAGTGATCCATTACTGGGCCTGATAATAGATTTTCCTTTAATAATCTCTCCAGTATACCCTTTCCCACCACCAATGCCCCCCATGTCACTCTTCCCTCACCCCCTGCCTGTATTTGAGACAGGCAGTCTACTTCTCACACTCACTACCATTGTCATGATAGTTGTGAGTGTAGTTATTTCTCTAACTGAACTCACCACTCTTTGTCATATCGGGAGCCCGTTCATCCAGTCCTCATCTCTATTGTCTCTGTGTATTATTACAATAATTTCTTTATCCCTCTGATTCATTTCAATTAGCATAATAGTTTCCATGTCCATGCATGTATAGGAAAATTTCATGACTTCATATTTTCTGACAGCTACATAGTATTCCATGTGTAAATGGATCACAGTTTTGTAGTCACTCATCTGTTGTCAGGCATCTGGGTTGTTTCCAGATTCTGGCTTTAGCAAATAGTGTTGCAATGAATATACGTGTGCAGAAAGCAGACCAAAATATTTTAAAAAGAAGAAACCACCCTGAGAATGAAGACTAGAAAGTCAACAGGCGAACTTCACAAATAGACAAAACGATGACCATCTTTAACATCCTATACTTACAAAAAATAAAGCGAGTGTCCTGGTTACCAATATTATGTCTGCCCTGAAATTAGAATAATACATATGATGGCTTACTCAGCTCTTTGTCTCTGTAAAATATGCTTGAGCTTTTAGCAGGTAAGGCTTTTTGCCTTATTCACAGCCAACCCAAGTTGAGTCCCAGTACCACTAGCCCTGCTAGGACTCATCTCTGAAAACAGAGCCAGGGATCGGCCTTGAGCACCACCAGGAATGACCAGAGTGCTAAACTAGGAGTAACCCCTGAGCACTGAGTGAAATGCCCCCCACCCAAAGTGCCTGAACCTCTAACAATGAAGGAAAGGACAGAAAATTAAAAAAAAAAAGCCCACTGGAGAGTTGATCAATTTTTTTCACAGGAATATAGATAAGGCCTGTTTTAAAAGAACCAGGTTTTTCACACTAAAAGAAGTTAGAAGTGAGCAAAAAGGCAAACAAGGATTGGTTAGATTGGTTTCTAAATCCCAGTCCCCCCAAAAACTAGTTCTAGGACTAGTATCCAGACAGTACTTTTACGACCAGGAAGAAATAGTCTAAAAAGATGGGAGTTGTATCAAAAGGACTTAGGACTCAACAATTTCTATTCATGAAAGGTAGAACAATTTGTATAGTAACAATACTGAAATTTAACCCAAGTTACAGTTATGATTTCATACTAAAAATCAACTAGATGGATACAGGCATAATAAATTTTTTTCATACATACATATGCACACATATACATGGCAACTTCAGAAAATGAAGTTGAATTTCCATCCTTGATTGTGGGCATGACTTACTAAATACCTGTCCCAAAGAAAAAAATGGCTGATTGCTGAGTAGGAAGTCACCATACACTGGGAAAAATCTAGCCAACACACATCATCTTAACCACTGAAGGAACAATAACCAGAAACACCTATTGAAATCAGGTACCCCATGCAAGGCATACTGACCACACCAGAACTCTTGCTGATTTTCCTGATAAAGCAAAACCTCAACTCTAATCATGAAAAAAAAAAAAGTGGCAAACCCACCTTGAGGGACAGACAATAACCAACTGCTTCTCTTTACTAATGTTAAGGTCATGAAAAATGAAAAATGGCACAGATTAGAGACTAAGAAAGCTGTAATGACAAAATAAAAGCAATGAGCATTCTAGACTGGATCCTGGGGCAAAAGTATAACAATGAAAAAGAGGGAAAATCAAATGAAGTCTGCTTATTAAACAGTATTGTACAGAGTTAATTTCTGAATCTCAGCATACTTCTCTCACAATAGAGAAAGCTCTCAAAAGAAACAGAAAAAATCTCTCTTTACTATCAGTAAGAATCTGAAATTATTATTAAACTTTGGACTACCATTATGTAAATATGAAATTATTATAAAAAAACAAATTTTTTTTTTAAATACTGGAAAGCCATTATCACGCTGAAAGCATCCCTACACTTAAGATTATGTATAAGGGAATAGACTTTTATGGTCCCTGGTCAGCAATAAGATGGCTCCAATTCCTTTAAGAGTTAAGATGACTGTTAGGAGGGGTCCCCTGTAACTGCCACTTGATATATAAGCCCCTGAGCTGAAGCTTTGGGTGGGGGGTGGCTGGATTGTTCCTACTGGATGGTCACTGCCATATTGCTGGAGAAACTGTTTGCCAGACTCACTACTCCTGCTGTCTTTTGCTCCTCCTACTGTTTCCTTTTCTAGGTTGTTTCCCTGGCTGACTCCTTGCCCTAGTCTCAACCTTGGCTCTTTCTCTCCCTCTCAGCATAGGGGGCTGGCTGTAAGCCCCTGGCCTTCTAGCTTTGCCTATTCCTTTATTAAACTCTGTTCCTGTTAGAAATGATACAATCATGGATTTTGAAGCAACATGGATGGACCTACAGAATACTATGTTAAATGAAGTAAGTCAGAAGATGAAGGATAAACTCTGTTCCTAACTCTTTCTTGTTGGGGTCTTCTCTGGCCCTGACATTAAAGAACTTATAAATAATTA
The DNA here is from genome assembly GCF_024139225.1 of Suncus etruscus. NCBI lineage: Eukaryota > Metazoa > Chordata > Mammalia > Eulipotyphla > Soricidae > Suncus > Suncus etruscus. Next base: position 31,780,166 of record NC_064866.1, on the reverse strand, counting down.
TACCCACATTAGCAGTAGCTTGATCAACAACACAGTTTATTGTAAACATAATATATGTGTCAACAATCAAATTGACAACACTTTATACAGATCATTGTATAATATTAACATCATATGGAAAACAGCCCAATGTACTTACTCAATTACAGTTCTGGTACTTTAAAATCTTTAAATACAAAATGTGTCTTGAAACACTGAACATAAAAGAGAAACATGAATACTTGGCAGAAAAACTGAAAACATCAAATAGAAGGAAAACAAACCCCATATTTAAAAAGGAAATCAGATGAGCATTATTTCTGACATAAGTTGCATGGCTTTAGATAGACCCACTTGAATGAGGAAACTGTACCATACTAAAATTCTAAGTTCTTTTTGTATTTCTTTTTTCTCTTGGTTCCTAAAGAAAGTTTGCTGTGGCTTACGCTGTACTAAAGAGGAATGGGGGAAAGAGGGTGTTAGGAGAAGACAGTCCAAAGTGTAATGAACGTTTGCACACACACAAAGAAATGATAAAAATGCTTTCACAAATCTTTGGTGAAAATAAGGACTGTATTTTAAATTTACCTTTTGTGAACTGAGCTATCAATGAAAAGATTTAAATGGGCCTTTATGTAAGTTAACATGAATAAAACAAAGCCAAATTCATAGACAAAGCACAAATGCAGCTTTCAGATTAGCTCTAAATAAGCAGCAGTTTTTCTTTCCTTAAAAGAGAGGTTTTTAGTTGGGATCAGACTTTCCTTATTCCTAAGAGAAACCAGAGATGACTGTATATTTTTTTCAGTAACTTTCTCTAAAACTCATTATCATTTTTGTGTTGTTTTTTTTTCCTTTCTTCATTATCTATCAAATCATCCTATGTTTCAAATCCTAAACACTGGGTTCCGTGCAAACAAGAAGATTCAATTCTTAATTAGTGTACATGTCATTACGATATGCTTTAGACTGTTAATAGAGAATAGCCATTTCAAACACAGCAAAGAAAGATGAGATTAAAAGAGCCTTGATCAAATCAATCAAAGTTACAAATTTTGGTTGAAAATTGTACAAGTTACCAACAGACCTAATCAATTACACTAGGAATGTACAGTAACAATAATTGGAAAAATAAACAGGTAATTCACAGCCATAGGAAATTATTTCAATATTGGTATGCATTTTTTCTTTTACAGACAAACATATATAAGAAACACTTGGTGTCTACTTCATGTAAGACAATGTGGAAAACCAGATGTTACTACATTTATCCCAAACATACCACAAGTGTTACTTGCGTGATCTTTTCCAAAAGTTTCAATTCTCCAGTAGGCCCTAGTATTGAATGCCTGGTTCTTTAAATAGCTTTAAGAAAGGCATATATACTTCCAGAAGTTTGCTAAACACACAAACATTAGTCCTATAAAGAACACAGATTATCAGCAAAAATGCTTAGGTTAATTTAGTTCTAGTATTTTAAGTGGATATTGTTTGACCGATTCATGTGGCTATAATTTAAATGAGCAAGCCATTATCCTATGAGAAACTCTAATACTGCACAAACTTCCTAAAGAAGGTAAAACTGAAATATCTAAAATAGAATTCCAATTATTTTACTATTTGAAATACTCAAAGAATCAATAATCCAAGAACTATGTGAAAGTAATTTGATAATTTTTATCATTTCCTCCAAAACTATTCACATGAATTTGCAAATCTATATTGGATAATGATATGTCTTCAAAGTAGGTTTAAGAGTTTTGATCAGAACACACAGACTTAATGCCTTTATTATCTACTCACAACCTAAAAAAAATCACGATCCTTGGTTTGAAAACATCAGATTCAATCTCCTAACAATTCAGCTCCTAACAAAGCTACTAAACAAAAAGTGAGTCTGGGTGAAATGTGCCACAAACACAGTTACAAGAGAGGAAAATAAATGCTATTTTTTCCATAGACACTCTCAAAGTATAAAGCCCAAGGAGAATGATAAAAGAAGTCCACATATAAATGTTGATTATAAAATAGAATGTGTTCCTAAGCTATTCATGAGATGTCAATGCAGAATCATATTCTCATTATAAACCTTATAAATCAAGGTTAAGCTATACAAAACTATGCAGATTTACATACCTTCGACAAAGGTCAGCCGATATACATAATTTACAGATATCCAGAGAAATTTCTTAATGCCCCACCAGATCCTCTCTCGATTCGGTCGATTCACTTTTAAGACTTTTGCGTTCAATACCAAGAAACCTTTTCAGAGGAAGAGTTCCACCTCTTAACGTGATCCCCCAAAAGAGTTAAGTAACAAAATATAAAATTAAACAAGATTTATGTTTGATAAACTAACATATAAAATTAGCATTGCAATATTCAGTGACTGTCGATAAACTTAACAGTCATCATAAAGCCTATAAAGTATATTCTTCATTTTAAAAAAGAAATGCGGATTGTCTCAAGGTAAAAAAATACAGTGCAGACTGCTCACAAGTTCTGTTGCATTCGGAAGTACAGTAACGAGGCATGTTCAGAAGTATTTTCCCACCAGCATTTATATCAGTCGCTTAGGCCCCGTACTGCTGCCACGGGGTGCCTTTTCAGTCAGTGGCTGCCACTCAAAATAAATGTTAAAAAAGAAAAAAGGCAGGAAGTGTGGGCAAAGATCGGTGACACTGAATTATTGCAAATGGAGATTTGTGACGAGACGCAAGGAAGGTGACCGTCCACTCCATTCTGATAAGATGCCATCTTTAAAAATTAAGTTCTTTGCAGGCAGAGGGACTCCCATGTCAGCATAGGAGGAGGACTGGGAAAGCAAACTTGAAAAGCTGGCCTCTGTGTGGAGATCCAATGTTGAAGCACCTTCCTGAAAGATGAAAAAAACAAGACAGAGAGTCTATATTCAACACTTGATCCAAATCACTTACTCTGCAGATGTTTAAACGAAGATCCTCTCCACAAACCCAATGACCAATGATTCTGAATTTAAGAAATCCAAACGTGACTACTGGGAGTAGGCATGCAGTGAGTGAGCCAACTCAAAGAAGAAACAGGCTATGAGACTATGGAGGGAAAGAGTTCTAAGGCAACCTCTAAAAACCTCACAATTGGGGCTGGAGAGGATAAGTCGCCTGCCTTGCACTCGACCAACCTGTGTTCAATCTCCCGTATCCCATATGGTCCCGAGTACTGCCAAGAGTGATTTCTGAGTGCAGAGCCAGGAGTAACTCCTGTGCATTGTTGGGTGTGGCTCCAAAACAAAAGCAAAAAACTCCTACAACCTACAAAAGCATCAAGAATGATCTATGCACCACCAGGGTTTGCAGGTTACTATATTCAACACATTTCTCCTCAGACTCCAGCATCCAAACATCTACCTTAACTGACTTCTCTTTGACATACTCCACAAATATTTATCTTCTTCACCTCATCTATAAATCCAACACCCAAAATTTCCCTACCTGCTCCCCTTGCCCTCCCCCTTCCTATTCCAAGCATCAGACTAGTGAAGAAATGAGGCACTGTTTATTCCTCTTTCCCTCACATTCATCATCAAGTTCTATCAATCTACCTAAAACATGTATCCAAAGTGAGTTTATTTTATTTATTCATCATAACTACCAGTACAGACGATGCCAGTAGGCTAAACCAGTTTCTTAGCCACATGCAGTGTTCTAAGCACACACAGTCGTCTCATACACTAAGTATTATATACCCTCCTTAGTGATATATGTACACTTTATTATCATTTTTTTGCTAGGGGATCACAGGCTTGTGACTTGGTGTTCAGAAGACCATGTGGCACTTGGGAACACCAAGTTCTCTCTCTTGCCCTGATTATTCTATTCTTTCATTCATTGTGATTTACAAAATTATGGATAACAGAGCTTTGGGTATTTAACGTTCCAACTGCAAACCCACCACCAAGGCCAGAGTACACTGAGTACTATCATAAGCACGATGGTGCTTGCTCACATTAGGCTGACATGAGTTCAATCCTTGGCAACCTGTTTGCTCCCTGAACCCAGCAGGAGTGACCTCTGTAGGGCCCATTGTTTCTCTAGTTCTCCGGAAGGGCAACAGTACAGATTCAAGTATTCAGAGAATGCATGAATAAAACCAAAGTTCCAAATTCATATTGTTGATCAGATATTCTGAAAAAAATTCTACTTTCAAGGTTTATCTATAAATCATATCTAAAGTGTTCTTTCATTCCTTCTCTGAAAGACAAACATCTAAAGCAAAGTTTCCAAACTTATTTGGTTTACCACCCTGCTATTCAGAAAAACATTTCTCAAAACCACATCTGCTGTCTTCCAGTGAACAAAGAGAAACTATTCCCCAATTGCACTTGAGTCTACTATCACTCCCTGAATCATATCGGCAAACCCTAGCCCCCAAACACACACACACACACACACACACACACACACACACACACACACAAACAGCAGCAGCAACAGCAGCAATTATCATCTACTTTGGAGAAACACTGGTTTAGACCAATGTCTTTTACCACAACAAACAACACCATCTCACCCACAGAAGACACTAGAATTTATTCATGTGGGGGGACCACATCCATGAGCCAGTATCTTAAACAGGGTGTGGTCTGTAAAAGATGCTTAATACATTTCTGTTTAACCACTGGCACAGAAGGAAGAGTTCACCAGAAGCTCCTTCTTTGGCCTACCACCCCTTTTCAAAAAAAAAAAGAGAAGAAAAAGAAAATCACTCAGTATTCCTGGGACTCTAGCTTCTTTGACTTAAACAAACAGCAATGCCCACCTGCCTCAATTACACCCTAGGCTATCACACACAAATACCCACCAGCATTCCAGTAGGCCTAGAAAGGCAGTATTATACACTGTGTAACATTGCTTTAAAACTTGAAGACCACGCAAAGAAAATCTTATGCAAATCAATTACTTCCTGAATCTAAGCATCTTCATTTACCAAATTAAGCACCCTTAGTGCTTAAGGGTGGGAGCAATAGCTCAGAATGTAGGGTGCATGCACAGCATGTTGCTAATTTGAATTTGATCTCCAACACCACATATGATCTGCCAAGTCCTTCAAGGAGTCATCCCTGAGCACAAAACCAGGGTAATCCCTGAGTACAGCTAGTACTAAAAACTAAAACTAAATAATAACAACAATAATAAAATTAGTGCTTATTTCCTTGCAAGTGTGCTACAGAAATCAAAAAGTGTCGCATTCTGGGGCTAGAGCAATACCACAGCAGGTAGGGCATTTGCTTTGGTCTACCCAAATTCGATTCCCGGCATCCCATATGGTTCCCCAAGCTCGTCAGGAGTTTTTGAGCACAAAGCCAGGAGAAACCCAAGAGCCTCAGGATGTGGTTCAAACCACTCCCCACAAATAAAGATGTTTGCATTCTATATAAAAAAACATTTAAATTTATATAGATTGTGTTACCTGGAATGAGTGAACAAAGTTAAGGACTTGTAAAGAGAGTTTTCTACTGGAATGTAAAAGGTCTTGAAGGCTGGAAAAAAAGGAAGGAGAAAATTTAAAATAAATTGCAAAAACTAACATCTCTACATTTAATTTTAGCAACTGAAATACATATTTATTTGTATATATAGCCTCACTGCTTACATAAAATTTTGTGAAAAATATTTTTCAAGTATTTCTTGATTTCCTGTCAGTGGAATGAATTCCTACCTGTTTTAATATGGTATAATAACTTTTATAAGTGTTTTGAATTAAAACATTATGTATAACCAGTTATCAAAAAATTCTTCCCAATAAAAGAAGTTTAAAACCATTAATAAATAGAATGCTATAAGAACCACAAGAACTTGGAGGTATTGGTAACTATGACACAAATTGTAAATATACAAGCTCATTTTAAAAGCCATCATGAGAAAAAGGCTAACAGACTTAACACATATCAACTCACCTAAATTAAGATTTATTAAATGTGCAGGTTGATAAACCAGTTAGCAGCTATATTTAAAGTTGTGCATTTCTATTTTGACTTAAGACATTATTTTATTTTAATTTCACAGGATAGCTTGGAACTATTTCTAAACTGAGTAATTTCAATTTTCTGATCTAAACTGCCATTAAACCAGTTAAATAAGTGACCAAGTCTGTTCTCTGAGATATCAAGGTGTTCTGTAGCTATAACTCTTCTCATACTTGATCATGACACTCAATGACATTTCCTCTTGTAAACCATCCCCATAGGAAAAGAGAGGGCATATGGAAGTCACCTGCATGGCATTTCTGACAGCTTATAATTGCTCACTAGAGAAAATGTCTGAAGGGAAGTAGATGTTCGTCCACATCACCAAAAAATAATCACTTTGTAAACACAATTTGTGTCAATATAGGTGAAGAATAAGAAATGGAAAAAAACAAATTTTCTGTACCTGATTACATATTTGAAAAAGTGAAATTCCTAACTGCCTATAAGTCTGTCATTTTGCTACACTCAGCATATTTGGGTAACAATATAACTAAAATATGCTAAATTATTATGCTATATAGTTAAAGTGCATGCTGAAAATGTCAGCATACGCCTAATTTCTAAACTACCGAAGTTTAATTTTGAAAAATATGGTAAACCTTTAAACCAGCTATCATTAGTCAATCAACATATATACAGGAGCATCATAAATACACTAAATAAACAAGTGTGTAGTAAGGACAGTCTAAGAGATGAAAAGATGACAATCAATACAAACCCTCACCTTTCTTTTCTGCAGAGGCCATGTGTAGCAATTTTTTTACATACTCTTCGATTTAATTCAGAACTAAACAATGGAATCCCAAAGCACAGCTCCAGAGGAACCCAATCTTCTTCTATTGTGGCAACTACAAAAAGATACGTAGTTGTTAGGGAAAATGAAGTTATGAAATTTGCTTATACATGGATAGACATGGAGGTTATGCTGAGTGAAACTGAGTCAGGGGGACAGGGATAAACAAGAATAAGCTCACTGATCTGGGGTATATAAGGAAAATAAAAGACAATAAGAGGATGATATTCAGAGACAACAGAGAAGAGGATTAGGAAGCTTAACACAAAGAATGAAGAGCACAGTTGAGCAGAGAGGGGTCTACAATGAAACTGATAGTTGGAACTCTAGATAAGAGCACCCCCATCACTATTGAGGAAATTAAAACTGTAATCAAGCATCTGCCCAAAAAAGAAAGCCCGGGCCCAGATGGATTTACTAATGAATTCTTTCAAACCTTTCAAGAGGAGCTACTACCAATCATAGCCAGGCTCTTCCATGAAACTAAAAAAACAGGAACACTCCCAAACAGCTTTTATGAAGCCAACATCACCTTGATACCAAAACCAGACAGAGATGCTGCCAAACAAGAAAATTACAGACCAATATCCCTGATGAATACAGATGCAAAGATCTTCAACAAAATCCTGGCAAACAGGATCCAATACATCATCAAGAAGATCATACACTGCGACCAAGTAGGTTTCATCCCAGGAATGCAAGGATGGTTTAACATCCGTAAATCTATCAACATCATATACAACACCAACAACAAGAAAAATAAAAATCACATGATCTTATCAATTAGACGCAGAGAAAGCATTTGATAAGGTCCAACACCCATTCTTGATCAAAACTCTCAGCAAGATGGGAATGGAAGGAACCTTTCTCAATCTAGTTAAAGCCATCTACCACAAGCCAATGGCAAATATTATCCTCAATGGAGAAAAACTAAAAGTCTTCCTCTAAATTCTGTACAAGACAAGGCTGTCTGCTCTCACCATTCCTCTTCAACATAGTACTGGAAGTGCTTGCTATAGCGATCAGGCATGAAAAAGATATTAGGGAATCCAGATAGGAAAGGAAGAAGTCAAGCTCTCATTGTTTGCAGATGACATGATATTCTACTTAGAAAACCCTAAATATTCTACCAAAAAGCTTTTAGAAACAATAGACTCTTATAGCAAGGTGGCAGGCTACACAATTAACACACAGAAATCAATGGCCTTTTTATACACCAATAATGAAAGGGAAGAGATGGACATCAAGAAGGCAATCCCATTCACATTAGTGCCACACAAACTCAAATATCTTGGAGTCAACTTGACCAAAGACGTGAGGGACCTATACAAAGAAAACTATAAAGCCCTACTCCAAGAAATAAGAGGGGACACACGGAAATGGAAACACATACGCTGCTCATGGATTGGCAGGATTAACATAATTAAAATGGCAATACTCCCCAAAGCATTGTAAAGATTTAATGTGATTCCTCTAAAGATACCTAGGACATTCTTCAAAGAAGTGGATCAAACACTTACGAAGTTCATCTGGAACAATAAATACCCTCAAATAGATAAAGCACTCCTAGGGAAAAGGAAAATGGGAGGCATTACTGTACCCAACTTTAAACTGTACTACAAAGCAATAGCTATCAAAACAGCATGGTACTGGAATAAAGACAGACCCTCAGATCAGTGGAATAGGCTTGAGTTCTCAGACGTTCCCCAGACATACAAGCACCTAGTTTTTAACAAAGGAGCAAGAAATCCTAAGTGAAGCAGGGAAAACCTCTTCAACAAGTGGTGCTGGCAAAACTGGTTAGCCACTTGCAAAAAAAGCAAACATAGACCCCCAGTTAACATCATGTACAAAGATAAAATTCAAATGGATTAAAGACCTAAATATCAGACCTGATACCATAAGGTATGTAAAACACTCCATGATATTGAGACTAAAGGCATCTTCTAGGAGGAAACTGCACTCTCCAAACAAGTGGAAGCAGAGATAAACAGATGGGAATACATTAAGCTGAGAAGCTTCTGCACCTCAAAAGAAATAGTGCCCAGGATACAAGAGCCACCCACCGTGTAGGAGAAACTATTCACCCATCACCCATTAGATAAGGGGCTAATATCCAAAATATACAGGGCACTGACAGAACTTTACAAGAAAAAAAGCATCTAATCCCATCAAAAAATGGGAGCAGAAATGAACACTTTGATAAAAAAGAAATACAAATGGCCAAAAGGCATATGAAAAAATGCTCCTCATCACTGATCATCAGGGAGATGCAAATCAAAACAACGATGATACCATCTCACACCACAAAAATTGGCACACATCACAAAGAACGGGAACAATCAGTGCTGGGGGGGATGTGGAGAGAAAGGAACTCTTATCTACTGCTGGTGGGAATGCTGTCTAGTCCAACCTCTATGGAAAGCTATATGGAGATTCCTCCAAAAACTGGAAATTGAGCTCCCATTCGACCCAGCTATTCCACTCCTAGGGATATACCCTAGGAACACAAGAATACAATACAAAAACCCCTTCCTCACACCTATATTTATTGCAGCACTAGTCACAATAGCCAGGCTCTGGAAACAACCAAGATGCCCTTCAACAGACAAAAGGCTAAAGAAACTGTGGTACATATACACAATGGAATATTATATAGCCATCAGGAGAGATGAAGTCATAAAATTTTCCTATACATGGATGTACATGGAATCTATCATGGTGAGTGAAGTAAGTCAGAGGGAGAGAGAGAGACGCAGAATAGTCTCACTCATCTATGGGTTTTAAGAAAAATAAAAGTTATTTTTGCAACAATCCTCAGAGACAATGAGAAGGAAGGCTGGTACTTTCAGCTCATTTCATGAAGCTCACCACAAAGTGTGGTGAGTGCAGTTATAGAAATAACTGCACAGAGAACTACCATAATCATGTGAATGAATGAGGGAACTGGAAAGCCAGTCTAGAGTACAGGTGGGGGTGGGGTGGGATGGAGGGAGATTTGGGACATTGGTGGTGGGAATGTTGCACTGGTGAAGGGGGTGTTCTTTACATGACTGAAACCTAATCACAATCATATTTGTAATCAAGATGTTTAAATAAAGGAAAAAAAAGAACTGAATGCAAAAAGTGACATGCATGGCACCATTAACAGTAGTGCAAACTACAGTGTTATTAACAGTAGTGCAAACTACAGTGTCAAAAAAGAAGAGAGAAAGACAGTGAAATAAAATGCCTGCCCTTGAGGCAGGCGGAGAGGGTAAATGGGAGGGAAGAGGGAGTCAGGGAGGGTGAGAGGGAAACTTAACATTGGTGGCTGAAAAAATGCACTAGTGAAGGTTGTTGTATGTTGTATGACTATAACTCAAGCATGAAAAACTTTTTTGGAGGGGGGTTTTGTGCCACACCCAGTGACGCTCAAAGGTTACTCAGAAATCGTTCCTGTCTTGGAGGACCATATGAGGCACCTGTGGTCTGTCCTGGGTCAGCCACATGCAAGGCAAATGCCCTACTTCTTCGCCAATGTTCTGGCCCCAATCATGAACAATTTTATATGTGGAGAAAAAACTGTATTATGTACAACCTTGTAATCACGATGTTTAAATAAAAATATATAGATATATATATTTTAAAGTATAAGAAAAATGACAGCAAGAAGCATTTTACATCATTTATATAACTTGCATTTTCATTAAATTGGTGCTTTAGCGACAAAATAGATACATAAACTTATTATGAGAGAAGGGAGTGAGAGAAGGGGTGAGAGAGGAAATCAGTGAATCATTGGAAAGAATGTCTTTTGAGTAAGTATATGCTTCTGGGAACAATGGCACACGATTTACGTCAGATACTTAAAATGATATTTTATTCAAAGAAGTATAAAGTGGGATCTGGGACAATAAAAAGTATCGTGAAAGGGCATTTGCCTTGCAAAAACCATTGCAGGTTCAATCCCTAGTACATTATATGATGCCTCAATCACCAATAACCCTGAGTACTGTAAGATGTGCTCCCCCCAAATGATGATGATGAAAAACTAAATTATAAAAAACTGAATAAAAATATCTAACATAGGAAGAATAAAACTGAAGTTATTCTGGGTTCATATCTCTATAACTAAATTATTATTCTTATATGTAATATTCTAAGAAAATGCCTAACTTATGGGGCCAGCGAGGTGGCGCTAGAGGTAAGGTGTCTGCCTTGCAAGCACTAGCCAAGGAAGGACCACAGTTTGATCTCTAGGCATCCCATATGGTCCCCCCCAAGCCAGGGACAATTTCTGAGCGCTTAGCCATGAGTAACCACTGAGCATCAAACGAGTCTGGCCCGAAAAACCAAAAGAAAAAAAAAAGCCTAACTTTAAAGTTTCATTACAGATAGTAAGAGCAAACAAATGACCTAAAATATTCAGAAATCAGAGTCTGTACAATTTATAAAATCTTACCAGAATTTTGCTTTGTGCCTGAATCTATAGTTACTTCTTCAATAACCATTTCGAATGACTCTGTACTCCCATTTACATCTGAGCCAGAAGCCAAATCAGGTTCTCCTTTTAATTAAAGGGCAGATTCTTTATTAGTATTTTGACAGCATGATCTATGAATAAATCAATCCTCACATGAAAGACTGGAGGTAATAGTAATGATGAAGTGAAATTATAGTGCAGCCTTAAATCAGTGATTCTCAAAGGGGAAAATTTATAACCTCCAAGGGATATTTGGAGACATGTGTGTTGTGAAAAAAAAGATTTTATTGCTATCTGACAACACATGGGATTGCTCCTATAACTTATTCAACTACAGACTTAGCCAACTCAAAATCTAAAGGATGCTGAGGTTGTGAAGTCCTGTAAAGAAACAAAGAACACAAGTTTGGACTTCCACTTACATCATAAAAGTTGTTCCTTTCTTGTGGAAATAGTTGATCTGATTATGTTCCTCCTCTTCAAATTTTTTTTTGTCTCTCCTTTATTCTCATCTACTATAAGATAAATCCTTTCTCTTGGCCAAGAAAATTATTTCATCCCATTCAGTTTGCTCAAGGGCTGCTATTTCCTGAGAACAGTCAACTTTTTGCTTAGTTCTCACTTTTCAAAACTCACTTCCAACCTTACAACCTCTAAGAAGCATTCTCTGATGGTTTAACAGGGCCAAGAAATGCCTTTTCTGTCTTCCTAGAGCATTTTAAGCTAAAACACACTTCCATTGCAGTCCTTTAACATAGCACCAGAGGTTGACTTGGCTTGCCCATTTGCCCTGCATTGATTTTTAGTCTCCAAAGTAAAAATCAGTCTTTACAACTGTGAGCACCTCTAGCTCCTCAGCAGGTACTCCATATTTATATATATATAAACTAAAATAAAAAACATGACAGCTATAGTAGACACACTTAGAAATGATCACCAAACTGAAAAAGCCCACTTCTCTGAAAAATGCTCCTGCCATATCTGGTGAGATTCTGGTCATAGGATATGGGCCAGGAGAAGATACCTCATTCAAAGAATGTTGATGCACCACTGGAGGGCTAGTGATAATGAAAACCTTAAGAATTTCAAATCATGAGACTCAAATTAATCAAAAGCACACACCTCAAGTGAAATGTTTCCTTAGTAACTTTTCTATATAAACAGATACTTGTCCACATAATGTCATTACTATTTCCTATTCTTTAGAAAAAAACTTATTTAATAATTTAAAATCCCTAAGGAGGTCCCTTTAAATATTAATATTGTATTTCTCTTAATTCAAAAGAACTCAATTGTTGGCCGACCTCTCTCATCCGAAGCGTCACTGAGTTTTCTGTTCAGAAGCTGGCTAGAAGCATTCAACATGGTGACATATCCACAAAAGTGCTGTAAGTCCACTTTGCTCCTTAGTGTTTGCAATGCCTTATGCACACCCATATTGACATGAGTGAACTCTAAAAATAAAGAGTTGACATCACATTATAAGAATTTATAGCAAAAACACAATACCAAAACTTTATACTTTCATTTCATTAAACAATTCCCGGTACTACATTTATATTTTATCTAGTAAGATGGAATCTAATGCTAAAAGGATATGCTGCACCTATAGAATAGTTACATACTTCTGAAGGCATTTTATGTGTTAGAACAAATTACCTGCTAAGTATGCAATTGAACCAAAAATTGGCAATTTTTTTTTGACTTCATAGTTCTACTGTCTCAGATGTTCACTTGATAGATTTTTCTTCCGGGACATATTAAAAACACATATTGTCAAATGTTGATGAAAATAAAAACTATTCTTGAAACAAAACCAATTTCTTTAAAAATGAAACTACCAATGTACTTGAATCATATCAATAATTACTATTTAAATAATAGGCTACGTTCTCATAAATATATAAATTTGTAAAACAAAAATGCTGTATAGCTAAATATAAAATTTTTTTATTAAAATTCACAAAGTAATCTGCCAAGGAAAAGAAAACCATTAATCAATTCTTCAGATTTTAAGGTCCTATATCTTTATGTGAATGACTGTTTTGTACATATTTTAAAGTATTTTTTAAACTTTATTTATTGATTGATTGGTTTTGGGGCTACACCCAGTGAACTTAGGGGTTACTCCTGGCTCTACACTCAGAAATTTACCCTGGCAGGCTATGGATCCATATGGGATGCCAGGAATCGAACCAGGTCCCTCCTAGGTCAGCAGCATGCAAGGCAAACACCCTACTGCTGAAATGTGTCATACTCCATACTGCTGAAATGCCCTACTGCTGTGCTCTCTCTCTGGCCCCAGATTTTAAAGTATTAAAAAATAAAATAGCACAGTATATCTCCCAAAATATGCTGGGTTTTAAATAGAGCTATTTTTTTAAGAATAAGCAATTTCCAAATTTAAATAAATTTATTCATAATAGCCAAAGACAACATCTTAATATCAAACATGTGGTTCTGCAGTTTAACCATATGGAAAAGAAAAAGATTATGTGTAAAAATTCTCTTCCTTTTTCTACACTGAAAAGGAGTACAATGGTGACAAAAATCATGGAAGACCCTTAAGTTCTTTTATGAGTTAATATAATTTAAATGACCTGAACTATTTAGTATTTTCTAAAATCCAGGCGATATAGTTTTAATACCAGAAAATAATAATTAACACACAGAAAAACTACTTTGTATGAAGCAGGGAACACAGTTGCTATATTCTTAATCATGAATATTTTTCTTTTGAATATGATTTAATCATTAACAGAAAGGGTATCTTCTACATTAGAAAAGTGGAAGAAAATTATTTGCTTAAACAGAAATTCTGATCAGCTTTCATTAAATGTCTGCTAAATCATTGTCACTTCTAGCTTTCCCTCCTTGATCCCAACTAAATGAATTTATCTCAAACAGTACCATCCACTTATAGCCCAATAACAAAAATAAAATTTAGCGGTGAGAACACTTAAGTAGTGTACAAATAATCATTAGCATCAGTTCCAATTAACTTTCTAAAAGGCCTTCAAAAAAAAAAAAAAAAAAACACACAATCCTAGGTACCCCACCCCTAAAAATAACACCATGATTTTCTAATCGCAAAATCTTTTCTGTGCATTCCTATCCCTAACCTTAAAATATAATACAACAGGGGTTGGAGAGAAAGTACAATGGGTAAGGTGCGCTTACCTTGCACCATGACAAGTTCAATCCTGACACCCCAGATGGTCTCTTGAGCACCTCAAGGAGTGATTCCTAAGTGTAGAGCCCGGAGTAACCCCTGAGCACTGATTAGTGTGGCCCAAACCAAACCAAACCAAAATGTTAACACAAGACTGGCCTAAGATATACACTACATGGAAACTCAGATGCTAATAAAGAGAAAATTTTTCCCTTTTATCTTGACAAGTATTTACTTATTCCCTTTATTTCTGAGGCAGACTCTTACTGCTTCAGAGGTCCTCTGGGGGAAAAAATATTCTTTCTAAAGGTTCTCAATTGCCTCTTGAAGAGAAAAGGCACATGATAGAAAACTACCCCTTTGGAAACAAAATGGTGGTTAATATCCTAGAATTGAAATTTTAAGGCTCACTAAGCACATATACTAAAACTGGAATGATACAGAGATTAGCATGGCCCCTGTTCCATTAATTGAAAATTTAAGACCTCTTTGGGAGGAGGGAGAACATGGACTGAGCCACATCTGGTGGGTCTAAGGACATATTCCTGGCTTTTCACCGAGGCACCACTCCTGGCGGGTTTGGGAAACCATGGAAGGGATTAAAACCGGGTTGAGCAAATCAAGTGTTCAACCTACTTTACTACTGAACTGGCCCCTAAGACTTCATTTCCTACTGTTTCCACCAACGTAAATACATAAACTGATCATAATTCAAAAGTAGGGTACCTCCTTGTAGTTCAGTTTCATCAAATGGAAACGGTATGTGGACAGTTTCTCCTATCCCATGCAAACCATGTCCCTAAATGTGATGAAACACAAGTTGAAAAGGGTAAGAAAACCCTGCATACCCAGTAACAGATCATCAAACAATAAAATTATATCATTAAATGCCATACTCCACATTAACTTGCCTTTAAAATTTTCTATATTGTTCAATTACATGACAATCTTATGATTATTAATCTATAAGGCAATGTGCCTAAAATTGAGATTATCCCTAAAAGAGGCTGATTTAATAGGAAAGCCAAATGTGTTACTTCAGTGAAGACTTCTTTTTTCTCACAATACTACTTTATTTAAGTACCATGATTACAATATATTTGTAGGTAGGTGGGTTTCAGTTACAAAAAAACAACCCTTTACCAGTGCAGGCAACCTTCCCACAACCAATGGCTGTCATCTCACTCCTCCCCCATCCCCTGCCTACTGTTCTATTTCCTCACTCACTACCATGGTTATGAGAGCTACTAATTGTGGTTATTTATCGAACAGAACTCACCACTCTTTGTGGTAAGCTTCGTACTGTGGGCCAGTCCTTCCAGCCCTCATCTCTATTGTTTGTGTATTATTACTATAATGTCTTTTTTCTCCCAAAATCCCACAGGTGAGACTATTCTGTGTTTATCTTTTTCCCTCTGACTTATTTCATTCAGCATAACAGTTTCCATGTGCATCCATATATAGGAAAACTTCATGACTTCATTTTTCCTGACAGCTGCATAGTATTCCATTGTATATATGTACCACAGTTTCTTTAGCCACTCGTCTGGTTGTTTCCACATTCTGGCTACTGTAAATAGCACTGCAATGAATATAGGTGTACGGAAGGTATTTTTGTATTGTATTTTTGTGTTCCTAGGGTATATCCCTAGAAGTGGTACAGCTGGATCATATGGGAGCTCAATGTCCAGTTTTATGGGGAATCTCCATATTGTTTTCCATAAAGCCTGGACTGGATTGCATTCCCACCAGCAGTGAATGAGACTTCCTTTCTCTCCACATCCCTCCCAGCACTGATTTTTCTTGTTTTTCTGTGATGTGTGCCAGTCTCTGTGGCATAAGACTGTTGCTTTGATTTGTATCTCCCAGATGATTAGTGATGTATAGTACTTTTTCATGTGCCTTTTCGCCATTTGTATTTCTTCTTTGAGGAAGTCTCTGTTCATTTATTCTCCTCACTTTTTGATGGGGTTCAATGTGTTTTTCTTGTAAAGTTCTGTCAGTGCCTTATATATCTTAGCTATTAGTCCCTTACCTAATGGGTATTAGGTAGTTTCTCCCATTCTATGGATGGCCTTTGTATTCTAGTCACTATCTCCTTTAAGGTGCAGAAGCTTCTGTGTTAATATAGTTAATATAGTTCCACTTGCTTCCACTTGTCTGAACAGTGATGTTTCTTCCTTGAAGATACCTTTAGTCTCAATGTCATAGAGTGTTTTACCTATGTGTTCTTCTATATACCTTATGGTTCCAGGTCTAATATCAAGGTCTTTAAACCATTTAGATATGACCTTTGTGCATGGTGTTAGATAGAGGTCTGAGCTAGCTTTTTTTAATGTGACCAGTTGTCCCAACGCCACTTGTTGAAGAGGCTTTCCTTGCACCACTTTGCATTTCTTGCCCCTTTATCAAAGATTAATTGATTTTATGGCTAGGTAACATTCTCTGAATACTCAAATCTATTCCATTGATCAGAGGGTCTGTCTTTATTCCAATACCATGCTGTTTTAATGACAATACAATTGCAATACAATTTAAAGTTGGGGAAATTGATGCCACCCATATTCCTTTTCCCAAGGTTTCCTCTAGCTAGTTGTGGGCATTTGTTGTTCCAAATGAATTTCTGGAGTATTTGGTCCATTTCTTTGAAGAATATCAATCAAGAGTATCCTTAGAGAATCTACATTAATTCTGTACAATGCTTTGGGGGAGTATTGCCATTTTAAAATGTTAATCTTCCGAATCCATGAACAGGGTCTGTGTCTTCATTTCCATGTGTTCTCTTTTATTTCTTGAAGCAGTGTCTTAGTTTTCTTTGTATGGGTCCTTCACCTCTTTAGCTGACTCCAACGTATTTGAGTTTCTATGTCAATATTGTGAATGGGACTTTTTTTAAGGTCCATTTCTTCTGTATCATTATTTGTATATAAGAAGCCCATTGATATTTACACATTGATTTTGTAGTCTGCCACTGAATCTATTGTTTCTAGGCTCTTTTTGGTATAGTCTTATTTTTCTTATTTGTCTTATATTTCTTATTTGGTTTATTATGTCTTATATTTATTATGTCTTATATTTCTTATTTGGTTTATTAAGTTTCTCTCTCTCTCCCTTTGTGAATTTTGCCACTGTTTTATCAATCTTAATTTTTTCAAAGAACCACCTTTGGCTTTTATTTTTATTTTTAATTTTTCTTTGGTTTTCTACTTCATTAATTTCTGCTCTAAGCTTTTTTATTTTATTCTGCCTGTCTATTTTTGTTGATCACTTTCTAATTTTCTCAGTTGTGTCATAAATTTATTGTGTATGCCCCTCTTTCCCTCCTGATGTGTGCTTGTAAAGCTATCAATTTTCGTCCCAGTTCTGTTTTTTGCCATGTCCCACAAATTCTGGTAATTTGTGTCTTCATTTGCATTTGTTTCCAGAAATCTTTTTCTCTTTAATTTCATCTCTGACCTACTGTTTTTCTACGTGTCTGTTTGTAGTTCACTTCTAATTTCAGTGCATTATAATCTGAGAAGGTAAGTTTGTTCAATTTCTATCCTCTTGATTTTATGGAGGTATGTTTTATGGGCCACCATGTGGTCTATCCTGGAGAATGATCCATGTGCACTGGAAAAGAATGTATATCAAGTTTTCTGGGGTTGGAGGGCTCTATCTATATATACTAGTCCACTGTCTTTCATTTCTCCTTTCAGAACTAGTATATTCTTGTTAGGTTTCATCCTGATTGACCTATCAAGGAGTGACAGTGATTTTGAGGTCTCCCACCATTATTGTGTTGATATCGATGTCTCCTTTCAGATTTGTCAATAATTTTTAAAAGTATTTTGCTGGTCCCTCATTGGGATATGTTGTACATATCCCTTGATTATTATGAAATGTCCATCTTTATCCTTATAACTTTTTTAAGTCTAAAGTTTGTGTCATTTGATATGAATACCAATACTACCCCAGCTTTTTTAGGAAGTTATTTGCTTGGATGATTGAGTCCATGTTTATTCTATTTGATGTGTTTCTTGTAAGCAGCAGAATTTTGGATTCAGGTTTTTTGATCTATTTGACACTCTGTCTCTTAACTGATGAATTTGGTCCACTGACATTAAGAGAGAAGATTATCATGAGATTTAGTGTTATCCTTGTGTAGGAGTTTGGTCTGTCTTGTCTTAAAGTAGACCTTTCAGTTTTTCTTTTAAGGCTGATTTTTGAGACTGTCAAGTTTCTGAACTATTGTTTATCCATGAAGCTATTTAGACTTCCTTCAAATTTGAAAGTGAGTCTGGCTGGATGCAGCATTCATTTCATTTCATTGAGTTTTGTCACTAAATCCCAAAACTCACTGCCTCTGGCCTTGAGGTTTTCTTGTGATGGGTCTGCTGTAAATCTTAAGGATGCTTCTTTGAATGTAATTTCCCTTTTTGATCTTGCTGCTTTTAACATCCTATGCCTATCTATGCAATTCATCTTTGTGACTAGGATGTGTCTCAGAGTCCTTCAGGGAAGACTTTTGGAGGAGATCCTGTGCAATCACACAAGGTTTGACTATAGTTCTGAAAAAGTTACGGAAAAATTCCTACTATCTCCTAACATTCTCAAAAACTTATAAAACTTATAAACTTGCACTGAAAAGATATTTAATCAACATCATTTGCCACAACAGTCCAATTACATACAGCTGGAAATAAATAAGATGCCCACCAATAACGAACAGACTGGTTAAAGAAAGTATTTTCAATGTAGCTGCAAACAAACGGGAAGACCTAAGACTCTCCAACAGCCAAATGGGAACACGAAGGACACGTTAGTGTGAATTATTCAGATACACAAAGAAATTCTAGAAGACACACAAAACACTAAGACAGTGCCTCTCTGGCTTGGAGGTGAGATGGGGAGAAAGAAGTGGGTCAACTGCATCACGAAGACAGCGGCCCTTCTCTGTTTATCTTTAAAGTTTTATTTTTGAATAATGTAAGCATACTACAGATTTAGAACTTAAAAAATGGTAGAAGTCTGAGTCTAAATGGAATACTCCCATATATACAGGTAAGTTTTATTTCCTAGGATGACTTTCAATTAATGTTCATTAAATATTTTTAATTCCCAAGTTTGTCTTGATTCTGTAATTGTGTAAAAACAATAAACACAAAGATTTTAACTACTGATGTATATTAAGCATTATAAAATAAAATTTAACACTGGATATCTACACTGTTAAAACTATACATTTTTCAAAAAGGTGTCCTTAAAGAAAACAAAACTACACTTTTTTCTTTTTGGTTTTTTTGGGCCACACCCATTTGATGCTCAGGGGTTACTCCTGGCTAAGAGCTCAGAAATTGCCCCTGGCTTGGGGGGACCCTATGGAACGCCAGGGGATCGAACCGCAGTCCTTCCTTGGCTAGCCCTTGCAAGGCAGACACCATACCTCTAGCGCCACCTCGCTGGCCCCACAACACACTTTTTTTAAGAGGTATTCCCATATACTTTGACTTAAATCAGGAAAAACAAAAAGCTACATCAAAGGAAATTCATATACATTTAACCAATTAGTAAACAACCTGAATATATTTCTGACACCCTGCTTCTATGCCACTGATTCCTATTTTAAACCCTAAATGGTTAGACTATAATAAATGTAATTTTACTAAAAAAATCTTAACTTTTTAAAGTTTTAAATGGCAGCCAGGAGATTATTTAACAAAGGATGCATTGTTTTTTTAAGCAAAAGCAAAACTCCTTTACAAGTACTTTAAAAATAGGTACCACCTAAGAAGCTTGTTTTCTTATGCATGATGTTTTTGCAAGGGAAAAACAAAAACCCTAATTTGGCTTGATGCACTGAATACTGTCTATCGGTAGGTGGTGACAATGTGATGATTTTACAGGTAAGAAGTGAATGGCTGAGCCATTGCTCTGCCCCAGAAACTGCTTTCCTTCTCCCTCTCATGTGGTTTCAACCACCATCTAACCCGATTCTCTCTTTTTCAGTCAGCTTCTCCTGTGCTTTTTAAACACTTTTTACTCGCTAACAGACAGCACTACCTCCAAATATCCATAGGCACTGAGGCCCAACAACATGGCCCTGACAATTTATCATCATATTGCTTTAGGACTCATTTTCTTTCTTCACATATTCTTTTAAACTTCTGATGAATTATCTTCTTCACATAGCTGAGTAATATTCAATCCTTGTTACCTCTAATCTAGTCTAGGCTGTTCTTAGAACTGGCTCCATCCTTAAAAGAATTCTAATTGGTCCTTTAGCTTCAGGGAATGTTCTCCTTATCCAGCCACCCAAAAGTGCCAAGCTGATCTCCTCAAAACACAAACTCACTGTGTTCGTCCCTGCTCAGCACACTCCTGACTAGCTGTCATCAATCTATGACACTATGACAGTCAGGTATCCTGGACACAGAGGCCAGCACATCTGCCTACTTCTGACCCATCTCTGGCCAACACCAATACTGCAACTGAACCTCAAAACTACTTACTTAACAGTTAAGAGGTTCAAAAGAGGATACCACTGCCTAATTCAACTCACTTTTTGCACATCCAGTAAATCAATTTCCTGAGCCAGGCATTATTCCTAACACTAGGAGAAGGTCATGAAAAAGAAACAACAGAGCCTTCCAGAATAGATTATCCCGACCATGTATGGCCTGGCTCTCTTCCAACTCAGCCTTTGATTCTCAGTCGAGGTCTCACTTTCTCTAAGAAACTTTCCCTAAGCCCTTCTTCTTGCCAAAGGTTGGATTTGGTACTTTCCTTCCATGCTAAATCTATTCAGCACTCAACAACAACCATTACAACAAAAGACTCTAACCACTCCTGCAACTTTTCTCACCAGATCTAAGATTCTTGGAGACAGATCAGGCATTAATGGTAAATCAACATTACTAAATAGAGTGGGCACATGATCCCATACCAGAGATGTGCTGTGCACCTGAGGTCTCAACCAGCAATCCTGACTATATATTGCTCATTTCACACCATTAGCTGTCATTATTATTCTGTTATATATGTGGTATTTTCATCTCCATTTTATAAATGGGAAACTAAGTAAAAGCTGAATAGCTATAAAATAGCAAACAACCCAAACATTTCATGAAAAGAGATTTAACTCCAGGAAAATCAAAATCAAACCACAGGAACACTTAACACCTCCTTGGTTGTAATTACAATCTCTGGTAATTCCAAGTGGTGGTATAAAGGTTAAATGGTGCGACCACTTTGAAAAATAGTCAAACATAATTTATTAAAAACAAAAAAGTTACCTTATGTCCCAGCATTTCTACTCCTTTGACACACTCAAGAGAAACGAAAATATATCCACACAAAAAATTAAATATGTTTATTACTTTTTATTACTGTTTATGGTAGACAAAAGGCATGAGAAACCCAAATGTCAATCAATACAGGAAATACAATCAATACAGAAAAAATCTTGTTACTAGGACATAACAAGAATATAAGCCAGGAGCGACTTCTGAGCGCATAGCCAGGAGTAACCCCTGAGCGTCACCGGGTGTGGCCCAAAAACCAAAAAAAAAAAAAAAAAAAAAAAAAAAAAAAAAAAAAAAAAAAAAAAAAAAGAATATAGGAGTAATACACTGGATATGACAAAACCCTGAATATATTCTATAAAGTGAAAGAAGCCGTCACAAAACACTCTATATTATAAGAATTCTAGTGTAAGAAATACCCAAAATAGGCATTTACAAAGAGACCATATTAGAATTCTTTGGGTCTGGGAGATAGAGTACAGAAGAGGCAGACAAGGAATAGAGAAGTGAGAACTAAAGATAAAGGGTTTCTTTATGAAAAGAATGAAAATGTCCTAAGATTGAATGTGATGATAGCTATAGATATATACTAAAAATAATTACTGAACTGTGTCATTTCAAGTGATGAATTGTACAGTATATGAGTTATATCCTATTAGAGGTTTTGTGTTTTATTTCAAATACAGCAAATTGAGATCTAATTTGAAAGTCCACAATGTGTCTACCTGAAACAAACTGCCAACAGCCAGAACTAAACTCAAATCCAATCTTTCATGTTTCAGCCTCACCAGTTTCAAAGTATTGCTATTTGACTGCAACTTAGCAGAAAAGAAGACAAACTATGATTTTTTTAATATACAAATCCAAAGGTATTTCAAATACATTACCTGAATCAAAACTGCAGAGTGTGTTAAAGCGTCATTCAACATGGTGAGAACATTTGATGTGGGAACTACCCCAGGATCATGTCCCCAAGATGTTATTAGTAATCGATCATAACCCTGTAGAAAAGAAATGAATTAATGGTATTATGGCATTTAGAATAAGGGGACAAAGTCAGACTTATTGTAATACTGCTTCCTGACCAGGAGCCCCCTCAAAACTAAAATTAAAAATATTTTTAAAATAGCAAATACCTCCTCTGACATACCTGGAATATATCTGGCAGTTTTCGAAGTCTTGTACCTTTGGACAGTAAAAGAGATGGCGGTCCTTGACCAGTAATATGGTAAATGTACAGTTTAAACCAGACTGAACTGATTTCTGGGATGGCTGGCCCAATATGCTATAATTACAAAATAAATAACGTAAGATTGTAATACTTCGCAAAATAAACCGAATTTCGCAACTGGATATAGTCTTATAACATCTGCTTTAAATAGAAGTTGTTTATGAAGGAGCCGGAGCAGTAGCACAGTGGTAGGGCGTTTGCCTTGCACACAGCTGACCCAGGACAGAACTTGGTTCGATTCACAGCATCCCATATGGTCCCCAAGCCAAGAACGATAGCCAGGAGCAACCTCTGAGCATCACCAGGTGTGGCCCAAAAACCAAAAAAAAAAAAAAAAAAAAGTAATTTATGAAAACAAATGTTAAGCAAATTGTCTTAGTGTCTTAGGTAGATCTATCTCTAGGCTGAGAACTGTGGCCTTCTTGGAATGGGGGTGAGCAAGTTCCCCTTCTTTCTGAATAGGCCCATCAGCTGCCACATCTGACATTATCAGACATATAAATAGTCCAGCTCCACACCTTCTGGACTGCTACATCTCCAAATTTCACCGTACTGATAGCCTTGTACATGCACAGCAAATTTGATGGAAAAGTTGCAAAGAATCCCACCAAGCTCAAAGAAAGAAAATCAGTAACATGGAAAGTTCAACCAGCACCAAACGGTTCAATAAATCCTCAAAGTCTTTAGTACACTATTATGAAATATACTAATCTTCAAAAATACTTACTGATCTGATCATCACATTTGCTATTTTGCAAATTTATAAGCAATATAAAGTAAATTTGTGCTTACTTATGAAGCAGGCTTGGGGCAGTGGGAGGAGAAGGGGGAAATTGGGGACATTAGTGATGGAAGGTCACACTATGGGTGAGCACTGGTACTGAAACAGTAACTACACTGACAAATTCCATAAGAATAATAGTTAGAGAGGCAGAATGCCTGCCCCAGAAACTGGCAGAAGTTGGGGGTGAGGGAGGTACCTGGGAGACATTGGTGGCAGGAAAATTGCATTGGTGAAGGGTGGTGTACATTCTATAACAAAAACCCAACTACAGACATGTCTGTAACCTCGGTGTTTAAATCATTATTTAGAGAAAAAAATGGAGTGTGGGGTCGGAAAAAAAAAAGGAAAAAAAAGTCATTTAAGCACTCTATGGATCAATTAGTTCATTGGTTAAAAAAATAAAATAAAATATTTAACTCAAAAGGATGTTATGGTTGTTAAAATGTATTTTAAATACTACCTGACATCTAATAAAGCTTCATCAAAGTATTAGCTACTATTATCATTAATCACATACAATTTTCCACAACCTTCCTGCCATCTTATCATTCATTCGTATAGTTCTTGTGATTCCTACTATACCCACAGGCTATGCGAAATAGGAAGAACAATGTACAGGGATTGAGGTAGGAGAGACACAATAATCAAATAAAGGGTACAGGGGGTTAAGGTTCTTGCCCTATACACAGCCAACCAGGTTTGACCCAATTTTGGTCCCCTAAGCATTGCCAGGAATAATTCCTGATCAAAAAGCCAAAAGCCAGTCCTGAGCACCACTAGATAAAGTCCATTCCTGCACTCTACCCCCATCACCTCCTGCCACCCACCCTTAAAAATGATCAGAATAGAAAACAAAATTGAGGATGAGGGTTATTTCTCAAGAAGACAGCTAAAATACAACAATATCAACCTTTTACAAGAATCTTCCTGTCCTTTGTACATCATTACTCCCTGCAGACAAGAAGCATCATTGAAAATATCAACAAAATACTAATTCTCCCATTCTTCAAAAATGCCACAGGCCACATTCTCCTTGCTAAGTACACAAATGTATCTTAAGGAAAAAATGAGGGACTGAAGCGGTGGTGCAAATGGTAAGGCATCTGCCTTGCCTGCATAGTCTTGGATGAACTGTAGTTCAATCCCCGGCATCCCATATGTTCTCCCCAGTCAGGAGTGATTTCTGAAAGCATAGTCAGGAGTAACCCCTGAGTGTCACTGGGTGTGACTCAAAAACAAAACAAAACAAAACAAAGAAAGAGAGGAAGGAAGGAAGGAAGGAAGGAAGGAAGGAAGGAAGGAAGGAAGGAAGGAAGGAAGGAAGGAAGGAAGGAAGGAAGGAAGGAAGGAAGGAAGGAAGGGAGGGAGGGAGGGGGGGAGGGAGAGAGAGAGAGAAAGTAAGAAAGAAAGAAGAAAGAAAGAAGAAAGAGAGAAAGAGAGAAAGTAAGAAAGAAAGAAAGAAAGAAAGAAAGAAAGAAAGAAAAAAGAAAGAAAGAAAGAAAGAAAGAAAGAAAAAGAAAGAAAGAGAAAGAAAGAAAAGAAAGAAAGAAAGAAGAAAGAAAGAAAGAAAGAAAGAGAAAGAAAGAAGAGAAGAAAGAAAGAAAGAAAGAAGAAAGAGAGAGAGAGAAAGAAGAAGAAAGAAAGAAAGAAAGAAAGAAAGAAAGAAAGAAAGAAAGAAAGAAAGAAAGAAAGAAAGAAAGAAAGAGGGAAGAAGGGAGGAAGGAAGGAAGGAAGGAAGGAAGGAAGGAAGGAAGGTAGGAAGGAAGGAAGGAAGGGAGGGAGGGAGGAAGGAAGGGAGGGAGGGAGGGAAGGAGGGAGGGAGGGAGGAAGGGAGGGAAGAAGGGAGGTAGGAAGGAAGGGAGGGAAGGAGGGAGGGAGGGAGGGAGGAAGGAAGGAAGGAAGGAAGGAAGGAAGGAAGGAAGGAAGGAAGGAAGGAAGGAAGGGAGGGAGGGTGGGAGGGAGGGAGGGAGGGAGGGAGGGAGGGAGGGAGGGAGGGGGGAGGGAGGGAGGAAGGGAGGTAGGGAGGAAGGGAGGGAAGGAAGGGAGGGAGGAAGGGAGGGAGGGAAGGAACAGGGACTACAGCCAGGAAAGCGGGGTGAAGGTGAGGATCCGGGTAACTCTCACACTGATGCCTGCCCAACAAATAAGCTGAGTTAGGTGCTTGAACCCAATGGTGCTCAGGGTCACCAAAGCCACACCAGGCCGGCAATGACAATAGTGTGTGAGGGGGGGTTTAGGAGATCGAGGATCAAACTCAGGGCTTCTCATGGATACAGCATATGATCTATGACAGTAAGCCTTATATCTCCAGCTTATATTTGTTTATATTTAGAACCAGCAATTAATTTTCAAAAAGTAAAATTTAAAGATCACTTTCTAAATTTCAAGCACAATCTTTTCTTTCCAACTTATTTAGTATCATAACCCCACTCCCCAAACACTCCATTTTCCTATTATCTTATCTATCAAAGCAATCTAGTCCAGAACAATCAAAAATATTCTCTTCAAAAGATGCATGTTGGGCCAGAGAAATAAACAGTGGTAGGCCATTTGCCTTGCATGGAGCTGACCAGGGAGGGACCTGGTTCAATTCCAGCATCCCATTCTGTCCCCCAGCCTATCAGGGGTAATTTCTTAGTGCAGAGCCAGGAGTAACCCCTGAGCAATGCTGGGGTTCAATCAATAAAGTTCAAAAAAACTGCATGCATGAAGAAAAATTTAATCTAATGATCCATAAGCCACTGGAATAATACATAAACAAAACGTGTCAATTACATTTCACAAATTAACTACAGTATCTTACAACAAAATAAAAAACAAGTTTGTGAGTCAGTGACTTTTAATAAAGTAAGAGGTATTTGCAAACTGAGAACAATGAAACTATTAAAACCTCTTTTTCCTTCACAGCATGGAAGAATAAAATGAAAAACTAGCCAGTTTCCAACTGGGGCATTACCTGAGGGGTACAGCTGCTGATGGGCCGGATTTCATTGGTCAGAGGAGCCATGGAAACAAGCAGTGTGTAGTTCTTGTTTAGAACTCGGCTGCAAGTTGCAGGGTCCAAACCCAAAAGACTTTCACATCGTAAGAGATCCAGAGGAAAACCTGCATGCGATCAACCATACACACATAATGAAAGATTGACAATGTCTAAACAAAAAAAAATCTAAAACAAAAGCATTAATAACTACTTTGAGATTACAAAATAATTATGCATAGCTCTCTCCCAAAGAACCAAATTTTCTAGAAGACAACTCAAGACAGATTCAAACCTAAAAAATGAAAGTACTTATTCTCTGGTCTAAAAAGGAAAATGTTTACTGGTATTTCAGGTTTTCATTTTAAAAATGGGGGGAGGGGAAGTCTGATATACCCTGCCCATCTTCCCACCATCCCTACCACATGATGACACTAGCATAAAATGAAAATCTCAATGCCTCAGAAAAGCTGGATTCTCCCCTCCACCAATTTCAGTCTTTAAGAAAAATCTTTACAGCCAAGTTCTGAGTTCAGCATACAGGCAACAGTATCAGATGCCTAAAATGAGCCATCCATAAATCATGAACTCACTTGTCTGTAATAGATTGTAGGCTCTGCCTTTCTTAAATCCCTTGGGAACTATCACTCTCATTGTTCTTTCTTTATTGGGGGGGGGGGTTTGGTTTGGGTCACACCCGGCAGCACTCAGGGGTTACTCCTGGCTTTGTGCTCAAAATTCGCTCCTGGCAGGCTCAGGGGACCATATGGGATGCCAGGATTCGAACCTCCGTCCTTCTGCATGCAAAGCAAATGCCCTACCTCCATACTATCTTTCCAGCCCCCACTCTCATTGTTCTTTAAAATAAGATATGTAAGGCTGAGAATGTTCACAAGTTCTGATCAACTTAACCCAAATCTCTCTCCAAGAAGAATAAAAAAAAAGACCAACTGACAGACTTCTATTAAGCTGATGAAAGAAAACACTGAAGACCAAGACCATGGCTTTGTTTTGTTTTTCTATGCTAACAATAAAAGAAACTAAAAGAAAAGAATGGATTCTAGGTATACAATATAAGAATAAGATAAATTTGGAAAAAGTAAGGATTATTCCCCCACCAAGAAAACAAAAATAGAAGTTTGTTGTTTGGTTTATTTGTTTTTGTTTGGAGGCCACAACCAGCAGTGCTCAGGGGTTACTCCTGATTCTGCACTTAAAAATTACTTCTGGCAATGGGCATTCTCCACTCACCCCTGAACCAGGGAAGCTATCTATGAAACATCCAAGGTTGTTTATAACATCACCTGGAAGCAATTCTCTACCAGGGAAGACCCTACCGCTACTCTGACATCAATCTGCTCAAAAGAGACTTCCCTTAAGAAGACTTGACAACAACTGCTTACAGGACAGGGCTTTCTGCATTGTCCTTTAATTGTGAGGTGAAACTAGAGGACGCTCCACACCATCCTGACTTCAATGTAGGATATGCAGATTCCAGGATCTTTAATACAGAGTCATGATACCAACAACAGAGACAGTGTGAAAAATAAAACTGTAAAAAAAAAAAAAGAAAAAGAAAAAGAAAAAGAAAACTGTATTGGCACTACAGACAATGACTTGGATTGGACAAACTAGTTTGTCTGGGGCCTAGAGTTGGTCTTAAGCCAGGAAACCTCAGGGGTAAGGTCTCCTTGTATTTAGGACAAGGCTTTTCCTTTCCATGTCCCCCATATTTTGGTGGGCCTATGCAAACAATAATTGCCACTCTAACACCATTTTCACTGTGCTCCTTTGACTCTAATCCTTAAAAAAAAAAACCCACTTAAACTTTTGAGGTTAACTTAAACTAATATGCATGTGCATGGAAATATAAAAAAATACTATGCCTTCAATGTTTAAGGAGTTTCATAAATTTTATGGCTTTAGATTGCATTGTGTACTGCTAAGAAATGTTATAATGTACTACAATCTGGGGACTTGAGGGACAAAGTAATTGTACATGGGTTCTGTTTTATTTTTCTTAATGTTCTTTGGCTGAAAGTTCAAAATTAAGGTATCAGAAAGGGGATTTCTTCTGAGAATTCTGTTTATGGTGATTGTCTTTCCACTGTAACTTTACCTTGTCCTCTTTCTTTGCATCTTTGTTCTCATAATTAAAATAAAAGTTTTTTAAAAAATTAGAAATAAATTTAGAAAAAATTTACAAACATCTACACTAATTAAGGTGGCAAAGGTCAAAGACAAGGGTATAATACTAAGGGTAATAAGATCAAAAAAGAAACTTACACATAAAGGATCCCCTATAAGACTCACAAAAATACTATCAAATGAATCTCTGTAGATAGAAAAGAATGGTTGGACACAACAAATAAATTAGGTGAAATAACAACCCCCCCCCCAAAAAAAAAATTACTTCTGGCAGGCTCTGGGGACCATATGGGATGCTAGGGATTTAACCCAAGTAAGCAGTGTTCAAGGAAAAGGCCCTCCTCGCTGTGCTATTGCTCCGGCCCCAGTTTTTTTCTTTTTTTTATAGGGTGGTGGTGGTCCTCACCTGATGATGCTCAGGGGTTACTCCTGGCTTTGCACTCAGAAATTACTCTTGGCATTGCTCAGGGGACCATATGAGATGCCGGGGATAGTACAAAGGTCAGTCACGGGCAAGGAAAACATACCCTATCAGCTATAATTTGGCTCCAGACCTGTCTTTGTTTTCTTGCCTGCCCCCCCCCCCCCACCACCACCAGAGAGATAGTATGGAGGTAGGGTGTTTGCCTGCCAGGAATTATTTCTGAGCATAGAGCAAGGAGTAATCCCTGAGCGCTGCCGAGTGTGACACTAAAATAAACAAACAAAAAAAGGGAGAAGCCAGTTTGAAGTAAATCCACTGACAAAATCTGAGAAATTTAAGCATAAAAATAAACTGTAATAGTTAACTATAAACCACTAGAAAAGTAATTTGACTCTAGCCCTGATTTTTATTGCCTTTTTAAAAATATGGAGGTACAACAAAAGGAAAACCCAGTTTAAAGGAAAGCCACTGGCAAAATCTGAGAAATTTAAGTATAAAAATAATTAAACTGTAATAGCTAACTATAAACCAGTAGAAAAGTAATTTGGCTCTATCCCTGTTGTTTGTTGCTTTTTTTTTAATATGGAGGTACAACAAAAGGAAGAGCCAGTTTAAAGGAAATCCACTGACAAAATCTGAGAAATTTAAGCAAAAAAAATAATTAAACTGTAATAGCTAACTATAAACCACTAGAAAAGTAATTTGGCTCCAGCCCTGTTTTATTGTTGCCTTTTTTTTTTTAATATGGAGGTACAATAAAAGGAGAAGCCAGTTTGAAGAAAATCCACCAGCAAAATCTGAAAAATTTAAGCATAAAAATAATATAGCTAACTATAAACCACTAGATAAATAAGAATTTGTAAAGCCAAAGAATACAAGAGAATGCTTCATTCCAACTCCACAATGATGAAGAGCTGAAAGCTGGGGGAAAATGATTAACTTGCAATAATCACAATAAATAGTTCAGGCAAGGATCATCAATGAATGTTAAAGGAGACACTGATGTAGAATAAGATATACACATCATCATAAAGTGTGTTCCCTCTACATTACTGGTTGTTGGGAAAAAAAACTGTTAACCATACAGAGGAGAGAGATCAGAAGATATGGGAATTGGGAGATTAAAATTAACATCCTTTTTGAGAAGACAGGTAGAAATCACACAATTCCAGACATGATACCCTATGAGGGACACAATACAACTTTCATAGTATTGTGGGTAATAAATATATGAACTGAGTAATCACAAGGAAACATCAGAGAAAGATGAGAGCCTTTCTAGCAAAACAGAAAGGGCTCATTATGTTTAGAAAAATGTTATAAAAGGTAAAAATGGCTGGGAGACAGCAGGGACAAATGCCTTGCACCTCAAGGTTCCCCAAAGCACCACTAGGAATGACATCCCCCAACCAACAGAGCTGGGGATAGCCCCCAACACCACCAAGTTTAGCCCCAAACAAAATAAGATTAAAGGGTCACAGAATTTGTTCAAAAATAAAGGTAAGAAAATTAAATGCACCTGGTCTTAATCTAGAGTTCAAGGATAATACTAAGCATGCTTTTGGGTTCAACCAAAGAACTGGAACTTAAATGGTAGGTGTTGGATCAACTTTTGTTTGTTTGTTAGTTTCAGCTATCCCAATGGTGCTCAGGGCTTATTCCTGGCTCTGAGCTCAGGGATCATTCCTGGTGTAGTTCAAGAATGTTAGAAATAATACCCAGGTCAACTATGTGCGAGGCACTCTAGCCTTGTAAAATATTAAATCTTCTGCAGCTGACATTCAAAGAAATGCCTCTCCTTAAGAAATATACCTTGGGGCCAGAGAGAGAGCACAGCAGCATTTGCCTTGCAAGCAGCCCACATAGGAATCCCATATGGTCCTCCGTGCCTGCCAGGAGCTATTTCTGAGCAGATAGCCAGGAGTAATCCCTGAGCACCTCCGGGTGTGATCCAAAAACCAAAAACCAAAAAAAAAAAAAAAGAAGAAGAAGAAGAAGAAATATACCTTATGAATATATCTTTAAAGAATAATTTAAAGAAAAAAGCTGACTTGTAACTTACTCCCAATTCTTGGTAAAAGTAATTTACTTCTTATTATAAGAATTAATAAGTTTTTCCAAATTAAAAGCTTTTCCAAATTAAATGCTAAAACTAAAATGAGGACTGTGATTTAATGGTGTAAGTCATAAAAGAGCACCTGGGCCACAGCTGGAACTAAGATGGAAGCATGAGAGCAAGGGAAAGGGGCCAGCTTGAAGAAAACTGGAAAAGCCAACAGGCGTCAGAGAAGGGAACAATTCCTTTGAAGACTAGAAATAAACGTTTTTCACTGAGGAGAAGCAAAATTACTTTCAGAATCAAACAG
Organism: Suncus etruscus; assembly: GCF_024139225.1. Taxonomy (NCBI): domain Eukaryota; kingdom Metazoa; phylum Chordata; class Mammalia; order Eulipotyphla; family Soricidae; genus Suncus; species Suncus etruscus. The sequence continues at coordinate 31,748,537 of NC_064866.1, read as the reverse complement.
AGAAATGAGTCATGAGGGGAAAGTTTCATTTAAAAAATCCGAGCAAGAAGAGAGAATTCAAAAAATGATTTTCATGGGACTATTGGAACGGGGAGAAAAACACCAAGCCAAAAAATTCTTTAAAGTTAGGCCACAAGAAAAAAAATGTTTCCCTTACTAGAGCAGTATGAACAATGCTAGAGAGAACCTTGAGAGACAATGAGAGACAACAATCAATGAGCTTTTTGCTTAGGGCAGCTTGTTCTCCAGGAAAGGGCTTCTGGAGGGGCAATTTATTAGCTTAGTTCAAAGGTGACTTAAAGTTAAAAAGTCTAGGAGAGTGAGCTTTAACCAAAATTTGTTCTTCATCAGTGGCAATATGGAGTTTAGCAAAGGAAAGAGAATTTAGAGGATTTGCATCATTTCATGTGGAGGGAAACCAGTAGAGGGAAACCAGCTTATGAACCTTGTAAGTAAACCACATAGGAAAATGGTCAGTCCCTACAAATAAGCCATTCCAAAACTAAGAAGGGTAAAGAAATTCTTGTCTTTCAAATAAAAGTCAACACTGTCCAACTACAGAAATATATCATGAATACTATGATAAGGAAGGAAACCTACAGAGTTGATAATGGTTAGAGCCAATTTTTATCAATAGTGTGGTTTCTCTATAAATATAGTTGAATATCTAAATATTTTTACGGAACCAGATTGCCAAGTTACAATAGCCTGTTACCCAAGTTTTGCTATACCAGTAAAAAAAAAATTTTAAGATGGCTGAAAAAAATATTAAGTGAAAAATAAGGTTTTGTTTTACAGTGGACACCAAATATAAGATATGCTCCTTCTACAAATTACCAGTAATATTAAGTTACTTCTACGCAAAAAAGATGTTTAAAATTAAACTAATACCACAGGATTATTTTTTCTCAAAAAGAAACTAAATTATCACATGCAGTACCAGAAAACAACATTCCTCACTAAGAAGTGTAGTAAGTCCCAATGTCATAATTTAATCTCTATATGAAATAAAAGCCCTTTTAAAACAGTACTAATACTCATGTACTCTTATTGCAAACTGGGAAGTTGTCACTCAAATATGTTCTAGTCTGTGATTCTGTTAGAAAGCCCAAATTAAGAAATAATGAAACTTCATAAATAGTAAACCTGGGAATAAAGTAATTCATAAATAATTGTAGATCTGAACTTCTGTGAAGAAATTTAATCACAATTTAACCTTAGAATCACATCTATTTTTCCAAGTAATTAAAGCTCCAACTGGTACTACAGTCAACTATTAACTTACATTTGAATTATATGTAACTATTTTCATGCAGAATAGGATTAGATTTACCATTTAACTTACTTGGTGTGTGGTACAGACAACACATCATGAGAACCAAAGATTAATCCAGACCACTATTTATGAAAAGAAATAAAAAGCCTTGCATTCAAGAGAAAATAAAATAACATAAGGAACAGAGGAAAATCTCTAAAAAACATGGATTCAGGGCCCGGAGAGATAGCACAGTGGTGTTTGCCTTGCAAGCAGCCGATCCAGGACCAAAGGTGGTTGGTTCGAATCCCGGTGTCCCATATGGTCCCCTGTGCCTGCCAGGAGCTATTTCTGAGCAGCCAGCCAGGAGTAACCCCTGAGCACTGCTGGGTGTGACCCCCCAAAAAAAAAAAAACATGGATTCATGTCCCAACTCTTCCTTATAAATGAACTTATAATGAGCTTTTCTTGTAAATAAACTTTTTTTTACAAATGAACTTTAAGGACTAAATTGGCAGGAGATTTAGTCAAGATAAGTTCAATTTCCTTCTTCACAAAATGAGTATAACATACTCTAAATCCATGATGGAGAGGACAGAAAAGACAGATCTAACTTGACCACTTCAAGTAATCTAATCAGTTATTTTAGTAAATCACTAAAAAGAACCAGAAATTCCAGGATTGTTACCATTCAAAGACATCTCTGAGATTGTGTCACTTTGTGAGAACAAGTGGTCAATTTGGTAGCCAACCAAAATGGCGACTGTCAACAGATCCTTCTCAGAAAGTGCTTTAGGCTTTGTGGGACTTAGTGACTGTGATCTCAAGTAAAGTCCAGCATGGCATCACTTGTTACTGGAATATGGTATAACCCCTGAAACAAACTAAAGCTCAAGAGTGAGTCATCAGACACTAGGTGTATCTAAACTTACTAAGCAGCACACAGAAAAGTAAAAAGCAAGGGGCCAGAGAGATAGCATGGAGATAGGGCATTTGCCTTGCATGCAGAAGGACAGTGGTTTGAATCACAGCATCCCATATGGTCTCCAGAGTCTGCCAGGAGCAATTTCTAAGCGTAGAGCCAGGAGGAATCCCTGAGTGCTGCCGGGTGTGACCCAAAAGCCAAAAAAAAAAAAAGTAAAAAGTGAAATAAAGAGACCATATGCAAGTAAAGAAACTTATAAAACAGGCTTTACCGATCAATTTAACTTGCTCCCAGTACAATAGGCATTAAATAACTTAGTAAGTGGGCGTAACCTAATTTCTTAGAAATTACACAGAATAAAATCTTCAAATTAATAATATTTCTCATACCATAATTAGGTTGGTCTGGCTGTGAAGTTTGTGCAACTAGATCTTTATTATGACGCAGAAATAGTATTGTGTTTCTCAAAGTAAGGGCATGATCAAAGTATCTCTGGGCTTCTCCTTCACCAGTACTCTGAACCTAAAAACAAGAGAAAATAATTTTGCAGCAAATGTCACTTTTGTCCCATAGCAAGACATAAAACTCAGTACATCGAATTTATCTAGGCAATAATAAAATATTAGTTTTAATCTGTTTCCAATTTCACTATGTCTCTGAAAATAAAATTACTACAAGAAAAACTAACAATTTCCAGTTAAATAATGTTAAATTATATCATTATGTAAGTTGTATGAACCATATATGACTCAAGTCTGAGATCTTGTATTAGCTTGATCCAAAAAAGTATTCCAATCCAATTATAATCTCTGAATCAAATAATTTAATTCAAAAACATTTATTATCAACAGCTGTAAGGAACAATGGAGAATTATTCAATGTAATCATTCACCACTGCTGAAGATAAAGCTTACATTTATTTAATAGGAATTCACTAATCCCATGTTCTATGATCTATGAGTTAGAACAGAACAGTAGATAAAACCTATCTTCAATGAACTCCTACTATATAATACATAATGTCTTCTAACCAAAAATACCTGTTACCGTTTTATAATTAAAAATATACACATCCCAGAAAATGAAAAACTAGTCTAAATAAGACTAACTAATAAGAATTGCATATAAGAAAGAGCAATAAATTAAGCTTAATCAAAACCAAATATTTTTAAATCAAATGACTTATAAAAATTACACTTCAGGGGCTGAAAAGATAGTACAGCAAATAGGGAACTTGTCTTTCTGGTGCCAATCCAGGTCCGAGCCCCAGAAGCTTGTATGGTTCCCCAAGCCCACCAGAAATGATTCCTGAGCTCAGAGCCAGAAGCAAGCACTGGACACAGGTGATGTGTCTCCAAAACAAAACAAATTTAGACTTCAGATTAAGTCTGTTGTAAGACTGAAGAGATAGGACAGCTGGTAAGTTGCTTGCCTTATACAAGCCAACCAGAGTTTGATTCCAGACATGGCATATGGTCACCCAAGTAGGATTCATCTCTGAAAAGCAAAGTATTCTAGACAAAACATTCATTTCATTGAGTTTTGTTACTATGTCACACTGCTGCCTTCTGGCCTCGAGGGTCTCTTATGACAGGTCTGCTATAAATCTTAAAGATGCTCCTTTGAATGTAATTTATTTCCCTTTTGCTCTTGTGGCTTTCAGATTCTATCCCTATCTGTGGGACTCATCATTGTGACTAAGATGTGTCTTGAGGGCCAGAGCAGTGGCACAAGCAATAAGGTGTCTGCCATGCACGTGCTAACCTAGGACGACCGTGGTTTGATCCCCCAGCATCCCATATGGTCCTCCAAGCCACGAGCAATTTCTGAGCACATAGCCAAGAGTAACCCCTGAGCATCACCGGGTGTGACCCCAAAACGTGTCTTTTTCTTCTAGATCTCTTTTAGCTGGTACTCTTTGTGCCTGCAGGGTTTGGGTTCATGCACTCTTAAGCTCTGAGAGTTTCTCTGCAATGATATCCTTAACTGTTGCTTCTTCATAGAGATTTTCTTCCTGGGTCTCTGGGACTCCAATAATTCTTACGTTATTTCTATTGAGTTTATCAAAGACTTCTTTTTTCATCTGCTCACATTCTTTGAGGATTTTTTTCCATTGTCAGATCGAGTTTTAAAGGCTCTTTTCTAATCTCTTCTGCTGTATGGAGTTGTTATGCATCTCATCTTCCAGCTCATTGATTATGTTTTCAGTCACTGTTACTCTGCTGGGGAGACTTCCAGTGAAGTTTTCATCTCACCTACCAAGTTTTTCAGTCATATTATTCCAGTTTGGAGTTTTCACGTTTCTATTTCCATATCCTCTTGATTCTTATTTATGGTTAGTTCAGTTCATTCCACGCTTTCTTTGACTTCTATGAGGATCCTCCATATTGCTTCTCTAAAGTCCTTATCTGAGAGGTACTTTCCAGGTCATCAGAGCTGGTACCTTCCTTCTCTAAGCATGGTGGAGGCCTGTGCTGTTTCCTCACTGTCACACTTGCAGTGTGGTGTTTATATGTGTTGTGCTGGGGTTCAATGACTAGGAAAGGCGAGCAGCTGCCAAGTGGAACAGAGCGGCCCAAATTCTTCGACTCTGCCCTTTGTGGGCAGGGTCAGCTCACTTCTGCTGACTTGCCCTCAGCAAGTTCTTCTGGGTGGGGTGGTTCCCAGCAGCAGTGTCGGGTCAACATGGTACTCATGTCGAAATGGCATGGCCAGGATCAGGCTCTGTCCTTTGTGGGCGGGGTCACCTCCGTAGTTCTTGCCCTCAATGTCTCCCGGGCAAGATGGTTCCCAACAGCAGCAGTGGTGGGTCAAGATGGTGCCCACATCAATATGCGCGCAGCGGGGAATCAGGCTCTGCCCCATTTAAAAAACAAAAAACAAACTCATTCAATAGTAGAGCAGGTAGGGCATTTTTGCCTTGTGTGAGGGCAACCTGGGTTCACTCTTCACCACCTCTATGGTCTCCCTTGCCTGCCAGTAGTGACTTTTGAGCAGAGCCAAGAATAATCCCTGAACGCAGCTGGGTCTGGCTCCAAAACAAAGAAAAAAAAAATAATCTCCTTCAAAAAATATCACAACTAGGAATCAATTTAACAAAGGTGGAAAAAAAAAACCAAAGGAGGTGAAAGAGTTATAAGAAGAAAACTATGAATCACTACTAAAATATGACACATGAAAACACATCTTCTGCTCATGAATTGATTAATCCTGTCCAAAGTATTATACAGATTCAATGCAATCCCTATAAGTATACCCATAAATTTTTATTTTATTTGTTATACCCATAAAATTTTAAAGATATAGATAAAATACTATTAAAATTCATATAAAGGGGGAATAAAAAACACTGAATAGCCAAAGAAATCCTAGGATAAAAGATGGAAAACTTTACTTCCCCAAACTAAATTATAAAGCTATAGGAATAAAAACAATGTGGTACAAAAATAAGGATGGACTCTAAGACCAATGGAATAGAATTAAGAGTCCACAGAGAGGTCTGCAGGTATATGGAGAAGTGATGTTGATAAAGAAACAAAAAGTGGAAAGAAAAAAAAAAAACCTCGTCAACAAACAATGCTGGAATAAATGGTTAATCACATACAAAAAAAAAAAAAATAAACCCAGAGTCCAGCATTACACCATGTAAAAAAATAAATCAAAATGTACAGAAACAGAAGTCATACAAATAGCAATGGGGATATGAAAAAGTTTCTGCATCACTATCATCAAGAAAATGCAAATCAAAACAAGATAATTCACAGCAATAAATCTGGAACATGTCACAAAAATAAAATTGTTGGCATGAATGTGAAGGAAAAGGGACCTTCCTGGTGGGAATATTGACCAATCCAATCTTTTTTAGAAAAAATATGGACACTTCTCGAAAACTTGCAATTAAGTTTTCATATGACCAAGCAACTAAACCTCTTGGTATCTACATTCAGGGCCCAAAAATTCTATTTCAAAAGACATGTATGCCTATATTTATTGCAGAGCACTATTTACAATAGCCAAAATCTTGAACAACCCACATGTCCAAGAACAGGTGGCTAGATAAAAAAGCTTTAATGCATATAAATAATGGAATACTTAGAATACTACTCAGTTATAATAATAGATAAAAATCATATAATCTGCTGTTTCATGGATAGAACTAGAATGTATTAAGCTGAGTGAAGTTCAAAGAAGAGAGATACTGAATAATCTTTCCCACAGCTGAATAAAAAAAGATAGTAAGGAAATATGCCCAAGAAAATTAATAAGGGTGAAGAATGCGGTGCTAAAATGTTTTACACATGATATATTTCAACATTAGGGCTAAAGGTAGGTTTCATATAAATCACAGCCCTTAAATCAAACTTAAAAAAGAATGCTAAGCGTTTGCCTTTCATGCAGAAGGTCATCGGTTCGAATCCCGGCATCCCATTTGGTCCCCCGTGCTTGTCAGGAGCAATTTCTGAGCATGGAGCCAGGAGTAACTCCTGAGCACTGCTGTGTGAGACCCAAACACCACAAGAAAAAAAAAAAAAAAAGAATGCTAAAAGGGATAGAGAGAGTAGTCATAAATATGATCCCAAAGGGCAATGTTCCAGATTTAAGATGAGAACAAAAATCTTAAAAACCAACTTATAAGAACTTATATTTTAGGAAAAAAATGCAACTTAAAAAAAGAAAGTTCAAGCTAAAGCTTCTATACTAATTTCTTCATTATTTCAATGTATGCTGAATTAGATGAAACAAATTCCTTTTAAAATCACATAATTAATTCACCCATTCCCTACCTAAGTCTAAATAATGACCACAATATTAAAGTGGGAAATGAGATCAAAAGAGTAGTACCATACATAAGCAACAGAACAGCCAAGCTGATGCTTTGTCAGTAAGAAAAGTTTCCAAATACCCCAACATCCCATAACTGGCAATCTGTACTTACCTTTTCTAGTTCTACCAGAAAGCTATCCAGAGATTCGTCGGAGAGTTTACCAACTTCAAACATTGTGACGGCATGACTTTTCAAGTTCTACAAATAAATATAAACACCTAAAATCACACTTTGGGGCTTTATACAAGTCTAATATTAAAACTGAGATTAGGTATTAGTTCTTTTAATTAGAAAGCAAAATCCTCACTAAAAATGTATCTCATTCCTCTGAAACAAATTTGTCAACCAGGATATGCCAAGGGGGCCACATATAAAAATGTTACAAGCAGGAAATGATAACATGAAATTAGGGAACAGAACAAGCAGTAGGTAAGGATAAAAAACTCAGATGAGGATCACAGTGAGGAAGCAGAGCAGTTGCCTTATACATGGCCAACCTAGGTTTTGTCCTTCACATCCCAAATGGTCCACCAAGCACTACCAAGAACAATCCCTGAGTACAAAGCCAGGAGTTGTAACCCCTGAGCACACCCCAGGTGTGGCTCGATAACCAAAAACCAAGAAAAACAAAAAAGAGGGCTACAGTCAGAACAAGTGTTGAAAATATTAATCTAAAAAATACAAAGCAGGGCCGGAGAGATAGCATGGAGACAGGGTGTTTGCCTTGCATGCAGAAGGACAGTGGTTCGAATCCCGGCATCCCATATATTCCTCCAAGACTGCCTGGGGAGATTTCAGAGCACAGAGCCAGAAGTAACCCCTGAGAGCTGCTGGGTGAGACCCAAAATCCAAAAACAAAAAATTCAAACAAAATAAAAAAGTAATCAAGTTTGTTTTCAAGAATGAAAATAGTACATAATATTAAAAAAGAACATTAGTTTTTTTCTTTAAAATATTTTCACATTTAAATGTTTTCATAGATTTAATAACTCAAACGTTTTCACATTTCACATTGTGACTTACTGGTGATAGATTCCCCATCATTAAAAAAGCAGTAAGAGTTGAATCAAAGAGGAATGCAATACGCTTTGTATAGCCTGTGGACAAACTCAAGCTGCTTAAGCTGGCTGTGTCGGCTGAAAAAGAAAATCAACATTATAGTCAAGTAAGAAAAGAGTTCTGTTTTAATAAACAGAAAACAAGTCAATAAATACTAAGAAGTCAATAAAAGATCATAACAACAAGCCTATTAGCTGCCTACGGTGTGGTAAGGGGAAGTTTTTTCAATTTAAAGCACTTACTTCTGTAGTAAACTCTTTGGAAAATAAAAGTAACCAGGATTTAATAACTATCAGATGAATAAGACTAACTAGTACAACCTATTCAGCTAAGGACCTGGGATCAAAGAACTCTGATGCCTCAATACAAAACCATGTGCAGTGCCCTCATCCACTAAGCTTACCCTACAATGGCCAATGATCTTGCCTTTCTTCACTCACTAGCAAGGAAGCTCTTACTCATACTTAGCCCAATATTCCATAACAATCACCCAAATTACTCCAGGTAGTCAAGGGGCACCTTCCTCTTTGTTCCCCACAGAAGCCAAAAACTTCCCACACTGATGTGACTTGTGGTTATACAGTCTTCTCTCTCCTTAGTCAGAATTCTCAGAAGATACTACATTCTTGCCAGTTCTATACCCCTAAGACGCAGTATAGTACCTAGTATATGCATCAGTACTCAAGCATTGCATTTTGAATGAGATCTAAAACTATAAAACCATCATGTCTGAGCATTCACTACACACATGCATGTGCAGATATATGGCTTTTCTATTGGCAGACTCTAGTCAAATGAGTTCATGCTAACCTGGATCTTCTTGACTATTTGTGTCAGTGTCTGTAGCCGATGATACTTCTTGTACAGGACTCCTACTTTCCCCGCCATCCCAGGAGAGCAACATCTTTTGTGGGTCTAAAGTACTTCTAGCAAGGAAGAAAAAAACGTTTACTTTTTAAAAATTATTTGAACAATCTTCTATAAAATTAGATAAATATGACTCACAGAAACTAGGCTTATACAGACATCATGCTGAAAAACTAAGATCTAAGTTGCAACCACTGAACTTGTAATGTGCCTATCAGAGGGGGGGAGATGACAGGATGTGGGGATCCTGGTGATAAGACTGGTATTGAAGTATGATAGAGCTAAAATCAACTATCAATATTTTGTAAATGAATAGTTCTTTAACTAAATAAAAAAATCTTTTAAATAAATACAGGCTTACATTCATATCAAAAATTGAGTAGTAGCCCCCAGATGCTTTGTCCACATATATTAGTAGTTCTTAGTTCTTACCCATGGATAGATTTCAATAAATTCAAGAATCTTTTAAAATTATATGCCAAATATTATATAGCCTTTTTAGGGGGGAGGGAGTTTGCATCATATTCTTGTAAAGGACTATTAACAGGGAAGATTAAAAACACTACTATAAAGTTTACTTTAACTGAAAGATTAAGCAAAATTCCTCTAAGAAACAGAATACTTGGCTCAAAAAGAAATTTCAATATCTCAGAACTAAATAAAGGAGTTACTTTAATCTGTTTACAGATGGAACATTCCTCCATGATGAATGAAGCTGCTCCACATTTATTACTTGTCCCTTCTTATGGGCAAAGCCCAATCGGCAATACATTGAAACAGCATTCTAAAAGGAATAAAAAAATAGCATTTAAAATAAACTAGATATAATCCTTATAGAAGTAAACTAGAACCACAGACTATAATTTTAGTGATGCTGAAATATTTTTACCCTAGAACTAGGAAAAAAAACACCAACTCTCAGAGAACCATTTTTGAGTTCATAAGACATTCTTATGTTGGAAACTTTGTGTAGGAAATTCTTGAGCTCATAAGCCATTCTTATATGGGAAACATTTTATGTTGAAAGCTCTCATAAGCCATTCTTATATTGGAAAGAAAGTAGTTTCTGGTGTGGTAACCCTCCGCTCGCCACTCAGGGAAGCACAGTAAATCCTTTCATTGGCCTGAGAAATCTAGTTTAGGCTTCTCACACATGAAAGCCTTCAAATTAACTCCTAAAAACAAAATATCAGGCCCTTTGCTTGCTTGTCTCTCTTTGTAAGTAGCCTTGTACTGTGCAGAATCCTCACAGCAAATAGCAATCTCATGCTTCCCTTTCACAGTACCCTATCAAGATAGAATCTATAATAAGATCCATTTAGGATTTACCTATTATGCAGAAAGTATAAAATGGCATACCTTAACCAGGGATAAGTCTATTTCAAGGACATTGGCGAGCTGGAAAATAAAACCTTAAATTATTTTACATCCTTAGAATTATCCACACATTACACCACAGTCATCAAATTATAGGGGCCGCCGGTTTTTATTTGTTTTGTTTTGTTTTTTTGCCACCAATGCCTGTCCTGCTTAAAAGTCAACTCATCTCAGGCCCACAGTGCGCATGTGTGGGATGCGCACCACACACTTCGACTCCTCTCCTTCTCTCTGTCTCTCGATTCCTCCTCCCAGGCTAAGCCTCTAATCCAGAGGTCCTCAAACTACGGCCCACCACAAGCCACTATAGTTCATAGTTTTTATATAAACTATAGTCTAGCCCTCCAACAATCAGAGGGACAGGAAACCACCCCGCTTAAAAAGTGTGAAGACCCCAGGATTGAATAGTTGTCACAACCATGTAAATCATCATGAGCTATTTTTAAGCAATGCATAATTGAAGCCTTGATTACATTCTGGATCCTAGTTTTCCAAGCTTCTAAGAAGTATATAGTGACTCTAATAGTGACTGTAACCATTTTAAATTCCTTCCTCTTTTATTTTGTTGTGATATAAACAAAAAAATTCACAGAGCCGGGCACAGCGGTGTTTGCCTTGCAAGCAGCCGATCCAGGACTTAAGGTGGTTGGTTCGAATCCCGGTGTCCCATATGGTCCCCCATGCCTGGCAGGAGCTATTTCTGAGAAGACAGCCAGGAGTAACCCCTGAGCACCGCTGGGTGTGGCCCCCCCCCAAAAAAAAATTCACAGAGCCTAGTAAGGAGTACAGGCATTAAGGTAGGGCCTTACATGTGGCTGACCATGTATTTGATCCTCAGCATAGCAAGGAGTGATCCCTGACACAGGCTAGGAGCAAGGCCTGAGTACTGCCAAGTGTGACCCAAAAATAAAACACAACAAAAAGAGAATTCCTAGACTAACTGATAATTTATAATTCGTTCACTACAACATAATTTAAGGTTGATCATGTAACATTTACCAAGTTATAAGTGATTTAAAAAATAGACATTTGCAAAAAGTAACACGGAACTATTTAGTAACACTAAAATCATTTCACCTACTTTACAAAAACTTGATTAAATTCTTCCACAGCCAAGGTCATACTTACCTCTGCAACATTAGTGTGCTCATCTATTGAAACAAATATCTTATAGAGAAGAGTTTCAAAATAATCACCTTGTACTCGATTCATTACAAAGCCTTCAAGAGGAGGAACTAAAATAAACAACAGACTTTTCTCAGTAACAGAACTGTATATACCAAGATTATATATAGTTTTAAAAAAAAAGCATAATTCAATTTAATTCCAATTAAGGATAGATTTCGGATTCTTACTTTATTCATTTCAAGTTTACTGAAACTCTCAAAGTTAAGGCCCTGTCTAGCCATAGCTACACAGGAAAGACATAATAGCACAAATCTTACGAAGAGTACTTTAAGCCCGGGGAATTCTTAAGCATTACTGAGGCAAAAGAAGTGCTGAAAGACATGAACTAGGTAGAAGACAAGGGAACTGGAAGTGTTCTAGGATAGGAAATCTTGCAATCAGGTACTTCTGATGCCTCCCAGAAGCAGTACTATGGACTGCAGTGAAGCCTTAAACTTTAAGGCTAAATTGAGTTGTGATGCCATCCATACAGAAATCAGCCCCCTGGATCTCCACTTTTCTCTTACCTCCCCATTTCACCCTAAGAAGAGGAAAGTAGTGTGCTTAACTGTCTCATTCCTCACCTATCGCAAGTAAAATCTGCCCTTTGGGACTTTCCACTCTGTCCTCAATGAAGGTCAAGAAAAGAGGGAGAGGAAAGGGAGAGGGAAAAAGGAAGGAGAGAGGGCAAGGGTGAGCGCGGGAGAAAACTTGGGGCACTGATGCCAGAAAATGTGCACTAATGAAGGGTGTTGTATATTGTATGATTGAAATTGTATATTCAATTAAAGTATTTATTTTTTTTTTTTAAAAAAAGACCATTTCAATAAAGAAGTGAGCCCAATCACTACTCCCGCCTCAAGGCCGATCCATATTCACTTCTCCTACCTCTTTGGTTCAGAGGCTTTAAATTCGTTTATATTAGAGTCCTCTGCCACACAGATAACGATTTAGAAACCTTAAGTTCCCTGGCCCTAACACCAACTCATTATATCCAAAACGTCAATTATTCCCAAAAAAGTTTATGTCACCAAAATAAAGAGAGTAGACCAGAGAGATATCACACGGATTAAGGTGCTGGCTCTGAATATGCTCTACCAGTTCAATCCCGAGCCCATTCGGGAGTGAACCCCAAGCAGACAGGAGTAAATTCTGTGCGCTACTAAATGTGGGCTCCTAGCCTTGACAAAAATAAAAGCAGTGTGTAAAAACAGTGCATATTTACAAATTATTCACTTTACGGCCATAATTACTTTTTTTAATTTAGTACAAGCTATATTTCCAATCATCCAGGTATATTTTTTTCTTTAATAATAAAATTCTATATTTTATTTATTTATATATTTGGATAATCACAATTGTATTCAAAATAGTGCTTGTAGCATAGGATACATTTGAACAAATATTGTTGAATTAATAAGTACATTGATCTGTTAATAGTTGCTTCAGATTTTGATTAGTAATTCAGAAGGCAATGAAGAAAGTCTAATTATTGAAAAATGCTTATTTTTCTGGAAGAGAGGCAGATATTAAAATAAAATATAATAAGTCTCTTTTTTTTATTTAACCAACTTTATTACATACATGATTGTATTTGGGTTTCAGTCATGTAAAGAACACCACCCATCACCAGTGCAACATTCCCATCACCAATATCCCAAATCTCCCTCCTTTATTCAGCACTGCAGTTAAACAATTGTTTATTGTTGGGTTTCAGGCATACAATGTACACATCCTATACCAGTACACCCTTTCCACCACCAATGTCTTTCCTTTATTACCCTGACACATCCCAACCCACCCCGCCAGTCTCTAGGGCAATCTCTCTCTCCTTTCTCTCTCTGTCTCACTCCTCTCTTTCTCTCCTTCCCTCCCTCCCACCCCCCTTTCTTCTTTCTTCTCCCCCCCCCCCTACTCATCATCCAAGTATTTTTTAATGGATCAAAAGTTTCCTTTTAAAACCATTTAAATCCAGGTAGATGGCTCAAGGGGCTGGGATATTTGCTCTGAAAGCAGTAGTCCCAAGCTCAATCCCTTGGAACACATGGTCCCCCAGAATCACAAGAATCACAGGAGTGGCCGCTACAATCTTGAACGTATCCCAGAAGACAAAAATATTTCAACATCGAAAATCTGACACCATTCATTCTTTCTGCAACTCTCAGCTGTGTAAATAGTAATAAACATTTGCTAAACACTTTCTTTTTTTGGGGGGGGGGGTTTGGGTTTTTGGGCCACACCTGTTTGATGCTCAGGGGTTACTCCTGGCTATGTGCTCAGAAATCGCCCATGGCTTGGGGGGACCATATGGGACGCCATGGTCCGTTCCTTGGCTAGCGCTTGCAAGGCAGACACCTTACCTCTAGCGCCACCTTCCCAGCCCCTGCTAAACACTTTCTAAGGTTAGGCAACATCACATAATGTACATATATAATTGCATTTAATCCTCATAACTTCATAAAGTGTCCAAAACTGCATTCCCATTATAGAAATTAAGAAACTAAAGCACTAAAAAGTTAGAAGTGTATATTGCTATCTAAGCAAAAAAAAAAAAGCTAACTTTACATTAAAAATATGAAACCGTCTAAAAATATTATATTAAAAATAATTAAAGGAGAGCTAGAGTACATCATTTGTGTAAAAATACAACTACCACATAAAAAGGCTTCTGTACACAGTAAACTTTTGGAAAGAAGCATCACAGATTTAACAGTAGCTACTGAGAAATTGGAAAACTAAGGGCAAGGGTTAAGCAATCAGCATTTTTATACGACACTTTTCTAAATTTACAACTTGTCATTTTCTTTTTTTTTTTTTTTTTTTTTTTTTTTGGTTTTTGGGCCACACCCTGTGACGCTCAGGGGTTACTCCTGGCTATGCGCTCAGAAGTTGCTCCTGGCTTCTTGGGGGACCATATGGGACGCCGGGGGATCGAACCGCGGTCCATCCTAGGCTAGCGCAGGCAAGGCAGGCACCTTACCTCCAGCGCCACCGCCCGGCCCCAACTTGTCATTTTCTAAAAAATTTTTTCAAATAAAGAAAAGGTACCTGGAAAATCTAAGACCATGATAAAATACTAACAAGAACTAACTAGTGGTAACAAATATGAAAGGTTATTCCTGTCATTGTGATCAACAGTATGGTCTAAGAATAAAATGAAACGTTTTGTGTTTTTTGTTTTGTTTTGGGAGAGGCCACACCAGGCAGTGTTCAGGGGTTACTCCTGGCTTTGTGCTCAGAAATCGCTCTTGGCAGGCTCAGGGATGATAAAGATCAACTGGGGTCAGTCCTGGGTAGGCTGTGTCCAAGGCAAATATTCTATAGCTGTGCTATTGCTCCACCTCCAAAATAAAATCCAATATGGAAAGCAAAAGGATTCTCAGCATTAAAAACTTTATAGGGGCTTTAGTATGTGATAAAAGTTATTAAGAAAACACTACCAGTATTTATTCAAGTAATTCTGGTTATACGAATACAAATACCTTCCACATCAACTACAAAAATTCTGAGTAAGTTTCTAAAAATAAGTATGGTATATACACAACAAAGTTTTAAAGAACTTCTAGACTACTAATATTATTCAAGTATTCTGTTTAAGCATAACAGAAATCCAGATGCTCTAAGATAAACATAAAATGTGCACATATAAGGTCTGATGATAGAATAAATATATTTTATTTAACAACAAATCCTCTCATGATTTTTCCTTCCAAAAATACCCTGTACTCAACACTCACATGCAAGCTGTTCTACCACCAAGACATGTTTTGTTTTTTTTTAAACACATATGAAACAGTGCCTTGATTTATGCCAATTCAACAGCTTCCCCATTGTCAAACTGCTTCCTTTCGTGGGTTATTGCAAGCCAAGGAACCATCAAAGATAGACAGTAACACCAGAGTCCAGCTGTAGCAATAAGAACAGCAAGGCCTGAAGAGCAGCACACACAATCGCTGGAACATCCATTTGGCTACTTCCTTCAAATTCACTTAGTGCTAATGAGTCAGGCTTCAAAATTGCCCATCAATGGATTTGAAGTCAACTAACCACTGACTGTTCCTTTTAGGTGTATCTCAAATTTGTTAACTTCACTTCTATCAAATGAAAGTAGGGATTAAAGTAATAAGTTGTGCTTTCATATTTTTCAAAATAACAGAAGATCTGTCTTCTGGAAAGAATTGTCAAATCTCTCATTATAGCTATAAATAGTATTTTTTTAAACCTATCTATTTGCTATACCCAAGATAAGTATTTTATTCTCTTGACTATTTTTCCAAAGTTTAAATTAATCCCTGTATTATTTTAACAATACTAGAAGTGATCACAGAGCACAAAGTCAGAAGTAATAATCCCTAAGTACAGCTACTTACAACCCAAACAAACAAAACAAAACTAAACAAAAACTAAAAGCAAACCTTGTAAATAATCTAAACAATTAGCAATAGGGGCAGGGTTTAATAAATTGACAAAACCATAGGTATAAAACGAAGGACTCACAAACCTTAATGCTATTTACTTGAAGAGGAAAAAACGAAAAAGGATAATAGACTCATGAAAAAAAGACATAGATATGTTAAATGAAAGTGATCGGCATATTATTGCATATTGTATTACTGCATATAAGTAAAAACTATTAAGCTATGAGTAAGGACTAAAAGATAATATCCATAAATCACTCCATTATTTTATAGTATATAAAGCAAAACTAAATAAAAACCAGAATGCTTCACAATGTAATGAAGAAATGATTTTCTTGGGAAAGCTGTAATGAAAATTCCTAGGTTATTTATCTAATTCACTGGGCTGCTATGCAGAGTTCAGCATGTAACAATTAATCAAAACACTGAAACTTATAAGGAAATCCTCACCTGCTATACAGCTGTCATCAGATATTGGTACATCAAGATAGATAAATCCTTTATTATACAAACCTACAGAAGCAAAAATATCTTATTTTAGAATTCAATGTTAGTTAAGTTCTGCAAAACTTTTATTAAATAATACTAGGAGTATAATAAAATAGAATTGAAGGACTGAAATTTTTAAACCTTACTTCCCCTCATATACCTGGAATGCCACGATTTGTCTGATAATTAATATGTATAAATTGCTAACAACAGTGTGATTAAAGATTATTCTTACACAATGAGTAGATAACTTCAAGTATCTGCTGATGTCCCAAACAAGCTTTTGGCAAAAGCCCTTTTCTACTAACCACTTACTATGTACTATATTGTAGTCTAGTGATCCAGCGAGTTGGGGGCCTGAATCGATGATCTTATCAATAGCGCATTTCTCAGGTAAAGTGCATATCTAAGGAAAGCAAGATATTTTAGATTAGGTGCTATACAAATTAATTCCTAAGATCCGCAAATTTGTTAACATTTAACAACGATTCTGTCATTAGCTGTAGAAGTCGCCAATGTTCTTCATTTATCACTCTAATATTTAAACTAAAAACTATACACATAAAATCGGGATACACAAGCATGCTACTAACAGCATTAGAGACACTTAATACCATAAATACAGGCATTGCTGGTAAATAGCAAGTCCTCGCTGATACCAACATTCACTCATTTTCATTTGACTTGGACTGTAATCCACTTGTTGATTCTGAATCTCTCAATCAGAAATTCACACAAACTCCCTATCAATACTGTCGTCAGTGACAAGAATCTGTCTAATTCATGAGTTTGACAGCTCTGTGAGGAAGTACTTACTTGAAGCAAAATTTCTAAGCCCTTTCTTTACTAGATAATTATTCTGTCCTCTGGAGTCAAACAAAAAGCAGAACAAACAAGTCCACATGTTCAAGGATATTCCTTCAGCTACAGGGAAGGATAACCTGATTGATTCTAGGGCCCTTATGTGTTGTCCCACCTCTTTCCTTTGAACCAAAGTTTCCCAATGTGAGCAGAACAGAATTAGCGTTGGGGGTAATTAGGGGTGGAAAGTATTCTTTGTGTGTTTGCTTAGAAAAGTGAGATTTCCCAAAGGCCAGAGTAATTTTTTTTCTGAAAATGAGACAGTCCAAATAAATTTGGAGGCTTCTATATCAAATCTCTTTAAAACACATCAAGCTTCTATCAGATGTGACCTGTCCCAGGGGAATTTAATTCTCCTTGATGGTGACACTGTCCTGCCATCAACACAGAACAGCCCTCAAGCATAGACTAGAAGCACTGTTTTATAGCAAATAACTCAAGTTAAAATCTTGCCTACCACAATGACTGGTGCCTCTTTCACTTGTATGCTCACTTTCCTCATCCGTGAAATGGTGCACAAAGACCTAATATGGAGTTACTCTAAGAATTAAATGACACTATCAAAAATGCCTGGAAGAGTGGTGCCTGCCTCATCTAACATACAGCACATGCTCAAAAATGGTCAACCAGGGATTGGAGCGATATTACAAAGGGTAAGGCACCTGCTTGGCACACAGACCTACCCTAATTCCATTCCCAGACCCCATACGGCCCACCAGGAGTAATCACAGAGTACAGAACATGTAAACCATGACCACTGCAAGGTATGGGCAAAGTATCAGCCAATGTTCTATTGAAGATGAGATACCAGATCGCTTTATGTTATACTCTAACCTAGAGGTCCTCAAACTATGGCCCGCGTTTTGTATCTGTTTTGTATCTGTTTTGTTTCTTCATTGCAAAATAAGATATATGCAGTGTGCATAAGAATTCATTCATACGTTTTGTTTTTACTATAGTCAGACCCTCCAATGGTCTGAGGGACAGTGAACTGGCCCCTGTTTAAAAAGTTTGAGGACTCCTGCTCTAACCCAACACAAGGGCCCAGACATGACTATGTTTCCCCCATTATTAACAAGTACCTTGAAAAACCTTCAATATTCTAGCCTAAGATCATTACAAGTTTTATTTAAAAAAATAAAAATAAAAATAAATGTTAAAAACAAAGCCATAGATCTATTTTCAGAAAAAATAACAAGATAATTTTTATAGCATACAAATTCTATACAAATTCAACTCTGTACAATTCTATACAAATTCAACAGCTACCTTTATATCATCTTCTGTGATATAGCCAGCCTGCACCACCCACCACGCCTCTATGGCAATTTCCACTGGTTTTAATGGAAGAAGATCCCGTGCTGTTTTCCTCCTGAAAAATTTCTGCAAAGTACAAACATTTGAGAATTTTCAAATGCTCAAATTAATACTTAGTTTTTTGTTTTGTTTTGTTTTAATCTGTAATAGTAAGACTCTTCACACTTGGCTAAAAAAATACACTTTTTTAAAACCTCAAATTTTTAACTTTGAAGTATTGTAGTTGTAGTGAACATTAATAAAAAAAAGTACTCAAGTTATTTTGAAATAAATTATTTTAAAAGCACATTACTTATAAAAAACCAACCATTCTAAATGAGTAGTGGTGATAATATTCTTAATGGAATACAACACTGTCATTAAGAAAGGATGAATGAAATTGTACCACATGGGACACAAATGGGTAATGGGAAATCAAGGTACCTGTGTTAAATAAAATAAAGAAGTGCAACGCAGCAGATGGTTTCACTGGAATGCAAAATGAAAGTAACTAAAGCAAAAAATCTGGCAAAAGCCAACAAAACTAACTCCAAGACTTGATCAAAACTATGATGGTTACTAGAAAGAAAGATAAGCAAAAGAAATGAGCAAAAGGGTCTCTGCTGGTTAGAGGACTCTAGAAGTTAGTGGGTGCCATGAAAACTTACACATATTACAAGTATTAAGTATGCCCCTAAAATTCTCTAATATTATTAGAGACAGATTAGTAAAAAAAAAAAACAAAAAAAAAAACAAGGAAATGCTAATCATTAAATCTGGATTGAAACCATAACCTAAGATAAAGCCTGAAAGGTGGAATGCATTTAGATTACGTACATTCTTACTTCACCAATTTAGTTAACCCTGAGAAAAGGAGGAGGAAGAAATTGGCTAGACAAAATTAATTTTAAAAATAAATTGAATGCCTTGGGGCTGGAGATAGACCCATGAGTCCCCTGAGCATCAACGGAGTCATGTTGAGTTTGGTCCTGCAGGCCCTGAGCATCTCCAGCATGAGCCGAGTAATGTCACAGAGTTCAATCAGGACCTTCAGGGCTTAACCCTTTGCCCCAGTGAGCACCACTTAGGAGGGCAAAAATAAGTAAATAAACGCAATATCTTATGAACTAATGTTTAAATCAGGGGCCAGAGAGGTGGCGCAGCGATAGGACGTCTGCCTTGCACGTGGTTAACCTAGGATGGACTGCGATTCGATCCCCAGCATCCCATATGGTCCCTCGGGCCAGGAGCGATTTCTGAGAGCATAGCCAGGAGTAACCCCTGAGCATCACCGGGTATGGCCCCCCAAAAAAATAAATAAATAATAAAAAAATAAATCAATGACTACTTGGGCCAAGAATATTTGAAATTTTGCACTATAAATTAAGTATATTTTATTTGACCAAAGAAATTACATTCATACAATTTCCAACACTTCTAAAAATAAGAGTAATAAAGAAAACAAATAAAAGAGAACATCCTAACTTACTTTTGATGATCTACACTGATTCATCAGATCAATGTACTGATTTCTTCCTATGCCAAGAAGTCTCAGACCTGGTAGAAAGAACCTTTCTTTTAAAAAAGAATTTTATTATATCTTGCAATATCAATACACTTATAAATCTTTCAGGGAAAAATCTTTGACATTGGTTTATCTTTTAACTAATGATGATCAACACAAAACTTAAAAGCTGTCTTCAACAGGAAAAAGAAAACTAAATGTATTCAAGTTGCAATTTTTGAAAATGCTAAATGGAAAATATGTTTTTAAAAACAGAAGTCCTGGGGCCGGAGAGATAGCATTGAGGTAAGGCGTTTGCCTTTCATGCAGAAGGTCTGTGGTTCGAATCCCGGCATCCCAGATGGTCCCCCAAGCATGCCAGGAGCGATTTCTGAGCTTAGAGCCAGGAGTAACCCCTGAGTGCAGCCGGGTGTGACCCAAAGAAACCAAAAAAAAAAACAAAAAACAGAAGTCCCAAGGCCGAGAGATAGCACAGCGGTAAGGCGTTTGCCTTGTATGCAGCCAACCCAGGACAGATGGTGGTTCGAGTCCCAGTATCCTATATGATCCCTGGAATCCCTGGAGCCTGCCAGGAGCAATTTCTGAGCACAGAGCCAGGAATAACCCCTAAGCACTGCCAGGTATGACCCAAAAACCAAAAAAGAAAGAAGTCCACCCCATTTCAGAAGTCAAAGTTTCTTCTTATTCCAAAGAACTGTGTTAATGTCATCACACTCTTTATTAACATAAGCAGAATAAAACGCCAATGACTTGGCTAATAAGAATTGTTTCATGTTATAAAAATACTAAGTGCAATCTTACTTCCCTCATTTGTTATCTGGACAGAGTACTAGAAAGAATTTCTCTAGAAATGGTAAGCTTTTTTCTGATTCTACAAACCCTGAACATTCCGAAGCCATTTAGACTAAATCCTATTCTTAGCTTACATCACTTTATGCTAAAATTCTCATCAAAGATGTTGCATGCAGTTCTCAGCTTCAGCTTACAAATGTTTCTGATGAAAAGTGTGTGTTACAGAGCCGAAGAAATAGTACAGCAGGTTAAAGAGCTTGCCTTGCATGTAGCTGACCTGAGCTGGATCCCCGCCATCACATATGGTCCCCAAGCACTGCCAGAAGTGAATCCTGAGTGCAGAGCCAGGAGCTGACCCTGAGCATAATCAGGTGTGACTCAAAAGCCAAAAAAACTAAAGCATGCATTACTACTATATAGACAGGCAAGAGCATGCATACACACAAAGACATACTCTCAACATTAATTCCCCAACATACTTACAGTCAGCTGCAGTAAAATTGGGCAACGAATCATAACTTTTCTCACTGTTCATAATGTCCTTTTAAAAAGAAAATGAAGTTTTAATGTTGAAATTCCTTAATGAAAGCACACATATGAAATAAAAACGATTATATTCAACAGTAACACGAACGATTACGTGATACACTGAGAAATATAAGAGTTTGGTGACCTAAATTACACTGTGGCACTTCCCAGAGAGTCCCTACCTAGAACTGAAGAGGAATCTGAGGCTGGGATTCCCACAGCACAATGAAAAGCCCAGTAGCTGCTCTTGACTCAGCCCTATGGAAGTTATGCCAGGAACACCTCCATTAGTTCCATTAGAGCTCAGTGTTTTGGCTTCTCGCACTTCATACATTGTACTAGATTTCTACTGAGAGGGTCATTTAATGTCATAGTTATATCAATTATGCATCCCATACTGGCTCCTCAAACTAACATTTCAGCCAGTTAGCTATTTTTTTATTTCAGTCCAATTGGCAACAGTCACACTTAGAATTCAGCTTTTTCCAATGTCCATCCATTTCTCCAAGAGTAAAAACCATTTGCCTACTCTGGGGGATAAAACCCACTTTCAACCCTGGTACTATACCCAGTGGTGCATGAACGTAACTGAAAGCTGGAAATAGCTCTTTTATCTCCCCTAAAATTATGAACAATACCAGATTAGCTGCCACCTTCAACATACTACCTAAGTCTAAAACAAAGAACTGAAGAAACTTAATATTTTTTTCTGGTGTAGATTCCCAACATAAGACACAGAATAGGAGAAATGGCCTTGAGGAAAAACTAAAGGAAAAAAGCAAAGGAGCTCTTCTAAAAAAAAAAAAAAAAACCCACACCAGAAGGGAGCCTAACATCACCATCACTGCAGTTTCCCAACTCCTTTAGTTCTAGACTCCTTTCAGGTCTTAAAAGGAAGAGAAGTAATACAACACAGAATTCAAGAAAAATGAACAAAGGAACGCTAATAAATATTGCTGACCTTTACACCAAGCTTACTTAAAGAGTGTATAGCTTGTACTTAAAAATCCAACACTGGCCTAAAAACTACCTTGGGAAAACGTTTAATACCTAAAAATTAATAACAGGAAGAGATTAGCAGCCAGAGTAATGATACATATTTTTTCCTGACACATTAAATAATGTTTGATCTATAGCCTCAATTACTCTCCTGCCAGGAGAAATGCCAGAGTATAGAGCCTGAGCACCATTAGTGAACACGTATGCATAATCGAATACTCTACATTTAATGTCTGATTCACAGTTGCCTGAGTATAGAGGCTGGAGTAAGCCCTGAGCACATGTGTGTGTTTGTGTATTGTGTGTGTTGATATACTATACAACTTAATGTCCGAATCACATTTTCAACTTCAATGATACATCGAGAGCAATAACTTTTATAGGCTGCTAAAATAAATGACTGATTAATACTATAACAGATCAGAGTCAACGATACTTCCAAAAGCACAAAATAGAAATAGATTATTTTTCCACTAAGAAAAA
Source organism: Suncus etruscus (assembly GCF_024139225.1). Taxonomy (NCBI): domain Eukaryota; kingdom Metazoa; phylum Chordata; class Mammalia; order Eulipotyphla; family Soricidae; genus Suncus; species Suncus etruscus. The sequence goes on along the minus strand of NC_064866.1, from coordinate 31,725,671 downwards.
GATAGTTACCAAAAAAAAGTGACTAAAACAGTTAACAAGCAACTGGCAGTCCTTTTTACATCATAAATGCAGAAACAATGGCCTCTATGTCTAAAAGTTACAGGGCTGACTGATCACCGTGGGCAAAGTGTCCTGATATCACCCATCCCTAATCTTACACGCAAAATGTAAACTCACCTCCTTGAGGGAAGAGCATATGGGAGGTAGGACAAAAAACGGAGGTGTAGGGAGGACAAACTGGTGATGGAAATCCCCCCTGATTTTATGTAAATATGTACCTAAAATATTATTGTCAACAATATGTAAACCACTATGATCAAAATAAAAATTATATTAAAAAAGTATTAGTGTATAGAAAATTAAAATTAATTTAAATGAAATTTGATTATTATAATTACCACAAGTAGAATAAAATTTAAAATATTTAACTATACATTTTTTCTTGATAAGAAAAGAAATATGCATAGTAATATTATCAGCAGAAATATACAAAAATACAAAATTGATCCTGAAAAAAAAATGTAAACTCACCTCCATAATTCCAGTATAGTAAGAAAATGGTGTTATCCTCAGGCCCTTTACCATAATATCCGATAAATGATAAGGGTATAGCATGAGATGATCTCGACTATACTTTAGTAATTCCTCATAGTATTTCCGTTCCTCTTTCTTGACATGTTTAACTGGGAAAAAAAGAAGAAAATGTCTAATTGTTTTCAAGGACTTTAAGTGACACAAAAATGCAATCAGCACAACATTGTGAGACATTAATTTAAAAATATGTAACTTAGAAAAGAATAAATGAAATAACCTAAGTTGAACACAGAAACATAACACAAGGAAAAGACTTAAGATCATATAATTAACATGTAGAATATGACAGACCAATAGAAAAATCATTTAAAAAAAAAAAACTAGAAAGCAAAGAAAACAAATACAGAATGTCCACCCAAAGATACCAAAAAAAAAAAAAAAAAAAAGGAAAGAAATTCCTGGCAATTACTTTACAAGATAGTCAAAATGAGTAGTTTCCAATGAAGTCAAATTTTCTAAAATACTATTTGTGCATTTTTGTTTCGGAAATGTAAAAGAACTTGCTTTCTACTAAGTGCTTTAAACAGAAAAACCATCTCTGAAATACTATGCTTAAAATAAAAATAATACAATGAAGGGTAGGGCAATGAAAGAGAATAATTTAGCAATAATTAATAATAATAATGAATAATACCTAACAATAATTAATGATTTAATTTCACAAATAAAAGGCAATGTTTTAGTTTTCTTAATATTTTGTGGCTAAAAGTTAAAAATTAAGGTGTCAGCAAGGGGATTTCTTCAGAGAATTCTGTTTATGGGTGCTCGTCTTCCCACTGTAACTGCACCTTGTCCTCTTTCTTTGCATCTTTGTCTTCATAAAATTTTAAAAAATTTATTAGAGTAAATAAAAAAGTTGAAATAAAGCACAAAGGTCAACAACAACAAAAAAGCAAACCTTGAAAAGGGGGTAGGCGGAGATGTGAGGAATATGGCTCAAAAGCTCAATCCCCAGCAATCCATATGGTACCTGAACCCACCAAGAGGGAATCTTGACTGCAGAGCCAGAAGTAACTCTAAGCACTGCCAAGTAAAGCCCCAAACAAAATAAAAATAAATACACAATTTTTTAAATAAAGTAAAAACTTTCTATGTGGACATCAATGGTTTCTTAAATTCCTTCCAGGGAATAAATGCATTGCTATGAAATATATATGGAAAAAACCAGGATGGCGTATAAATAAATGAACAACAGTCATTTTAAATGTTTCTACTTACCTAAGTTATTCCTATATCGTAACTGATTGCGGATACTGTACAGGACAACCTGCTTTTCATATTCTCTCTGTGAATTTCCAAGACTCTAAAGAAAAAGAAATCCAAACAGATTTAAAATAAATGCTAAATTCAAGTTATTATTCTATCCCATAGAAACTTCAAAACCAGGCCCTCTGGATTTTTTGGGAGGGAAGGGCATGCCATGCCGGGCAGGCTCTGGGATTACTCCTGGCTCTGTGCTCAGGAATCACACCTGACAGGCTCAGGAGACCATATGGGATGCGAGGGATGAAACCTGGGTCGGCCTCAAGCAAGGCAAGCGCCCTACCCACTGTGCTATCACACTGGCCCCATGTTCTCTGATTTTAAACTAGGAGCCCTAATTGCCAGAACTGAATAAAAAGCTATTATCCTAAGTTTTATTACACTAGTCTTTCTATTAGACTAAAAACTTACCACACTTGTTTTTAAACTGACTTTCAAAAAGGACTTAACAATTTCATATCAAATAAAAGAAGAGTCTGAAACATGACTTTGCTTAACAAAAAAACAAAGTTCTACCTATAAAGATTTATTTCCTTCTGTCCCCAACTTTGTATGCTACCAGGCTGGTGGGACCAATGAATGATTTCTTGTATCTGATTTAAAGTCAAGAATGGCAAATAAGGACAGATTCCTGTATGATGCTGATTTACAGTTGAGGACTGGAGCTTGAAGGAACTTATCTTCCTTCCAGTCATGCACTGAACCTGAGTCAGCTGCATTCAAGGCAAGCCCTCCACCCATTGTACTGTTTAACTCACCACTCACTCACTCACTCACTCACTCACTCACTCACTCGCTCACTCGCTCACTCAATCTCTCTCTTTCTCTCTTCTCTCTCTCTTTCTCTCTCTCTTCTCTCTCTCTCTCTCTCTCTCTCTCTCTGTCTCATTATCCCTTGGAAAATAAAAAGTCAGACTCCTTGATCAAAATGATAAGCTGGGGGAAGGCATTTTCTTACAAGTGGTCAACCTCTCTCTCTCTCTCTTACATCACACACAGACGAATGGCTCTCTCTCTCTCTCTCTCTCTCTCTCTCTCTCTCTCACACACACACACACACACACACACACACACCAATGGTGCTCAGGACTTACTTCAGTCTCTACACTGTCTCCTGGGGGGGTCCTCAAGTGTCCATATGGGGGTTCTGGGGATCTAAACCTCAATCAACCACATGTAAGGCAAAAGTGCCAATTGCTGTACTACCTCTCCAGCCCCCTCTGATATATTTTGAATGAGCAAAACCCCTAGCTATGCATTTAGTGTTTAAGTTTAAAATGGAATTCTCAAGAAGGCAATGAAAACATTTACCTAATTAGAGTCAGCATGCTATTTAATCTGTGACCATAAATACTAATTTGATACATGACTGCTACCCACCCCTTCTAAGTACTAGTCTTTCCACCTAGCTATAAAATAGCATTAGACATTTTAGAAAATTAAAGACAGAAAGATCAGAGGACTAAGTTCATTATCCTCTTACTCAGGTTTTGAAAGTTGCAGCTAATGTCCGTACATACACTTTGGCTTAAGGCACCAAGTCAAATGTCTTCACTTCACAAGGCAGGAGAAATGCACTGAAATGAACTGGCACCTAACTGAACTCTTCAGTAGGTAAAATTTGAAGAAAAGGGGCCACAGCACTCCACTGCAAAATGCACATGTCCGAGTTTGTGCCTTTTCTTCTTCAGTAGCTCCCTCTACAGCCACCCATACCCCTCTACTCTGGCGTGTTCCTGGCCAGGGGTTGTCCTCATTCCAATTTGAGATGTTAAGACCTTTCCTTTATTAATCCAGGTTCTCTCTTCTCTCATATAACCTAAATAAAAATATCTGCTTCAGGAGCTGGGAATCTGACTTCAGTAGTCAGGAACTTCCACATGCAAAAACTCAAGTTCCAAAGCCACCACCACATGGGCTTCTCACTAGCACCACCAGGGGTGGATTTGGAAATCTCTAGGCATCTCGGGGTGGGGCCAGAGGGTGAGGTGTAGGGGAATGCCAATAGGCACTGGCATCAGTTTTAACAGTTCAGGTCATTTACCTGAATAGGCTGGCCAAGCTCAAAGTGGTCCTCTTGAGCACAGCATGGGAGATCCAACAACAACAACAAAAAATCTCTAAAGAAGGAAAATTGGGAGCAGAGCTAGTGGTACTCAGTGGCTATTAATGGCTTCGAGCTCAGAAGCTGTAGCTGGTACTTGTTCAGGGAAATACATGTGGTACTGGAGATTCAAACCAGGGTTAACACCATGTACGGCAAACACCTAATCCCTGCAACATCTCTCCAGTCTACCCCCTCCAAAATAAGGCATTTTACATTAAACTTTAAAAAAGGGAAAAAGAAAAAAAGGAACACCAAACCATCTTCTTCCTGCTTCTGGATTGTTTATCACAGGTTACTGCCAAAATGTATAAGCTTGATCATTTTTTCCATCTATTTTAATGTTGCAAATAGGAGTAAAGGTCCATTTAGAAGTCAACTACCATCCTCTATAGGCGCTCTCAGCTATTCTAAAACAATGGTTGTCACCCTTTCTATGCTTGAGAAGGCTGCTGAAGCATGGACTAGTGGCTAAAGACCGCTCCTCTTTATTACACCAAAGATAATGTGAGCGCTAGGTAGGACTTAATTCAAAATACTGGATTTGCTGTAAAACTTTTTTAAAAGTTTACTCTATATCTACCACCAAACAAATCTCTTTCTCAATGAACAAAACACTGTACACACGGAGAGCACAGAATTTTGCCAAAATCTTAAAAATTCTCAAAATTAAAGATTTACTCTGAACACAAAGTGGGAGAGAGCCCCTAACCAGGACTAGATGTGTTCCCCCAAACATAAAACAACAAAAACCAAAAGTAACAATCAAATCATTTATATTAAATATTGAGTTCATCATTCATAAGCAAATTTAAGAATACAATAGCCTGGGGCTGGAGCAGTGGTGCAAGCAGTAAGGCTAGCCTACGACTGGCGTCCCATATGGTCCCCCAAGCCAGAAGCAATTCTGAGCACAGAGCCAGGAGTAACCCCTAAATGTCACCAGGTATGGCCCAAAACCAAAACAAAAAACAAACAAACAAACAAAAAGAATACATCAGCCAAACATCTCAGGTAGGATCATTAAATGGATCTGATCATTCATTAGTAGCTGGATCTAGTCAATCATAAATATTTTTGTACATGCAAACAATATGAGGTTGATTTTATTCTTCACTATTCTCATATTTAATAAAGCATTTATTATTGGCTTTATTCGCAAAATTTCCTTCCCTCACCCACATCTATCCAAATTTCCCACCACTGGCATTTTACAGCAGTTGCCACTATAAAAGTAACCAAAGAGTTGGGTTTGCTAAGGCAGGGTTGACTCTAGAAAACCACCAAGTCTAACAAGCAAAGACAAGCTTCATGCATGGCAGCAACTGATAAAATACTCACTGTATTTCACATTATGCTGAAAGCACAAAGAATTCTTCCTAAAATCTTTGCTTCTACAAACCCCAAACACAGTATGTATTCCCTCCTCCCCAAATATACACATTTTTCAATGACTCTTCTTGCATCCTATTTACCATAAAAGTTCTCCTAATAAATTGGTTTTAACGAGGAGAACTGATCAACTTCAAAAAAATCTTGATATGGGGCCAGAGAGATAGCATGGAGGTAGAGCATTTGCCTTGCATGCAGAAGGACAGTGGTTTGAATCCTGGCATCCCATATGGTCCCCCGAGCCTGCCAGGTGTGACCCAAAAAACAAACAAAAAAAAACCAAAACCAAAAAAATATTGATACAATGACCCTATCCCCAGTTGTTTTTTTAGGGGAGCCTCCTAAGCAGTGCTAAAGGGCTATCAGGCCACTACCAGGATTTTCAACCACCAGGCCAGAAGATGGTTTAATTGTACAGCCAGAGGATGTAATTATTCAGGTCCTGTGGTACCAGCGAATACCAAGGACTATTGGGTGGGTTGTTAATCCGTAACTTCTTAATGTGGTTTTTTCAAGTCCAGCAAACATAGACCCTATCACACAAATATTTAACCTTGTCCATATAAAAAAATAAAATATTTTTTAATTGGGCTCACCATGAGATCTAAGCTACAATCACAGAACTTCTTTAAGCTGACAATGGTGGTGAGATTGGTGTTGAAATAGGATATGCCTAAAACTTAACTATCAAGAACTGTAAATTATAGTTCTGTAATTAAATAAAAATCATTTAAAAATAATAATTAGCTACTTATATGCAAAAACTTATATTAGTGTAACAAAATTAATTATTGAAAAAAGGAAAAGAAACTGGAACCCAATTCCCAAGCTTTCAGAATTGAGAAATTGGCAATTTTCACCATTTCCAAAATAAATCCATCAAACTTATTAGAAAGCCTATTCAAGCCTTAGTAACTATACTGCCAAAAGACACATTCCTTCCATACGAGGAGTATTTCCCACACTTAAAGTGAATTCCAGCTGCCCTGGAAAAATAAATATCAGGCTAGTGTGACCATTCACCCACTCCAAAAATTACTAAAAACTATGGGTTAGGAGCTCAAGATACAAAAGTAAGGCAAGTAATACAACCAGAAAATACATCAAAACACAGTGAAGCTAGTGATATCAAGAGAACTCAATGACAACACAGCCCAAGGTCAAATAGTCCAGACTTAGAGCAAAGAAACCCTTCCAAGAGTGTTGTGTATGTAAATGTAAACATTGCCATGGGATTATTATGTTACTAATCCTACAGTGATCTGTGATTGTGCCCTACCCTATGGTGTGACCTGGCATTCTGCTCCGACCCTAGGGTGGTACCTGATTCTGATGTATAAAAGCAAGGGTCTGTGGAAGGCTGGGGCTTTTTTCTGGGGCTGATTCTGGGGCTTTTAGCTTCAGCCTTATCCACGGAATAAAGCTGATATCTTCAGAAGCCTGACTGCCTGTTAGCTTTATACCTGCCGCATTCACCTCAGAACCACTGGCTGAACAGAGTGGCAGACGCGTGGTCCAAGCTGGAGGAGAAAGACCTCATCCTCCATCTCTCCATCAGTCAACCCCATCAAGGGCTGACTTGCAACACAAGAGGAGTTTCAGAGATTCAATACAGAAAGTACAAATATTCTGTAACCATCAGTGACAGGATTGACCCTGCCTAAGTTTTAGAACCCTTATCCTAGTGTGAGGAATGAATGAGATAATTCATGGGAGAAGGAGGGGGAGTAAAGTACTTGTCTTGCATACTGCCAACTCAGGTTTAATCCCTACACCACATATGATTCTCCTGGGGCCAGAAGTGATTACTGAGCACAAGGCCAGAAGTAAGACCTGATCATGGCTAGGTATAGTCCCAAAACAAAAGAAAAAAAAAAAAAAAGAGACACTCTCTAAAGGAATTAGACCAGAGAAAAAGCAATAACCAAGGTGGGGTTTAGGCTACTGAAATAGAGGCAAAGGTAGACAAAGTTCATGGCAGTACTTACACAAAAGTTTTTGTTTTTGGTTTTTGGTTTTTGGGTTTTGGGTCACACCCGGCGGTGCTCAGGGGTTACTCCTGGCTGTCTGCTCAGAAATAGCTCCTGGCAGGCACGGGGGACCATATGGGACACCGGGATTTGAACCAACCACCTTGGTCCTGGATTGGCTGCTTGCAATGCAAACACCTCTGTGCTATCTCTCCGGGACCCACAAAAGTTTTTTAATACCTTCTCAGAATGGGGCTTTATCCCAAGCTATTCTTTTAAATCTTACACACACACCCATGAGTTTAATTTCATTATCTCATGTTAACTTGTGGTCTTATATCATAATCATAAGCATGAGACACATTTGCAAAAACTAAGTTAAATTATTTATGCTGAACAGTGTAAGGGATCCTCACCTTTTACCCAACATGGAACCCTCTTTTCAAAAATAAATACGGAACAAAAGTTTTGCAAAGAAAACAACTGTTGGTTCCTCCAGGGATCTTAGGACAAAGTCACAAAAGCTCGTAAGAAGTGTCTTAGTAACTTGGCTTAGGTTTCAGAGGCTTCAGAAAAATGGGACATTGGCCATTCACCCCTGAACCATGGATCCCATCTAAGACAAAACCAGCAGCACAGTGTTCAAGACCAGGATTGGACTTCTACCAGGGAAGGCCCTAATGCTGCCCTGGCATCAACTTACTCTAGAGTGGGTTCATGACACCTTGAAGACATGGTAACAGCAACAACCTGCTTTCAGGGCAGGGGCCTCTGCGTTGCCACAAAATGTTGAGATGAAACCAGAATATGCTCTGTGTCACCCTGTCTTCAACATAGGATCTGTACAGAAACCAGGATCTATAACTACAGAAACCTGACAGCAACAGTTGTGGTTATGAAGAGCTTTTAGTGGAACCACAGAGAAAGACTTTGGGGTTAGACAACTTAGCATGCCTGGAGCTTGAAGTTAGTTTTGTGCCCAGATGCAAGTTCTCCCTGTTTTTAGACCAAAGTATTTCCTTTCTATTTCCTCCATCTTTTGCTGTGCCTATGCAAAAATAAACAACAACAAAAAAGGTGCTGCACACACACCTTTTTATTATTGAAATTTTTAATCTCTTATCTTTTAAATTGGGGCTCTCACCTTTTTTATTCTATAAAAACTTGGGACATAGAGTACTTTATTTTACCACATATTCCCGCATTTATCTATAAAACTAAGAAGTGTTAAAGAAAGGCTGGGGCCAAGGGCCAAGTGGTCTCAGATGCATAAATAAGGACATAACTAAATATCCAATCCAAAGTCAAAGATAATAGAATCAAGGAACCAAAACTTTAATGGGGCCTATTATACTAGCAAGCCTAGGGGCAAAGAGTGGTGGTATAGGATGCAATCTGGGTCCATTAGTGGAGGGAAGTTAACATTGGTGATGGGAAGGACCCTGACTTATTGTATGTCTGAAATTCAACTATGAAAGAATCTGTGTACACCACAACTGTTTCAATAAAATTAAATTAAAAATAAAAATAATAATAAAATATCTGTTCAAATCCTCATTGAACTTAATAAAGCAAATTCACTGAGGTTTAAGAGCTTTGTTTTCTTAAGTCAGAATATATTTCCAAAAGGCAGCCACTAATATCCAAGAGTTCTATGTTTCTTAAATTTCTTTCGCCTTTCTTGGCTTGCTAGGCAATTACCAATCAGTATCTATATATCTTAAGGAGAAAGCTTCTCTAACACGCAAAATCCTACCCGAATGTCAACTTTTTTTTATGTCCTAGTACAAAGTCCCCAAACTGGGAAAGGAAGTGAAGTCATCCATAAACCACCACTACCACCCACTATTAAACACTTTCTAAACACTTCTGGAAAACAACATTGTCAACCTGGCAAAGGGGAGGAGGAACCTGAACAGAGAAGCTGTACATTCGAGCATCTCTCCTATGCCAGTCTGCGTTCACTTGCCAAGGGAATCTTTCCTGAAATGCACACCAAGTCTGCGTCCTGGTTCTTCTTGCCACCAACTACCTACCTGACCCTCAACCAGGTATGCTATTTGCTAAACAACTGAACAGAAAAAGAACTCTCAAGCATTTGCAAATCAACACCAGGACGCAACACAACCAACCAACCAACCAACACACCAATCTGAACACTCACGGGGAAACACTCTCGGTGGAATCACTGCACCTTGTTGGAAGGACAAAGTTCAGAAAAAAGTCAAAGTTGTATCGGTACCTTCTGGAAAGTCTGGCCTAGATTGCAGCCTCCACTGGATTGCAGACTCCAATGGCCAGTCTCTCTCCTCCAGTATCCCCTCTCCTAACACCTCTACCCCAGATTCTGACTGGGAAAAAAGGACCCAATTTCTATGCCTCCTTCCTCTGAAATGCTTTTTCCCTCTCCCTTCTTCGTCCACTCCCATTTGTGCTGCAAGGGCCCCTGACATGTCAGGCTTGGAAAAAAGGAGCTCTTGCTCCCTCTCGGGTTCATGGGGGGGGGGGTAAAAATTGGGGGGTCCAGGTAAGTGATGGGCCCCGCCAGCTTTCTTTTCTTTCTTCTCTCTTCCTTTCTTTACCCTCCCAAGATTCTGCAGAGCAAGGATGATGTTTTTGAAGGTTTCCAGGTGCTCAGAGCATGCAAACTGCTGCAGGCCTAGAAGCCAGGTGAAGTGAATCCAGAACCCAGCACTCTGCCCCTCAGGCCCCAGCTCTCCTGCAGCCTTCCAGGGGAACCCCAAAAGGAAGCTGTCAGGGTCTCAGACCCCCTTCCCTCCCCCGGGGAGCCGAGCACCTGCCGCACGTTGGCCGGCAACTTGCTCCAAGGGTAGTTGTGGCGGATGTGGAACTCCACGTCTATGTTCATCCTTGCTGAGAGCCAGGCCACGACACCTCCAGCCCAGCCCGTCCCGGAAGGGCCCCCGCTGCTCACTCGGCGGAGACCACAGCTCGCCCCATGGCCACGGCTCCCGGCAGGCAGCGCGGCGGCGCGGCCCCTGGAGTGGAGGGGAGCGGGCCCCGGGGCACGACTCGAGCGGCGGAGACACGCACAGCCGGAAAGCCAGCCAGAGCCGCCCCAGCAGGCTCCCAAGTTTCTTCCTAGTTTCGACCCACCGGAAATGGTGGTGGCGTGCGTCACTTCCGCCCGCTGGCTCCAGGTTGGGGGCGTGGCCAAGGGAACCCTCCTGTGTGGCTTTCTGGCGGGTCAACTGATCTACCTGAGGCCTAGGGGAGAATCCACACACATCCAGGTGGGTCTTTCTTCTCAGTGATAGGTAAACGACTCTCTTTCCCCCGGAATGTCAGTCCAAGGAAGCTAAGCACTGAAGGATCCAACCCTTGTTCTCCGAGGAGGAGAATCTTGGAAAGGAAGTTGTAGCTGGCTCCAAATAATGGAAGAGAAGGATGCTCCCAAGGGTGCTGCTTTCCAAAGCCAATTATGAACCTTGGCCAAGTGGACTGGATCCAGTTCATGAGAGAATGTATAATAAGTCTGAGGTTTCTCCTCAAAATGGAACGGAGAAGCCTCAGGAGAGCAACAGAGCAAAAAATCTTCTTCATCTTGACAAGTTAGTTCCTGGAGTTTAGGAAAGGAAAATATTCTGCTTTCCTTCACAGATCCAGATTCTTTTTTTTTTTTTTTAATTTATTTGGGGGCCTCACATCAAATTCTTAAACAAGGAGGGACTACCAGAGCTGAAGTTTTAAATAGCCAAAGCTAACACCTCAGGGAGACCCCGAGGAAGGCAATGAGATAAGACTTTGTCAACCTTCATCTTGCAGCTTGTGGGAGTCTACCCTTCTCTGCTCCATGCCTCTAGAATTCTTTGTTTGTTTGTTTGTTTGTTTTGCTTTGTTTTTTCCACAAAAATGCACCCTGTCTACAGTTCAATTCTAACAAGAAGGTCTGTGGTAACCAGCCTAGTAAATCCATGATTAGTTATCTGACCCAATCAAAGTCAAATTTATTGATATTTTTGCAACTGATTTTTTTAGTTTGCATGCACAGGACTTGAATGAGTGAGAGCATCACCAGGTGTGCTCAGAGATTATTCCTGGTTGTGCTGGGGGAATGGAAAATATGCAATGCTGGGGAATTCAACCCATATCTGTCCTTTGCAAAGTAAGTGCCCTATCCCTATCTCCCACCCTACTCGTACTTTTTATAATCTCTTTGATGCATAGGTCAAGAGCTGACCAACTTAAAGCATTTGGGAATTTATTAAGACAGAAGGAATGTCTAATTCTTTGAAACAAAAATGACCCTGGTCAGATTTATTGATATTATTATTATTATCCAACGATAAGAGCCCATGCTTGAGTGTTTTGAGTGCTATGTTTACAAACCTTGTCATCATATCTATATCTATATAAAGGTAACAGATCTGTAGTGGTGAAAACAGGTAGAAGTTTGTGGAGGGATGGGTAGGAAGATTACTCAAAGGGCTGAAACATGTGCCTTAGGCTGAGCATCTCTGACCTGTTTGCCCCCCACCCACCCACCCACCCTAACTCCATATTCTCCTCCTTGTCAGTACTTTTGAACCAGAGCAGAATGTATCACCATCCAAGTTTTGAACCATTAGTCCTATACCACAAGGTTGTATATAGGCCTGAGAACTGTGCACTGCAGGGTAATTTGAGAAAAAAGAAAGGAAGGAAGGAAGGAAGGAAGGAAGGAAGGAAGGAAGGAAGGAAGGAAGGAAGGAAGGAAGGGAGGGAGGGAGGGAGGGAGGGAGGGAGGGAGGGAGGGAGGGGGGGGGGGGGGGAGGGAGGGAGAAGGAAGGGAGGAAGGAAGGAAGGAAGGAAGGAAGGAAGGAAGGAAGGAAGGAAGGGAAAGAGAAAGAAAGAAAGAAAGAAAGAAAGAAAGAAAAAGGAAGAAAGAAAGAAAAAAGAATGAAAGAAAGAAAGAAAGAAAGAGAAAGCAAGAAAGAAGAAAGAAAGAAAAAAAGATAGAAGAAAGAGCGAAAAAGAAAGAGAGAAAGAGAGAAAGGGAGGGAGGGAGGGAAGAAGGAAAGGAAGGAAGGAGAGAGAAAGAGAGAAAGGGAGGAAAGAAGGAAAGGAAGGAAGGAGAGAGAAAGAAAGAAAGAAAGAAAGAAAGAAAGAAAGAAAGAAAGAAAGAAAGAAAGAAAGAAAGAAAGAAAGAAAGAAAGAAAGAAAGAAAGAAAGAAAGAAAGAAAGAAAAGAAGGAAGGAAGAAGGAAGGGAGGGAGGGAGGGAGGGAGGGAGGGAGGGAGGGAGGGAGGGAGAGAGGGAGGGAAAGCCTGAAGTGGAGCTATTAGGGCAACTACACTTAGCATTAATACCTAGCCCAAGAGCTGTTTCAGCCTATGCCAGTGTTGTAATCTTCAACCAGTAACTCTTAAATTCTCCCTTTGCACCTGTGAGGAAGTCTCATATACTCACTTCTCCTAGGGTGGTAGTTTTTCCTGAAATAATCTTTGGTTAAGAATTTGATGGCATCCTCTTTCAGTCCAAATAAGTCTTCTGCTTTGCTTTCTCCTTGTAGTCCCTTCTACTTTCTGTCTGATTTGTGAATCATTCATTAGCTCTCCAAAGTTGTTTTTAGACTGGATGAAACCCCTGTCTTGCCATAGATTGTTTTCCCTCAAAGTCAATTAAAAAACCACTACCACCTTACTTTAATAGAGGAAGAAATTAAGGCTTCACAGTGTGGCATAGTTGTGGTAGTGACAGCACCAAACTAGAATCTCAGAACACTGCCCTCCCTGTCCCTGCCACCAGCCATCCCTTTCAGTTCCTAAACTTAAGCAGTCACTGACCTATTTTTTCCTCCTTGTCCTATTCAGTCTATTTGAAAATCAACAGTCCAATTCTGGTGATAATTGTAAGTCTAAGTGTAGAAGAGTCCATAGTCTTTCCAAGTCTCAAATTTAATGCAACATAGGAAACAATGAAAGTTAAAGGCAAGAAAACCTGTCTCAAATACATTCAGGGTGGGGGGGTGTAGGGAGGTGAGAGATTTGAGGCATTGGTGATAGGAATGTTGCACTGATGACAGGAGGTATTCTTTATATGACTGAAACCCAACTACAATCATGTTTGTAATAAAGTTGTATAAATAAAGATATTTAAAAAATAAAATAAAGCAATGATACTGTAAAAAATATACTAGAAAAAATATACTTTCAGAAACTAGCTAAATTAAAGCTGTGCATATTTATACTTGATATGCATATTTTCTTGCATTCTTTTCTTATTGCCATTATTACAATATTTCATCTTATATATGTAATATATATGTAACATTTATACTAAAATTATAGTTTCTTTCCTGGAACACAAAATGGAACAAAAATTTATGTTCATGGCACTTCCATTTACATTGTTAATCACAAGAAAATAAATATATTAAATAATCCAAAAAAAAAAAAAAAGAAAGTTAATGGCAGCATAGTTTGAAAAATCCCTGCAAATAACTAGTTTAGTCAATTATATCAGTGAGACAAGTGAGTGCCTGTAATTTAATCTGTGATATTGTCTTTATTAATCAGGCTTATAAAAACTGAACTTAGGGTGTCTGAGTGATAGTACAATGGGTAGGGTATTTGCCTTGCATACAGCTAACACAGGTTCAATCTCTGGTATCCCACATGCTCCCCAAGCACCACCAGGAGTACAGATCCAGGAGTAACCCTAAGCATTGTGAGGTTTGGCCCACCCCCCCCCAATATATAAAAACCTGAACACGTTGAAAACAACAAAAGCAAGTCTGGAGAAGATTGTACAGTGACTGAGGCACTTGCCTAGAATGTGGCTGACTCTCTTCCTTCACCCAGCACCCCATATAATCCTCTGAGTGCAACCAGGAATGAACCCTGAACACAAAACCTGGAGTGAGTCCTAAGCACTGTCTTTGTGGTCCAAAACATCAGAAACAATTGCAGCAACAACAAAACTACAGAAGACAAGGGATGGTGAAAATGAACATATGACTATTAATCAGTAAAACACAATTCTTTGAAAAATGTCCAGAAAGTGTATAAGATTTTCACTGAAAGAGGAAATTTGAAGGAGGAACTGGTGGTACTGGGTCAAAGGTAAGCATATGGGAAGTAGAATCCAAATAACTAGCTGAGTTTGGCTTATAAATTACAGGGTGCTAATGAAAATACCGATCTGCCTCATTGCTCCAAGTTGACCAGTCAGAGACTGGAAACAACAAAGATCAGAGACCCTAAATGAACCCATTTTCTCCCTTTACAGAGAAGTTCAAACCTATATCCACTCTGAAACATCAAGAAGAGAAGAATCCTTATTGGGCCTCCCAAGAAGCACTCATTACATCATCACTTTTTTTAAAAAAACAAAAATGGCATCTTTTCAGATCCTTGATTCAGACTCCTACTTCTGTTTCAGTTGACCTTTGTTTTTCAGATTCCAGAGAAATCAGAAACTGTAATTTTGTAAGTGCCAGTCCAGAAACAGCAAGCTCAGTTAAGCTTGTGGGTAAACAATGAGTTCAAAACTACGGGTGCAGTGAGATTTCATCTTAGCTGACTTTACCAACTGAGACTTAGGAAAATTACCCAATTGGTTTGGGCATTCTGCCCTTTGCAAAGATCATCAAATTATTTCATTCCAAAAATTCCAATAAAGTTAACGGGAGCAACTGAAAACTAAGGAGACTCTTGGGTGATCTAATTTCACAACTCATGCCTCATAGAGTGGCCCCCAAATATGTTCATGTCCTCCCTGGAACTGGAGAATGTGCTACGTCAGTGATATGAAATGTGCTATGTCAGTGATAGGGACCTTGCTGATGTGATTATGGTAATGATCTTGAGACTGAGAGAGATGATTTTGGATTATTTGAGTCAGCTGTTGCAATCTCAGAGTCCTTATAAAAGAAAGGAAGGAAGCTCAGGGCTAGAGGTGACAATTTGACATAGACCCACAGGGCAGAAAATGTGGGCAATTTCTTGGAGCTGAAAAAGAAATCTGAAGAACCAATTCTCCCCCAGAAGCACCAGAGAGTGCAAGTGCTACTGATTTATTTTGGACACTAGTTTCCAGACCTCTAAGATAATTGGTGTTGTTTTTCAGCCACTCAATTTACAGTAATTTGTTACAGCAATCCTAGGAAATTAATATACTTCCCCAACCATAAAATGCTCCAATATCCAAACAGTAGATGCATCATCAACTTTCATAATTAAATCATTATGCTTGCAACATAAATACTCTTAGTAAGAATCATCACCTTATCATCTTCAGCATATACAAGCTATCACCCTCTTCTGTGAGCAAGGGAGAACTACAAAAGAGCTCAGCATTAGGTGAGGCCAGAGAAGCACATAGAGACAGAGAAACAGTGTCTTGAACAGAGAATAGATGAAAAAGTAATTGCCATGGCAGCTCCAGTGGGGTCTGTGTAACATGGCGAAAGCCATGCTCTCAGACCTGAGGCAAAAGCTTCACAGAAGTTAGTCTCCTGGAGCAGTAGCAGGTGGTCCCAGAGCAAGAAAATATTCCCCACGTCATGTACTGCTTCTGGGAACAATGATGATTGTTTTTCTTACTCCATGCTGCAGTAACCTGAGAACACTGGGTTCTATAGAAAACCCATAACATAATTATTTGAGAACACGTCAATGTTTTTACAAATCACACAGAAACTTCGAGAATGATTTTTTTAGAAAAGAAGCCTTTAGCAGAAAATCAAGGAATTTTGCTTAAAAGCTATCACTAATATTCTGTGCTTAAAAGCTATCGTTAATATTCTTAAGAATAATAATAGTAAGAATCATTTAACCACAACTTTGAATCAGTTATAAGTAGAAAAGTCTCTGATAAAAGAATCTAGGGAAAAGCCCATAGCAAAAAATCTGACAGCTGGAGACACTTGAGGGACTGTGACAGATTCATATGAGTGTCCCTATAATAAGGCAGAAATAGATCAGGATAAGGAAACAGGATTTCTTATGTTCCTAAGAAAAAGCAAGGCACATGATGGTTATACCTAACACAGGGCAAAAGATGGCAACCACCTATATATAGGATTAGACTATGGCCCACTTAGCATAGGATTAACTACACCTGATCTCTTACCTTATACAGAAGTGTATGATGAGGCTGGTAACAGAGAAGTGGTGCATGAAGGAAAAAAACGTGTCTTATTATAAACTGCCCTTTTTAGAGATATTAATAAGAGCAATGCCTCTTTGATTTTATATTACACAGGAACAAAAGGATTTACTAAAAAAGCAAATAGAGAAGGCTGTGGGAGGCTTGGATCAAAGCAGTACATGATTGGAGACCTAAATCTGGATGCCCAGACATAGATTTAAAATGGTGGATTTATAACATTAAATATAATAAAAATTCTGCTCACAGCTCAGGCTGGTCAGGTTTCTAAAATCAAGTAAAGATTAACCACGTTAACCACTAGTCTTAGGTCATATAGTTAATAGCGACAATAACCAGAGTGCCATTGTTTAGAAATACTAAGATTAGATTTGATTCTTGATGAGGTCAGCATGCTTACAAAATTGTTAGTAATGTGTTGAAATAAGGAACCTGTAAATTGATATATTTTGATTTTTTGCCAATATCCTGCTGTTAAATGTATAAAAATCCTCGAGAAATAAATGCAGTTGCTCTGTAGCAGAGGCTCAGGCCAAAGCTCTTAGCCACTTTCTAGCACCCAAGACTTCCAGTCTTTTGTTATGCCGACCCCCTTACCCACCTGACTTCCGAGCAAGTAATGGTCAACATTTTCTATTTCACAGTTTCCCAGGAGCATGCCCTTGGATTTTCATACTGTACATACTTTGCTCTGCTCCACAGGCTGACACTGGACACCAAGCTTGCTTCTACCTGCAGCTTGTGTCCTTGCTTGTGTCCTTGTGCCCTTGGCCTTGACTGCCTTTCCCCAGAGCTGTGCACAGTAGGTTCCCTTCATTCCAGCTATTGTTTCTTAGTTGGCTTTCTCCAACTACTCTTTCAACATGGCCATCTCTAGCCATTCTCTGATGTATATTGGTTTACTTCTTTTGTTATATGTCAGATTTCTCTCTCTGTTTATCTCTATCTCTCTATCTCTCTTTCTCCCCCCACCCCCCATTTGGTATCTGGCTTAGTTTCAGTGTCACAGCAAGAAAATACTAGCACAGGCCAAAAGATGGTTTGGTGGCTAAAATACCTGCCTAGCAAGCATGAAGCTATGAGGTTGATCCCCAGTGACACTTACCTCTGCTCACAGGGATCCTGGTAGTGAGTGACTCCAGCACTGAAAGTGATTTCCAACTGCATTATAATCTGATATATACTATTCAACTACAATAAGAGGTGTGACCAATGGTAATGACCAATGGTGTGACCACAACCAGAATGTAGCAGCAGCACTGTAAGGTGTGAATTCAGGTCATTGCAAAACAACTTGAGTAGAGAGAAGGAAGGGGAGGGGAGATAATACAAAAACTAAGGAGTAGATCTAGGCATTGCACTTAGTATTCTATAAATGTCACCAAATATGCTAACGAGTAGACCAGTTACATAGCATCAGCTCTCACAAACATCACCTCAGTCATCTCAACCAACCTTCTTCAACATTGTAATACCTCTCTAACCCTCCTCATCTTCCTCTCCTAAATTCACTTTCTCCACACCACTTTTTTTTTTTTTCTATTTTTTGGGCCACACCTGATGATGCTCAGGAGTTATTCCTGGCTACGCACTCAGAAATTGCTCCTGGCTTGGGGGACCATATGGGACGCCGGGGGACCGGACCACGGTCCATCCTAGGCTAGTGCCAGCAAGGCAGATGCCTTACCGCTTTGTGCCACCACTCTAGTCTCTCACTTCTATCAAAAATACTTATTTTGGGGGCCAGAGTGGTGGCACAAGTGGTAGGGCATTTGCCTTGCATGCGCTGACCTAGGACGGACCATAGTTCGATCCCCCAGCATTCTAGATGGTCCACCAAGCCAGGAGCAATTTCTGAGCACATAGCTAGGAGTAACCCCTGAGCATCACCGGGTGTAGCCCCAAAACAAACAAACAAACAAACAAAAAACCCTTATTTTTAATTTTGCTTTCCTGCCCTTCCCATTGTTGATGTTGTTGTGATTACCCAGGGTAATTTTAGGGTTCACATGTCTTGGTTGTTTGGTGCCAGAAATGATACTGTTAAGGCACTAGATACCCAAATGACAGTGCCATGGGTATAGAGCATGAAATCAGTGCTAATATTGAACTCAGGGTCTCATGCTGAGACTATTTAATATTTTTAATAATTCTCTTGGGTTTCAAAATTATTTTTCATCCCCATTAAACTGGAGTCACCCTAAAAGTAGGGGCATTTAGCCTCTTTTTTTTATCCATGTGCCCAAGTTTAATACTATACATACAGAGTATGTATACTCTGTATGAACAAATATTATGTCACAATGAGAGCAGAATTCTAAAAATTCAGCTGTGAAGACCCTCCTAAAAATGTTGAAATTCTTTCTATCACCTCAAGGTTTCCAGATAAGACAAAATGTTGAGTTTTCCGTTGTCCATACCCTTTCTGTTCCCCAGATGCTGTTAGCCCATTTGCAGTATTTATTTTGGAATGGGGAAATATTTCTTATCTTTGTAGCAAGTTAAGGAAATGAAAAAAATACACTGAAAGGCCAGAGGTTCCATCTGTCCAACCCTTTTACTTTTTTTTGTTCTTTCAATGCTGTGATGTCATTTTTCTTTGCTACAAGTTTCTAGAATTTTTTATGTAAATGATGGGAAACTACGTAAGAGTATATTTTACAGGAAGGCTGATTCTCTTTGATAGAATGATGGAAGTCACACTATATAGTTTGTGTGGTGAATATAACAACACAGTTCTGTCATTTTAAATGTATTTGTACTTAAAAAAAAATCTCTGTGATCTAGTGAAGAAATGAATGAACACTACTAATAAACTCATCGCTCAATAGTGAGTGACTGTAATATTCAAGAAATCCACTAGGGGCCGACTTAGCCTAACAATTTATAACTAAATTCTTCATGTCCCCATGCTGATGAACTTGTATACGAACCATCTTCTCAAATCTTAAAATCCTTTTGTCATTTGTCTTCAGTTTACAATAACACCAGATACTAGCAATTATTTCTTGGAGAGTGATATACTTGGAGTTGCTGATGGCACTGCAGATCATATAATTTCAAAGTCATCCTGAAATGTTGTTGGGCATCTGGGTTGATTCCTAGCCTTAGCTATTGTACTGAGTGCTACAATGAATAGTGGTGTGTATACATACTTTTGGATGAATATTTTTCCATCCTGCGGATAGATAAACAGAAGAGGGATTGCTGGATCATATGGTAGCTCAATTTTGAGTTTATTGAGAACCCTCCATTCTATTTTCCATAGGGGTTAACCAGGCAGCATTCCCATCAGCAGCGAATCAGAGTTCCTTTCTAACCACATCCATGCCAACAGAGATTGTTTCCATTATTTTTGATACGTGCCACCACTGGTGTAACATGGTATCTCATTGTTGTCTTGATTTGAATTTCCCTAAGAATAAGTGAGATGAACATGTTTTCATGTGTCTGTTGGCCATCTATGGGTCTTCCTCAGAGAAGTGTCTGTTCATTTCTTTATCCCATTTTTAGATTTTTTTTTTAGGTTTTGTGGAGCTAATCTTTGGCGTACTTTGTATATTCTACATATTAAGCCTTTATTTGATGTGTTGAGTGCGAAAACTTTTTCCCATTCCATTAGCTGTCTTCTAATTTTAGCCCATGTTTCTTTTGCCATACAGAAATTTTTTAGTTTGATGTAGTCCTGTTCATTCAGATTTAATGCTATAGCTGATGCCATTGGCATCCTATTATCAAAGACTTTTTTGAGGTCTAAGTCTTGGAGTATCCTGCCTATGTTTTCCTCAAAGAACTTTATGGATTCAATTCTAATCTCAAGGTCTTTAATTCACTTTAAATTGACTTTTGTATAAGGTGTGAGATATGGATCGATCTTAAATTTCTTACACATGGTTACCTAATTGTTCCAACACCATTTGTTGAAAAGACTGTCTTTATTCCATTTTAAGTTCTTGGCTCCTTTGTCAAAGACTAATTGGCCATTGGATATTTTATTCTGACCATTGGTCTGAAAGCCTGTCTTTGTTCCAATACCATGCTGTTTTAATCACTATGGCTTTGTAATAAATCTTCAAGTTAGGTAATGAGATGTCTCCCAGTTTCTTGTTTTTCAATATGGACTTGGCTATTCTTGGTTCTGTATGGTTCCACATGAACTTTATAATTGATTGTTCTAAGTCCTTGAAGAATGCTTTCTGAATTTGAATAGGGATTGCAATGAATCTATATAGTAATTTAGGTAAGATAGTCATTTTGATAATATTGATTCTTCCAATACATAAGCATGAAATGCTTTTTCACTTCCTTAGGTCTTCTTCAATTTTTTTTCTTAAGTCAAACTATGCTTTTTTTTTACACAAGAAATAATGAAGCATCTATACAACATTCTTTTAGATCAATGTTCTCTGGGTCATATAGTAGGGGCTTAAGGCCCCAGTTCTATTCCTAGAACCATGTATGGTTTCCAAGAGCTGCTTGAGCAAAGAATCAGTAATAGCCCTTGTATACTGCTGGAAATTACCTAAACCCTTAAAAAATAAGGACAATTTTTGATTTTGAGGGTGCATACATAAAACAAAAATGATCATTTGCTGAGAACTACTAAAGCATAAAATTGCACATTGAAGTTAATTTTTTATCTGTTCTATTTATGTATCTATATCTTGTTTTTAAATCTTCTACAACAAAAATATAGTATATGAATTTATACTGATTTTGTTGATAATCTGAGTATTAATAACAATCAAGTCTTTTCTTTGAAAACTTTCATGTATTGGTTTCTCTAAATTATTTCTTGTAGTCAGAGATAATACAAAGGATTAGGCACATGTCTTTCATGCAAACAACCTAAGCTCAATCACTTGGTACCTCTTATGGTCTCACAAGCCCAATAAGAAGGAGGGGTGTGAGGTTCCTGAGTGCAGTCAGAAGTAAGCCTTGAATAAGGCCAAGTATGCCCCCAGAAGTGCATTACTTCTTTAAATTTCTCTCAACAAACTTGTAATCTTTGTGCGGTTTTTTTTAAGGTAGATTTTCAGGGTGGTGCTAAGTTGTTCTTGTTTTCTGATAGGGGCCAATGGGACCATACTGTTAATAATCTCTAAATTGTTAGAACAAGGAAATAATTTCCTCAATCCTTGTTGTAAACTTGGAGAATCATAAAATAAATAAATGAATACACACTACATGACAAATATGGAAATTATCTGAGTTCATGTTATGCCTATAGCATTGGTCTATCTCAGATCTCTTTACTCATTTGAGTGTATTGTCACAAAGGCTTAGAACTGAAATGAAATATTTTTTGTTTCCTTCTACATTATGTCATTCAAACTTTATACCTATAGCAGCCCATAATTCTGTTAACTGTCTAACAAGAAATACAAGTTTATCTACTAGTGTAAACTGTGGTCAGGGAGTAAACTCAAGTATAAATGACTGTTTTGTGACCTCTAGAATGAGATTTGAGTGAGAGATAGGATAACTTTTTGGCTCCAACTATAGCTAATCCCAAGAAAATGTCAATTGGCTCTTTCCTAGCCAAAGTAGGTATAAGTATTTGTTCTTGTCTGTAAAGAAATTTGAACTTATATTTCTTGGGAGTGCAGATGGGTGGGAAATGGTTTCAGGTATACACACTGAACCTGGAAGCCAGTCCCAGTGAAATTTGACCACCAGGACTGGGTTGTTAAATTCTAGGGGCTGAGTATGTGAAGCTGCTCTGGGCCCACGGTGCTGCAACCAACAGGGCCATAGCTAGCAGTGTCCATGGCCTCTAGGGCCACCCCTGCAGGAAAACCAGGAAGTTATACAATTTGAACATGACCATTAAGTTATCTCCTTAGCTTAGAAATTTTCTCTTTCTTTTATAGAATTTCTGAAGATTTAGTTAAATGTTGTTGCAAGCATATTTTACCATGTGTACAGTAGTCATAAACTCCATGAATTAAGAATTCTAATTGTTCATAATTTTCATATTTTTATATTTGTTTATTAATGTTCTTATTTCATCTTTTTTGGGGGGCAGTGGGAATTGGGCAACACCCAGAGGTGTTCAGGGCCTACTCCTGACACTGCACTGAGGGATTGATTACTCCTGGTGGGTTTTGAGGCACCATATGGAATGCCACAGTTGAATCTGATTGGCTACATGTAAGAAAAGTGTGCCTGCTGTACTATTACTATTACTATTAATATTAATATTACTCGAGCCCCTTTCTTTTCTCTTCCCCCTCCTTCCTACTTTATAAGGACATAGAAAGTCAATGGAATTGTATAGCCAACTAAATTGGGAAAAAGATAAGCCCAAGAAAGTGAAAGTCAAGAAAAATATTATAAAGAGATATCATTTATTTTTCTTTGAGAAGATAGATTATTCAAAATAATGGGGAAAGTGAAAGTCAAAGTTGACCTTCAGAAATTGAAAAAAAATACCGCTTAGTCTGAGTAAAACCGTCAACTCAAAGCCAGGCTTGGTGAGAATATTTTCTCTCAATTATCTTCGTTCCCATTGGCATATCTTGAGGAGAAGCGCAGGTGTGAAAATGAGTTCTTCAAGGTGGAGCCTTTGCAAAACAGATGCAATGGGCCCTGTGGGATGAATATGGGAAAAGCACTAATCTTGCATGCAGTGTTCAATCCTCTGTACTGCATATTACCCCTGAATCTCCGGGAGTTATCTGAGTGCAGAGGTGGAAGTAAACCTTGAACACTGTTGGTATGGCTGGAAATACCCCCCCAAACAAATAAAAAGAGTCTTAATTGAGTATTTCGTGTAGAGTTTTAAAGTACCATCTCCCTATACTACCCAGGGAGCAAAAGGTGATTGATTAGGTCCACCCTCAAAAATAAAGTAGAAGCTTCTCTCTGTCTGTATCAGGGGTCTCAAACTCAATTTACCTGGGGGCCGCAGGAGGCAAAGTCAGGGTGAGGCAGGGCCACACAAGGGATTTCACTTACCGACTATTCGCAATAAAAAATCGCATTAGTAAGAAAAAAATCGCAAAAAATCGCATTAAACATGTGCATACCCCAAACGGAACTGCTCGGGGTATGCGAATGTTTAATGCGATTTTTTTCTTACTAATGCGATTTTTATTGCAATTATTTGGTAAGCGAATAATCGCGAATACTGCGAGGCCGCGGGCCACAAAATGTTGTATGGAGGGCCGCAAACGGCCCGCGGGCCACGAGTTTGAGACCCCTGGTCTATATGAATCATCCTATACAAACATTATGACACTAAAGAATTGCCACCTTTGATCTAAGACTTTGTGTACACAGTGATAAAGAGCAAGACGATCTAGAGGGAAGTCTGCTATTTCTTCCTGGAGTGGGGTAGGCAACTTCCCTACTGCAATACCCCTATACTGCCAAAAGCCCCACCAGCCACAGACACACACCACAGCTGCCACCACCTAAAGAACTCCACGGTTTTACAGTTTCATAACTAATCTCAAATGAGAGGCAAGTTACCTGTGAATCCACAGATACACCTATGCTTGGACTGGAAACTGGCTGAAAACCTTTGGGGTAAGGTGGGCCTAGTCCCTGACCTGCCAAAGACTCAGCAACTGTACCCACACCTCATGGTCCTACTTCACAACTAATTTCTGCAGACACCAAGTAGATGATACTTCCAGACACATAGATCCTGAAGATGATACACAGATTCTGGAGATCCTGGAGCACACGGCTACATAAGAGAGTCATTTGACACCTCCAAATTCCACACTACTGAAAGCACAGTAGGACCACAAAAATTACATGGCAAAGTAGTATATAAGTCCATAAGGAAAAGCAGGAACACAGAAAGCTCAATGAGCAACAAACAGCTCAGTAAATCGTCAGGCACTGATGTACGCATAAATCATGATCATAAGATTGGCTTTCTTATTTAATACTCTAGAAAGCCAGAGGGCCAGTAGTACATAAAAAGGTGCTTGTCTTGCATATGGATCACTCAGGTTTGATCCCTGGCACTGCATATGGTCCCTTGAGTACCACTAGGAATAAACCTTGAGCACAGAGCCAAGAGCAAGCCTTGAACACTGCTAGGTGTGTACCCCAGATGTATACAAAAACACTCAAATATATACAAATGGGGAACCGGAGAGATAGCACAGCGGTAGGGCGTTTGTCTTGCAAGCGGCCGACCCAGGACCAAAGGTGGTTTGAATCCAAGCATCCCATATGGTCCCCCTTGCCTGCCAGGAGCGATTTCTGAGCAGATAGCCAGGAGTAACCCCTGAGTGCAGCCAGGTGTGGCCCCAAAACAAGAACAAAACAAAACAAAAAAAAGTATACAAATGGACCAGAGTCCATTTTAAAAACAATAGAATGTAAAGCCTCACTTCCCAAATTCTTAGTATAATTTCAACAACTCATGGAAAGAAATGTAGACTGTCTTAATTGTTGAAAGAGCCAGTGCTCACATACAGTTTCTTGTTAAGCCACTGAAATCTAGAAACATGAGATATTGGGTGTTCAATTATAAGTCAACTACAAAGTTAAAGATTCACTCCACAGTGCATTTAAAACCAATAACTGGTACAGGCTGACACAGTATATTTATTTCTGATATGAGAAGCCAGACACACCTGCTATTAACAAATAATGACATGTTACAGTGACAGAACATCCAGGAAAACATACCTGAACGCTAACTCACATAATTTCAATGTGCTTCTAATTATTTGGGGACTCTTCCTGAGTCACTTCAGTACTTTTTAGACCAAAAGTTCTCAACATTTGGCGATATCTCAAGATATCACCAATTGACCCAAGTGGGTAAGAGATGACATGTATATAGAGGGTAAAAGCCAGGATTGCTCTCCTGGAACCACAAATCAAGATTTATCTTTATAAAATGGCCATAGTGCAGAGGTTAAAACTCTTTAGACTACAAACCAGGGGCATAATAAAGGCATTCACCCCTAAATATCTGACTCCCAATCCTGAATACATTCTGAAGATGTTCTGTTTAATCATTTTATAGAAGTCCACACCCTCTTGAATTACTTATATATCAAGAAGAGAGTGGATTGACTCAATCTGCAATTGACTTCTTATGGAATTACCTCTGGTCCACTTTGTGCCAGTTTTCACCTTGGTATCTCCATTTATAAAATGGGGAAATCGTTGTAATTTCTCCTAAAATTTTTATGATAAGTAAGCAAGCACATGTAAATTAGCTGGAACAGAATCTGACTTATAGCACTAAATAAATGTGTTTGTATCATTTTTACTTTTAGCACTTAAAACAAAGAGAAATATAAAGACTGGCATTTATTTAGATAAGTTCACAAAAATTCAACTATTTGAATTAATTCAGTATTTTCAAGAGTTAGCTATACTACCAGTCACTTCAATTTTCTTCAAATTGCCAAAAACTCTCTTGTGCTAAGGATTGAACCCCAGCCTTCATATATATGAGATATGCACTCTACCACTGTGATATATTGTCAGTTCTCCACTTATAACTCTTATAAACATTTGTGCCATCCATGGCTTGGTTTCTTTCCCTACACCACATAAAATAATGCAATGCTGTGGATGCAAAATACTTTGTGTTCCACACAAAAATCAGTTCACATGCTCCATCGGCAGATGGCCACAGACAACCAATCCCTTTCTAGGGGTTTCTGTTATTTAACATTAGTTGCATAACATCCAAACATACTACAGATTTTGCTGAGGGGAGGGAGAGAAAGAGAGATAGACAGAGAGACAGAGAGAGAAAGAGAGACAGAGAGAGAGGGGGGAGAGAGAGAGAGAGAGAGAGAGAGAGAGAGAGAGAGAGAGAGAGAGAGAGAGAGAGAGAGAGAGAGAGAGAGAGAGAGTCTGTCACGAGGAAGCCATAAATGCAAATATTTCCTTTCCTGGCTACCTTTGCGGCTAGTCTGAACACGGGCTTCTAGAATCAGACATGCTGGCAGTTACATCTGAAATGGAGTTGAGGCCCAATGAAGCAGAGGTAAAGAGGGTCAGAAAAATAGAGAGATAGACTGTACACCTCACACATGTAAGATCTTACATGCAATCTCCATTACTTCCTACCCTCACTACCAAACTGCCACTGGTGGTAGGAACATAAGCAGTAAATGTGTATGCCTTTACCACCAAGAGTGTCTCTGGGCCCCTGAGCACTGTTGGCTATGGCCCATAGTTAAAAGACAGAGGAAGCAAATTCAACCACCATCTTCCCAGTTTCAATTAAATGAGCCCCCATGTCCTCAGTGCTAGAGACATCTCACTGCTTCCAGCTTACCTCAATATTGAACTCTCTAAATTGCAAGTCCAAGGCCAGAGCCATGGCTTTTCAACTGCCAGTCTGCAGATTGGTTTCAGTCCTCAAAATGTTTCTAGCCAGTCTATCAGAAAAAAATATTGCCATTTAATGACAGTACACCTATGTGGTAGAATTATTAATATGACCTACTGTAGTGTTAAATAATTAAGGATGGTGGAGGATGGAGGGATTTTTCTCTGCCATCCCAGGCCACGTGGCTCCGCAACCCCCATTCAACTGGCGGGTCCCAGGTTTAGGTGAACGGCGGAATCACCATCCAGAGACAGGCATCAGGAAGCATCAACTTTATTCATGCCCTATTCACCACATGTGTGTGGCCTATATCATAACCTTTCAAGCACAGCCATTCTTAGCAAGCCCTGCATCTTAACTCCTTTCAGCCATCTTCCCTTTGACCTCCATGCTGGCCAAAGACCAAAAGGGCAGAGCTCTAATCCCCTAGGTCAAAGGCCTTATCTACCTTTTCCAAGACCCCTCCCAGGAATGGGCGGGGTCTTGCAGGTAAGGTCAAGTTACCTAGGGAAAAAGGGTGGGGGATGAGGCTTCAACCTACAAATATTTTTCTTATAAATAATAGTTTTATTTCTTTTTTTAGTGAATTTCTCCCTTTTGGGGGGCGATGGTAGAGAACTACACTTAGTGGTGCTCAGGACTTACACTCCTGGCTCTGTGCTCAGGGATCATTCCTAAGCAGTTCTCAGAGGACGACACATGCGTTGCTAAGGATTGAACAAGGTTGGCCCCTCTCCTTATTTTTAACACCTTATAGGTCTCAAAAAGATGGAAAAACTCTTGGTTAAGGGATAAGGCAAGTGGCATACATGTGGACCAAGAGCAGGGGACCACTTAACACTCCTTGTATGTGGCCTGGATACTCTTTACTCCATTCTATCCATTCATTTGGGAGGCTGAGATTTTAAGAGAAGTGCTGAGTTTTAGGTGAAACAACTGGGCAGCCAACTTAAATACACCATCAAAATCCATTGTTTGAAGTCTCACTGATCAATAAGGGTCTGTGATTAAGGCTCTACCCCGTTCACTTAGATGCAAATGTTAGGCTTTCCTAATCCTAATCTTCTTCCACCTCCTTACCCTCAGTGGAAGTCTGAAACTTCACTAAAATAGTAATATTAGTAATATTTCCATTAATATTGTATTATGGAAAAAACTATTTTATAGTGATATTAAGAAGTTGCATTGAGGGCCCGGAGAGATAGCACAGCGGCGTTTGCCTTGCAAGCAGCCGATCCAGAACCAAAGGTGGTTGGTTCGAATCCGGGTGTCCCATATGGTCCCCCGTGCCTGCCAGGAGCTATTTCTGAGCAGACAGCCAGGAGTAACCCCTGAGCAATGCCGGGTGTGGCCCAAAAACCAAAAAAAAAAAAAAAAAAAGAAGTTGCATTAACATTAATCAATGATATTTGTTGATGTTAATAAGCAATATTTCCACATATTAATATTAAGTGTTAATGATAACAAATAGCTACTATTAGTAAAAATTTCAGACATCTACCTTAATTCCAGCCTTTCCAACAGAAATTTTACTCCCTAAAAATACAAGTCAGATCTCTATACTTTTTCACATGTTGTTTCTTCTTTTATTAACCCCACTTGGCCCAACACTATCCCATTTTTCCTTCTAGGCACCATTAGAGAGTCACCTCCTCTAGGAAGCCCTTTCTTTTTTATATAATATATTTAAGCACAATGATTACAAACATGTTTGTAGTTGGGTTTCAGTTATAAAATAGAACACCCCCCTTCACCAGTGCAACCTTCCCACCACCTATGACCCTCATCCCCCTTCTCCCCCATCCCCTGACTGCATTCTAGACATGCATTCTATTCTCTCACTCACTATTATTGACATGATAGTTGTTCGTGTAGTTATTTCTCTAACTGCACTCACCTCTCTTTGTGGGAAGCTTCATATTGTAGGCCTGTTCTTCCAACCCTCATCTGTATTGTCTCTATGTAGTATTACAATACTGTCTTTTCTTTTTCTTAAATCCCATAAATGAGTGAGACTATTCTGTATCTATCTCTCCCTCTGACTTATTTCACTCATCATAATAGTTCCCATGTATAGGAAAATGTCATGACTTTATTTTCCTGATGGCTGCATAATATTCCATTGTATATATACCACAGTTTCTTTTGTTTTGTTTTGTTTTGTTTTGTTTTGTTTTTGGGCCACACCCGGCGTTGCTCAGGGGTTACTCCTGGTTGTCTGCTCAGAAATAGCTCCTGGCAGGCACGGGGGACCATATGGGTCACCGGGATTTGAACTAACCACCTTTGGTCCTGGATCGGCTGCTTGCAAGGCAAACACCGCTGTGCTATCTCTCCGGGCCCATACCACAGTTTCTTTAGCCACTCATCTGGGTTGTTTCCAGATTTTGGGTATTGTAAATAGCACTGCAAAGAATATAGGTGTGCAGAAGGCATTTTTGTACTGTGTTTTTGTGTTCCTAGGGTATATTCCTAGGAGTGGTATAGCTGTATCATCTGAGAGCTCAATTTCCAGTTTTTTTTGAAGAATCTCCATATTGTTTTTCATAAAGGCTGGACTAGACAGCATCCCACCAGCAGTGAATTAGAGTTCCTTTCTCTCCACATCCCCACCAGCACTTATTGCACTTATTCTTGTTCTTTGTGATATGTGCCAGTCTCTGTGGTGTGAGATGGTACCTAATTGGTTTTTTTTTAATTTGCATCTCCCTGAAGGAAGCTCTTTCTGAATTCTTTTATCCTCAGAGATAGAGTACTTCAAACCCTGGCATTACAAAAAACAACCACAGTAACAACAAAAAAACACATAGTGTCTGAGCCACAATTTTCTCTAGGAAATAAAAGAATAAGGATACAGACTAACACTTTCCATGAAGGTATAATCTTTTGTTTCTCTCACTCGCTGTGAAGGTATAATCTTTTATTTCTTTTTTTTTTTTAGTATTTTTTCTTTATTTAAACATCTTGATTACAAATATGATTGTGATTAGGTTTGAGTCATGTAACGAACACCCCCCTTCACCAGTGCAACATTCCCACCACCAATGTCCCAAATCTCCCTCCATCCCACCCCACCCCCACCTGTACTCTAGATAGGTTTTCCAGTTCCCTCATTCATTCACATGATTATGGTAGTTCTCAGTGTAGTTATTTCTATAACTGCACTCACCACTCTTTGTGGTGAGCGTCATGAAGTGAACTGGAAGTTCCAGCCTCTTCTCATTGTCTCTGAGGATTGTTGCAAAAATGACTTATTTTTCTTAAAACCCATAGATGAGTGAGACTATTCTGCGTCTCTCTCTCCCTCTGACTTATTTCACTCAGCATGATAGATTCCATGTACATCCATGTATAGGAAAATTTCATGACCTCATCTCTCCTGACGGCTGCATAATATTCCATTGTATATATGTATAATTTTAGGGCAGCAAACAAGACAGGAAATGATGAGACAGGAAAGGGCAGAAAGCAAACACAAGTCACTGCACAAATAGAAGATTCCTGAGGAGGGTGCAGCCTGCTATTTTACCAGTTATCTAGGAGTTCTTGGTCCAGTCAGGTTCACTCTAAGAAGTAAACTGTCAGCCCAAAGCACACTGACTTCTTTTTTCACGCTGACTTTGATCTTCTTCTCCAACCCTCCTGCTTTGGTCACTCAAGTACCTGGCTGCTTCTTGGGAACACAGGACAACTCTCCATGGGTGAATGAACTTGCACACAATAAAATCTCCTGTAGTGCATATAATAACAATAAATAGACATCTGTGGGTTTCCCATTATTGATGTTGAGCAGTGTTCATATGCCTAAACATGCTTTGGAGTTTTCTTCAAGATGATTTCAGACTTTTTTTTTCAGCCAAATGAAAAGGTTCCTTTTAATGGTCTTGATTGTCTTAGTTTGCAAGGCTTCTTCTCATGGGGATCCCCCTCTACCCCTTCTTTCCTTCTTCTCTAATTCTGCTTATGGTCCTCTGAGCCTGCCAGGAGCAATTTCTGAGCACAAGAGCCAGGAGTAATGCCTGAGTGCTTCCAGGTGTGTCTCAAAACAAAAACAAACAAACAAACAAAAACAAAAAAATTAAATATATAAAAAAAGAAATAAATATTTTTCTACATAAGATAGTTCCCAGACCTATGGAATTTTGTTTGCTGGGGGTGGGGGATGTGTCTTTCCTAGTGCTTATCATTGTTCATTTTCTGAATCCACTTTCACTCTTTGTTTGAGTGTTTGTTTTCCCAGTTGTCTACTACAGATCTTACGGGTGCAAACCCAGATAAACTATCTCCACTCACCCATCTTTTGAAAGACTTCATGTCAAAAATGCAATTACACAATTTGTCACTATGTGGAAGGATCTGGGTCTGAGTGAAGTCAGTCAGAAGAGAGATGAATACAAATCAATCTCTCTCATACATGGGGATGAAAGAAACAGAATAAAGGAGAGACAAGACAACATAGTAAAGGCTAAAGACAACAGAACTGAAGAACTGGCCTACAAAACTGAGCTTATCTAGTTGTGGTTGGGAATGTGGGGTGGGTTCTTGGAATATTGTTGAAGGAAAGTGGACACTCAGTTGTGAATATGGTGTTGGAATGATGTATCCATGGACTATCATGAACAGCACTGGAAATCATGTGCACTATAAATCAAGTGGAAAAAAATAATTTAAACTTAATTTTTTTTCATGTTTTCTCTCTACTTCCTCTGATTCCAAAGAAAATACAGAGTTTTCAATCTGCTCTTCTCAGGAGGAAAAAAAAAAAGGCATAAAAATGAGCTGGGAGGAAGGGCAACTTAGAAAAAACAAATTCTGGGAAATAGAAGAAGACGTATGTCTAAATTCACTGACTAATTTCATAGTAATGCTTGATGTCATTTGATACTTTAAGTGTTCTTGGGGGTAGGTTGTATTTGGGCCACACCTGACAAAGTTGAGGGGTTCTCTATTGACTCTTTACTCAGGATACCATATGGGACAACCAGGGATTAAATCCAGGTCAGTTGATGCAAGACCAACACCTTTCCCACTGTGCTATCACTCTGGTCCCTACTTTAAAAACTCTGTCAGGGCCAAAATGATAATACAGCTTGTATGGTACTTGCCTTGCATACCTCTGATCCAGATTATATTCCCAGCACCTCATAGGGCCCCCTGAAGTAACTTCTGAGCTCAGAACTAGAAATAAGGCCTGATCAAAAAAATAATTTTCTCTGTAAAAGTAGTCTTGGTATTGCTTGCCATGTATGTGTGAAGCTTGTTTGGATCCCTAACACCACACAAACATACACATAAACATAAACATACACAAAGGGGTCTTTCTGATCAGGAAAAATTGGGAAACCCAAGATATTTGTTAACAAGTAAAGTGGGGAACTCATCACTTCACCCTTTGGCATCTTCATGCTCTTGTCATGTTGGTCAAGAGGCAGTTGCTCTGTTAATTATTTATCTGTTATCACTGTGTGTGACATATTTCCATTTTCTACCACCTGATAAGTTAAAAATTTTCATGGAGCATAGTACAGTAGGTAGGGTATATGCCTTCCACAAAGATAACCTGGATTCGATCCCCAAAATCCCATATGGTTCCCTGAGCACTCCTAGGAGTAATTCCTGAGCACAGAGCCACGAGTAACCTCTGAGTACCACTGGGTGTGGACCAGAAACCAAAATATTTTTCCATGAATTTTTTTCATGAACTGTAGGGTGACAAGAAATGCTTCTGGAAATGCATTCTTTTTTTTTTTTTTTGGTTTTCGGTCCACACCCGGCGGTGCTCAGGGTTTACTCCTGGCTGTCTGCTCAGAAATAGCTCCTGGCAGGCACGGGGGACCATATGGGACACCGGGATTCGAACCAACCACCTTTGGTCCTGGATCGGCTGCTTGCAGGGCAAACGCCGCTGTGCTATCTTTCCGGGCCCTGGAAATGCATTCTTTTTTGGCTCTGTATGACCTCTCAAACCAAGCTTAGTTGGCCTCTCACACATGGTGGAGGCAAGCACAGGGTCTTAAAATGAATTACTCTCAATATCTACCTTCTTTAGAGAGAGAGTTTAGGTTTAAGGCTGGCCCGTAATCAAGAACCAAAAGGTGGGGGAGATCCAAAATCAATGGAATCTTATCTTCAACATCTTAGACTGAGGCTGCACTTGTGAAGTTTAGCTTCATTACTCACAGATTTGAGGTTTTAAAATGCCATAAAATAGACCATGTGGATAGACATGCTGGCACGTAAAACATACCTGCATAAAATCAAGAGAATAAAAATTTGTCAGGCTACCTTTGCTAATGTTTGTCAGTAATATTATTGTCTATTTTTAATAAATTAGCCATCAAAATTTCAAAGAAAAAATAAAATGGACAGAAAATGGGAATCTTGGCCAGAATTGTGATGTGCATAGTCAAAAGTAGCAATAATCTCTTGTGAATGAACACGGGCAATGCAGGTTTTAGTAAAGTTTTGGAAGAGCAATAAGTGTTTTTTTTCACATTGATGTCTATACATTCAAATAAGAAAGAATAGATCCTAGTTGGAATCATAAAACCAAGGTTCTGTTAAGTAGAAAGAAACATGATGAAACATTTGACCTGCTCCCTGGCTTCTGAGCTGGGAAAATGCAAGACTATGAGGAAAAAGGCTTGTTCTGTAGGCCTCCAGCAGGTCATCACCTCTCCTGGGGAGAGAGATGAGACTTGCCACCTCTGCAGGAGGACTTTAATGTCCCTGGAATGACCCGGTGAGCAGTCAGCTGCCCCACCTCATTCTAATCAGACAACTCCAATTCTATTGAGTCATTTTGCACAACTTTGATTAAATCAACTGAAAGAGTTTAATAGATTGATAAAAACAATATATTGATTATTAAATCATAGATTAAAAAACTTATCAGACAAGGATTGCTTCTGTTCATGGGATACATATAGACCTGGAAAAAAAAAACCAACCAAACTGATTTATAGAAATGAAATATATCTTTTTATTTAAATTATTTTTATTGAGCTATAATATTAGGATGATTATTTTATAGTGAAATGGAAGCTATCTCAAGTCTCTCTGCATACCTGAGCTCATTGCTTCCTTTCGGGAACTCCCTCTTCTCGAGCCTTCATCTGATCACCACTTTCCCAGGTCCCCTCTGCTCTGCCCAGCCCCATCTCTGCCTCTTGCTATCTTCTCTCTAGCAGGTAAGCTCTGACTTACTCACTCCCTTTTCTTGACTCAGACTTCATCAATCATATCTTACCGGTGTCTGATTTATACATTTGTTTATGAGCTGTCCCTAAATCGCAGCCACACCTAGCTGCATGTTTAACACTTATTCCTACCTGGGTATCTATGAAACCTTACCAAGATCCAAGTCAGTCAAATATTTAGCACTAGATCAGTCTCCCAGAATATAAATCAGTCTTGATACTCTCACAGAATATTCTTTTTTATTTCTCTCTCTCTTTTTTCTTTTTGCCTTGAGGCTGATAATACAATTCAATTTCCAGAATCGCAGAATGTTCTTTAAGCTTAGATACTATACTACTTCTTTTTCATTCTTCCAATGGACTAAAGCTTTTCTACCTCAGGTTTCTCCTCTCCAGCTTTAAATCACCTCTCTGTTCTTTATTTATTTTTTTAATATTTATTACTATTATTACTATTATTTGGTTTTTGGGTCACACTTGGCAATGCTCACATTCCTGGCTCTATGCTCAGAAATTGCTCCTGGCAGGCTCTAGAAACCATAGGGATGTCAAGATTCGAACCACCATCCTGCGTACAAGACAAATGCTCTACCTCCAAGCTATCTCTCAGGCCCCTCTTTATTTATTTATTTATTTTTTTACAAAACTTAATTTATTGATTAATTGGTTGTTGGGCTACACCCAGAGGTGCTCAGGGGTTACTCCTGGCCTCTGGTAGGTTGGGGGACCCTATGGATGCTGGAAATTGAACCAAGTCCCTCCCTGGTTGGCCGTATGTAAGGTAAATGCCCTATCACTGTGCTATATCTCTGGCCCACCTCTCTGTTGTTTAAATTTTTTTCTTTTTTCTCTTTTTTTAACCCTTTCCTTTCCTCTCCTCTTTCCCCTTACTCCCCTCTTCCTTTCTGTTCTTTAAAGAGCTGGTCTCAGTGTTAATTCTTCAGCCTTGTCCCTCCTACTCACCACCACACACCCTGCCCTCTACACCTGAACATACACACATACACAACAGCAGTCCTCCCCCTGGCTCACGTTTCATTTGATTGCTTATTTCCCTCATGTATGTTTATATGTCATATTTACATAATCTTATGACCACATACTTTGAGACATTTCTCTGAAGCACTTTTAAAAATTTGGGGTAAATTTAGGTGTCAAACCCCATGGTATTCAGGGCTCATTCATGGTTCTGCACTCAGGAATCATTCCTGGTAGGGTCAGAGGACCACATGGAATGCCAGGGTCAGTTGCAAGAAGATAAACACCTAACTTGCTGTACTATCTCACTATCCCTGCTATCCCTGAGGTATTTTTAATTGGAAATTCTACTAAAAAACAAACGACACAACACAATGGATTGACTCTGAAAACGCCAGCAAAGGTTGAGACTATTTTAGATTTTTGTTGTTTGTTTGTTTGTTTGTTTTTGGGCCACACTCTCTGCACTCAGAAATCGATCCTGGCAGGCTCTGGGGATCATATGGGATGCTGGGATTCGAACCACTGTTTGTCCTGAACTAGCTGCATGTAAGGCAAATGTCCTACCACTATGCTATCTCTCCGGCCCCTGTTTTGGATTTCTTTTTAGATGTTCTCGAGTTTCCTAGGGCTGTCATTGAAAAGTATCACAGATAGGTGTCCCGAAATAATAGGAATATATGCTCTCACAGTCGTGGAAGCTAGAAATTTAATTTCAAGGAGGTGGCAGGACTGTCCCCACTCAGAAACCTTGAAGAGAAGCTCCTTTCTTGACTCTCAACTGGCTTCTACTGGTAATATCCAACCTGGATAATGGTAATTTGAAGCCAATTCCCTCTCCATTCCGCCTCCATTGTCATGCAGCCTTATCCTTTGTGTGCATATGTGTCTTCAAGTGACATCTACCTCCTCATATGAGGACACAAGTTATAGCAGATTCAGGATCACCCCAAGGTCCTCATTATAAGAGTGAGGACCCTAGCAGTGTCTGCCAAGAGGCTACTTCAAATGAAGTCACATTTCCTAGTACTGAGAATTAGGATTAAAAGTGTCATGCATGTGTGTGTGTGTGTGTGTGTGTG
Organism: Suncus etruscus; assembly: GCF_024139225.1. NCBI lineage: Eukaryota > Metazoa > Chordata > Mammalia > Eulipotyphla > Soricidae > Suncus > Suncus etruscus. The sequence goes on along the minus strand of NC_064866.1, from coordinate 31,689,655 downwards.
TGTATGGCTACAAAATGCATAATCAATGTGTTTTCTTTTATTTAGGGGCTGATTCTCAACTCAGTAGTTGAAAATTACTCCTGACAGTGCTCAGGGGACTATATGTTGCCAGGGATCAAACCCAGGCCTCTCGCATGCAAATGAGCTATTTCTTTGAGCTATGTCTCTAGCTCCAGAATTTGTTTGTTTTTTGTTTGTTTTGAGGTGTTAAATTGTTTGCTGTGGTAAGCAGTACAAAAGAAAGTACTGACAAAATTATTTATCATGAGTTATGACTTATTTGTTATTGAGTCTTAGCAACTTGAGAGGGTTTTGGCTGACATCACCATGTTGATCACCATCCAAATTCAAGAGATAAATAAACTTGTTCAGATAAGTAGAGAAAGATATGGAGCACTTGCAACGATTTTGAGTCACCAAATATTTCTAAAAGAAATAAAACCACTTCCTTCTCTCTTCTGTGCCCTCTTCACCTCCCTCACTCATCTCTTCTTCCCAAGAAGTCCTTCTCTTTTCACCAGTTATAAAATTCACTTCCTCACCCCTGCTGTTGTTGCTTAGAATTATCCAGCCCACCTGCAAGTGAAGAAGATCACCCATATCTTAACATCAATAACAGAAAAGCAATCAGAAAATGGACAAAAAATCTAAATAGACACGTCTTAAAAATGACATTTAGATGATTAATTTAATATAATTTCTCATTAGTGAAATACAAATCAAAACCATATTGACACCACATAGCTATAATAAAGGTCATATCAAAAAAGATTTGAAAAAGAAGTTTTTTATATAGAGTATATAGAAAAAGGAATTCTGGCACTCATAGTGTAAATTGGTGTAACATCTCTAGATAACAGTATGGAGATTCCTTTAAAAAGGTGATCACGAGGTCCAAAGCAATAGCACAGCAGTAGGGCATTTGCCTTATACACAGCTAACCCAGGTCTGTCCTGGGTTCAGTCCTTGGTGTCCCATATGGTTCCCTAAGCCAGGAGCGATTTCTGAGCCCATAGACAGGAGTAACCCCTGAGCGTCACCAGGTGTGGCCCCAAAACCAAAAACCAAAACCAAAACAAAACAAAAAAGGTGATCATGAAAATTGTGTAAAATACGTCAAGATTTCTAGAAAACCTGGCAACCAAAACCACATCCACAAACACAGTAGCCATGTTTGCATTTGGTCAGTTTTTGTTAAGTCCCAAACTCAGGATCCATCACCCAAAAGACCACCAGAGAGACAAGCAGTAATGTAAATGCAAAGGAGTTTATTCCAGCATGCTGGGGGCCAACATCTCCTAAAAAAATGAGGAACCTCAGAATGGCTCACTGGCCAAATTTAAAGGGGTATCTAGGGTTCAGTCTAGGGGATCCCTGCATCTGGGTAGTGATCTTTGAAGATTTTTGGTCCTTAGTACACGATTGGGCTAGGATTGATTGCAGTTCAAATATAGCATTAGACATACGTTTGGGTGGGCTGCGTGCCCCCAGATCCAGGGTGTTGTGTCATCTGGCTAGCCATTGCTGCAGACCAGGGTACGGTTGTCATCTGGCCATCTGTCAGATGTTTAGATGTTTAGCCATATATGGAGGCATTTCCTGGCATTTACCCCCAGGGTCTGGTTCCAGGAACTGGCTGTTCTTCTGGGCCTACTCTTTTTACCTTAAAACTAGAGCCTGTCATGGCTGTACTTAGGCTCACAGCAAAAGCTAGGTTTACAGCAGTTAACTTCCTCAAGCAAGCAGAATATAGAAGCTACTCAAAGCAATGTTATCTCTAAAGTCACACCAGGAATGGGAGAGAGAGCCCAGCAGTAGGATGTTTGCCTCACACGCAGTCGATCCAGGACAGATGTGGTTCGAATCCCGACATCCCATATGGTCTCCTATGCCTGCCAGTGGCGATTTCTGAGCTCAGAGCCAGTAGTAACCTCTGAGTGCCACTAGTGACTCAAAAACCTAAAATAAAATAAAGTCACACCATATTCTAACCTCAACATTTAGGTGCAGTTAAATCTAAGTCTTAGATTCTAACTCTTTATAAAAACTCATTTTTTTTCTTGAAAGAGATGTAAACCAAGCCGTGAAAAATCATTACACCAGCTGTGCAGTTGAAAAAATAGCTATCACAGGAGGAAAAGGCCAGTTAAGTTTTGCCCTGCACTAGCCACACCACCTGCATCCACACCCACAACAGTCACACACCTACAACGGTCACTTTGCCAGTGGCCCAGCTTCATCTATAATTCTCTGCAGAGACACCAATCTAACCAAAAGTTCAGGTATGCTGACATTACCAGGATGTTTTGGAGTAAGTATGGGCATCTTCTTTGCCCACCCCACCTGTCTTCTCACACTTCCAGAAGGCTTACCAGCTGAAAATATGCCCCCACGAAAGTCACAATATTAGCAATAGTGCTTGGAATTCCTGGACTATCAGACAACTCCAATTTTTAATTCTGTCATCCCATAGGAACACACCAATTTAGATTCCAGCATGTATGTGAAGCCACCTAATGTTCAGAAACAAAAAGAGTAATATAATGATCAACTAGCAACAAGAGCTTACTAAACCTTCTGACAATATAGACTTAGTGACCTAATTGGGAGAAACATTAATTTTCACAAATTTTCTTGTTGCTGTCCTATTTTTTCTTTTCTTTTCTCTCTCTCTCTCTTTTTTTTTTTTTTTTTTTGGTTTTTGGGTCACACCCGGCAGCACTCAGGAGTTACTCCTGGCTTTATGCTCAGAAATCGCCCCTGGCAGGCACAGGGGACCATGTGGGATGCCGGGATTCGAACCACTGTCCACATGCAAGGCAAATGCCTTACCTCCATGTTATCTCTCCGGCCCCCTTTTTTTTTTAATAATAATTATTACAAATAATTATTATACATATTATAATAATATCCCACTTACCAGAAAGAAATGTATTGTGATCAACTATGTGATTTAAATAAAGCAATTTATATAAATAAATAAATTGTAAATAAACAAAAAATGTGTCACTATCACTGTTCGGCATTTATCTAAGTGAAATTAAAACACTAACTATAAAGGATATTTAAAACTCTATGTTCATAGTAGCATAGGTCAGAATAGTTAAAAAAAATCAATGGAAATACTCATCTTACTAACCGGATAAAAAGGAAGTGTATATATTTATATATTCAATCAAATACTACTCTGTAGTTAAAAATATTTGGTACCTCATGGATAGGTCATAAGACCATTTTAACTCTATAACTAGAAGTTAAAGAACTGAGAAGGAAAGGACAAGACGCAAAGGCAATAGAACTTTGATACTGGTAGCAGCAAGTCATATACACACAGTTATTCAGTTAAACTCCTAAAATTCCATGATATTGTAAATCAATAGTAACACAATCCTAAGTGGTGTCTATTGTAGTGGCCATCTAGAAAAAAAATTAAAAGGAATATCCACCTCTTAGTTGACAACTAAGCTTTCAATTATTCTGCTCCCCCCAGTCATAAACTATATCTCTTCTTAAAGTATTCATTTCCTGTTCAGAAACCCACAGGTATCCCCGAACAAAGCTTATCTCCACAGAGTGCTGCATAAATCGTCCAGTTTCATCTGAACTTTGAGCTTTTAGTAGAGCAGGAAATGAGTGGGGGCGGTGAAGGAGACTTATCAGAGGGGGTTTAGGAGAGGATAATGACGCAGAGGGGGTTGTTAAGGCCAATGCAAAGGTGGGCCAGAGGTGAGTCAATCACAGGAAGGTGGGAGGGGGAGCAATGAACCATAGCCTGCAAGCCACAGCTCATGTTCAAAATTTTCCTCAGTCACTCATGTTCAGTTTTTGTTCCACTGATAATTCCCAGCGGAGATTTTGTCTCAACACCCCACTACCACCAACACTCAACATTTGTCTGAGTCTACTCACTCCAGTCTTTTGGCACCTTTCATTGCTTTCATTTCCTCCCATCTGAAAATTTTTTCGTATTTCTGAGTCTTTTTCTTTTTTCATTTTTTTTTGTTTTGGTTTTTGGGCTATACCCGGTGGTCCTCAGAGGTTACTCCTGACTATGCTCAGAAATGGCTTCTGGTAGACACAGGGGGACCATTCAAGGTATGCTGCATGTAAGGCAAACACCCTACCGCTGTACTATTGCTCTGGCCCGCAAACCCCATATTTCTGGTCTTAACATAAACTAAAACCTTCTATCTTAGCTCTTTTTCTTTTTTCCAAACAACGAGCTCCTTTTCATCCTTTGGTTTATAATTTAAATGTTAGCAGAATCTTCTTTCTATTTAAAATAAGTCACGCATAGGCACACACACACACACACACACACAAGCCTCTATTTCAGAACACCAATACTATTATTATATTATGAAAATACTGGTATTCTTTTTCTTATATAGCTCCTTTATTTGATGAAAACAAATCTAGGAAGAATAATTTTATATCCATCTTGCTCACTTTGGTAGTTCAACAGCTCTACAAAATTAAAATCACTCAATAAAGGTGAAAAGAACAAGAATAACCATGTGTAATCAAATTTTTACTACAATGCTATATAGAAATTTAGTAATCTCCCATTGAGGGGGTATAGTTCAGTGGTAGAGCATTTGACTGCAGAAATTTAGTCATCTTAGACCAAATAAAAATGCCATTTTAGACTAAATAAAAATGCCATCTAGACTAAAGGAGTAAAGCTGAATTATTTAATAACACTTCAGGAACAATTGAGCAACCAAAACTAAAGCTAAATTCATTCTTTCCTCCTTTCAAACAAAAATTTATTCAAATGCATAAGAGAAAATAAAGCATTTTTAAAATTGAGCTATCAAAAAATAGGGAACTGTACATGAAATGCCAATTATCTTATTATAGAAACATTTTCCTAAGCAATGTAAAGATTAGTATATAAGTGCATAAAAACTAACATCTTCTTCATACACATATTTAAAACATAAAAATAGACAGAAGACAAAAATATTCAAGGGAAAATAATCATTAATAACAAAAATCTTAGATTATATTATGAAGTTTTTTGTTACAAATCAATAAGATTTGGGCTACACATGAAGGTAGGCATGGAGGTAGGGCGTTTGCCTTGCTTGCAGAAGGATGGTGGTTCGAATCCCTGCATCTCATATGGTCCCCAAGCCTGCCAAGAGTGATTTCTGAGCATTGAGCCAGGAGAAACTCTGAATGCTGCTGGGTGTGACCCAAAAACAAACAAACAAATCAATGAGAAAATTCTGTTAAAATAAAAATAAAGGATGTAAATAAGCAGACCTCAGAAGTCACAAATCACTTGAAAGAATATTTAATTCTATAAAAATCAAAGAAATTAAACAGTGATATTATTTTTTGAAAATCTTCTAAACTGGCTAAAGTGACAAAGTCACAAAACAAAAGTTTGGGGGGGCTAGTAAGAGGGCAAATAAGCACTGGGTATTATTGCATCATATTTTATATTTTATATTGTGGTAATCAATTCAAAGTTAGCTAGTCTTTGAGAGTAATTTGGCCATTTTATATATCTGTGAACAACTTAGAAATACGCTTGGGAATTTCTAAGCCACACATGCTTTGACCAGATCTCCATTCTAAGAGTTATTCTCCTAATACATGCATACACACAAAAAGTAATTTTAAAAAAGAATATATATTAATGTAAAAAATATCACAACCTAAATTACTTTGAATAGCAAGGTTTGGGTAATATACAGAATTATCTTAGGTTAATCCACTGAAGAAGGAATCAACTAGTTTCATGTGTATATTTAGCATATGAAACAGACATGGGGGAGAATGCATCATACAACTCATTTGTTGGGAGGAAAACAGGCCATTGGTAGTAAGTAAAAAAAGACATACAGATATCCTGTGTGTGGGTACCATTACTGCTTCAGTTTCAGGAAGAAACCTGTTGGGTGATGAACGATAGTGGTCAATGAACTGACTGTTCATGTTATCATTTCATGCTCTTAGAAAAAATGTACAATCTGCACGGGTTACTTTTTCATTTGAATAAGTTGAATTATAAAAATGATCTTAACTTAACTCAATGTAGCATTCAGAAAGATTCTCTGGTGGGTGAGGATAGAGCTCAAAAAGTAGAGTACAAGTCTGGCATGTATGAGGCCCAGAGTTGGATCCCTAGCATATCTGGTCCTCGAATACCACCAATGCCACAAAAGGATTCTTTGCGTTAGTGATACTAATAAAAGTGTAAGTTTTTTCATTCTTGTTTATATAATGTGCTTATTATTATTATTATAAGGTATAATATTTTAATTTATTATTCCTTTGGGTTTGGGGCTATAACCAGCAGTGCTCAGGGCCTACCCTTGACTCTGCACTCAGGGATTACTTCTAGCTGGGTTGGAGTCCAGGGGATTGAAACTAGGTCAAATGCATGCAAGTTAAACACACTACCTTCTATACTATTTCTCTATCTAACTTATAAGGTCTTAAATAATACCCTAGAAGCAACGAAAAACTCAACAATTCAGAAACGATACAGACTATATCTTTAGTTGTAAATAAGTAATTCAACTTAAAAATCTATACTTGATTTATTAAAAAATTTATTATTTTGAAAATATGGACTACAAAGACAGATTAATTAGTTTAAGCTAATTTGTAACTATTGCCACTCCCTAACTATCCCATCAATGTATTCAAATTCAGTGCCTGAGTTACTTATTAAACTCAAGAGATATAATTCCCTGGGAAGATCAAACGTGGTTTGAAGAACTGTTCTCTTGATAACATACAGAGGAACTATCTCAGAAAAACGAATATGGGCAACCATCATGTGAGTATTCATTGCTTTGGGCAAATATTAATATTTGCCGCATGTACCAAAGTCATGAACAATACTTTTATACTTTGTTATTGTGATTGTCCAATTTTTTTGACTATCACAATATGCTAGGCTTTTAAAATGCAGCTATTATTTCTTCTTTAGTAGCAAAAAATTTCTTAGGAGAGGTTGAAGAGGTGGGTTTGAAAGAAAATAATAAAGTGGACCCAGCAGAGAGCAAATGGTGCATATGTATTTATAGGATATGTGACTATATCTATAAATCTGTTGCAAGTTGCATAAAACCCAAGTGTCAGCAGCTATCAGAGTTTTGTTGAGAAGATAGAATGTATGTTGCAATTGGTAGAGCAAGGCAAAAGTGTTTCTTCAACTCTTATGAAGTATTTTAAAAAAGAAAATATTCAATGTTATTTGTAAACTAACAATAATACATTTTAATAGAATCATGGAGTGTACTTAATATTTTACTTTCCTCTATAATGTATTGACTCTTGTGAATTTCATGCCTAGAAACTATTAATGACTAAAATATGACTCCAAAGCAAGGAGTTACAAGGCAGGTCAAAGTTCTATCCTAATTATTTTATATTGAAAAACACATGTCAAAAGCTGAAGTGATAAAAAGTTTTAATCAGGTTTTACTGTCCTACAGTTGTTTCCCTAGCAATAATAATTTATTATATGTACACACTGGGAACAAAGAAAATACAATTTTTTTCTGTAAACAATGATTTTGTTTATTAGGGGGTATTTTTGTGTGTTTGTGTGTGTGGTTTTTTTGTTTTGTTTTGTTTTTGCTAGAAATTGAACTCACACTCAGGTGGTTACAGGCCTACAAGTGTCTTGAAAAGGCATTCTTGGAAAATATCATCTGTAAATAGCATTTCCATACTAGCCAAGCTTTCCACTCAACATGTCTTCCCGAGAAACAATCTGGGTGAAGGTGGGAAAAGGGATTCAACCATACCCAACTGTGCTCAGAGCTTATTCTTGGCTCTGTGCTCAGGAATTATTCCTGGGGAGGTCAGACAGGAGACCATTCGAGGTGTCTGAGTTTGATTTCGGATCATTTGCATACAAGCAAATGTAACTGGCCACTATATTAACAATCAAGGAAGATATATTTAATCTACCTCATTGGAGCAACAGGCTATCAGCAGTCTAGCATTTTTTCTGTATTTCTTTTTCCAATCCTCAGAGCCAGTCTTTCATCCTCTCTAAAGGCAGTCAGCAGTTACCCAAAGGGGACACCCAACCCTCAGCAGCCGTGCGACCACTCAGCCACCTGGCAGGTGGAGGAGAGCCAGACACCCAGCAGCCTGTAAGCATTGCTTCTCTCCCTGAATTACAGATATAACCAGGGACTCTTGTGGGACCCTGCAACCCACCAATATCTTGTCATCTCAGACCCTTAACAATCTGTGGTCTGAAAATATCATTCTCAGGCATTACTTCCAGGAGGGAAAATTGCTTCCTGGGACAGCTGTGTAAATAACAGCTCAAGGGAATGATGAGTTCCACTTATGTTGCCTTAACATTGCCTTGGGATGAAGAGCATGACGCTACAATAAGACACCTTAGAAAAACATGGTTAGGGCTCCAGGAGATGGTACAACAGTAGCGTGTTTTTTTTTTTTGTGGGGGGGCACACCCGTTTGATGCTCAGGGGTTACTCCTGGCTAAGCGCTCAGAAATTGCCCCTGGCTTGGGGGGACCATATGGGATGCCGGGGATCGAACCGGGTCCTTCCTTGGTTATCACTAGCAAGGCAGACACCTTACCTCTAGCTCCACCTCACCGGCCCCAGTAGCGTGTTTTCTTTGCACATGGCTGGCCCAGGTTCAAACCCCTGCATACCAATTTGTCCTTCATGGGCCACCAGGAGTGATCACTGAGTAGAGAACCAGGAGTAAGCACTGAGCACCACTGGGTGTGGCCAAAAACCAAAAAGAAAAGTAAAAGACTGTTAGAGTTGAACAGGTAAGAGGCATAAATTTGTTCTGAGCCTTATGTTTCAAAAGGACATTTAGCAATGGCACAGTTGTATTAGAATGTAACTTAAATATGTAAACCTTAAAGTGACAGTGCTTGAGGAACTGGAGAGATAGCATGGAGGTAGGTGTTTGCCATGCATGCAGAAGAATGGTGGTTCGGATCCCTGCATCCCATATGGTCCCCCAAGCCTGCCAGAAGCAATTTCTGAGCATAGAGCCAGGAGTAACACTTGAGCGCTGCTGGTTGTGACCCCCAACAACAACAAACAACAAAAAAAGTGACAATGCTTGTAAAAAAAAATGAAAAAAAAATATTGGAGTGCTGGTAGTTGTTTAAAACACATGTGTTTATATTTTAATATAGTTCTAATATTATTACATATTACATATTATTAATTACATACATCTTACAGGATTACAATCAAGTTCAAGTTTCTAGTACTGGGTGGCAGAGGTAGGAGAAAAAAGTTTCTAGTACTGATACACAAAGATATTGCCTATCTTCACCACCAAAGTGCTCGTGGCCCTCCCACTCACGTCCCTATCACCTTCAGTTCAGTGTTCTATTTTTCACGCTCCTGCCCCCATTACATGCTAACTTGCAGTTGTAGGGTTTTTTTTGTTTTTACTTAAGTTTTTATTTAAAAAAATGCATCACATAGCTGAAATAATGGATCATAATACATTTTTTCAAGATAAGGAGAAGCAAAGTTATTGAGATAAATAGAAAGAAAAACTGAAAAATAAAATGGAAGAGAAGAGAAAGGAAAGAGAAAGCTCAGTAGCAAGTATATTTGTAGAAATTATTGTATCTCCAATAAAGTCATTAATACAATAGTAGAAGGTTGAGTAAGATCTCTCATTTTTAAAGAGATTAAAAATACAATGAAAAAGGTGTGTATATGGTATTTGTTGTTTGCATAGGCACAGCAAAACTTGGAGAAAATAGAAAGTAAAAACCTTTGGCTTATAAACAGGGAGAACTTACCCATGAACTATCTTGGCATAAGATCAACTACAGACTCCAGGTGTGCTAAGTTGTCTAACCCCAAAGTCTTTCCTGTGGTCCCAGTAAAAGCTCTTCACAATCACAGTTGTTGCTGTCAGGTTTCTATAGTTAAACATCCTGGTTTCTGTACAGATCCTATGTTGAAGTCAAGGTGACACATAGTGTCTTCTGGTTTCATCACAGCATTAGTTGACAATGCAGAGAACCCTGTCCTGAAAGCAGGTTGTTGTTGTTACCAACCAAGTCATCAGGATGTCATATAAACCTACTCTGGAATAAGTTGATACCAGGGCAGCAGTATGGCCTTCCCTGGTGTCCAATTCCTAATGCTAGTGTAGAAAACCATGCTGTTTCCAAAGATGGGGTCCAACTTTCAGGGGTGAATTGTCAATGTCCAATTTTCTGAAGTCTAAGCCAAGTCATTGTGACAAGTGTTCAGGGTGGAAGACCCCACTGCAATAAAAAAAATGTATGTGTTCCTATCTCTTTTAAATAATAACTTGTTTGCACATGTAAGGTTTTCCCACTTTAATGTGCCTATGCAAAAAGGAACAATGCAACATGGTACTACTATTGAATATGGGGGTAAAGATAACAAGTTAAAAAATCCCTATAACCTGGTTATAACATGAACTCAGAACACTATAGAAACATATTTCCACTACATAAGAAGATAGACAGTAAAAGTGATACCTATTAAGAAAATACATCTAAAGAAATATTCAAAGAAAATATACATGTCCCCTTTAAGTCTTTTGAAATAGTCTGGGGAGGAGGGGATAAAATCCAGAGAATTGCTTCAGCCTGTGATTTGGTCTTGTGAAGTCTAAAAACTGGCTCCAAACAGTCACATATTAGGAAATATCCTTGAGCTGGGGGCTTCTCAGAAACCGAATCCAGTAGTGAGCAACAGTCCACAGTGAAGGGAGATGAGGGGAAAAGGCCACTGAGAGCAAATCAGCAGCAACAGTGGCAGCTTCTTCTTAGGCTGAGAATCTATCTTCACTTTGGCAGCTGGTTGGCAGCTGGCTGGGGTGGGAGGAATGTTTCACTTCCTTAGGAGTTAAGAACTGAGGGTAAAAAGGATTTAATGGGGGGAAATAATAAATGGGGGTGAGGGCATGAAGGGTTAAAAATATTTGTAAGGTGGTAAGCAAAGGGGGAACAAGGGGTTATATATAACAGGGGGAAGGGCAATATACAACAATGACAGACATTATGTTTATTACCAATGGACATTAGAAAAAATTAAGACATTAGACATTGGCCAATCATGAAAGGGTAACCTTTACTGAAGAAAGGCTTCAAGGGCTAGATTGTGTATAGAATATTCTTAAAAACAATCATAATTTTTAAGTCTAGAAAACTAAGTGATTATAGTACTGAGTACTGTAAGAGGAGTCTACACCATGAAATATTGTCCTGAGCATCCAGGTTCCTTTCTTAAAAGCAATCTAAAACATGAGCATTATGGTATAATGGTAAACTACCTACAATTGAAAACAGATTACAATAACATATTAAATAAGTGAACACTGTAACAGGAGTACATGGCATACAGTTGCATATTCCATTTCTCTCTGTGGACATAAATATTAGATTATATTAGCAGGCATAATTAAGTAGAAAATGAATAAATTAGAATTTTAGTCGTGACATTATCATAATGAGTCCTGTCTTCTGAGTCTAATATAATATAGCATTGCAATGTGGAATTGGGGTGACCAACCTATATCTCCAAGTACCACTGTGGACAAAAAAATCAAGGAGTTATTATAGACATAAAAAAATTAAGACATTAGGGGGCCGGAGAGATAGCATGGAGGTAAGGCGTTTGCCTTGCGTGCAGAAGGACAGTGGTTCAAATCCCGGCATCCCATATGATCCCCTGTGCCTGCCAGGGGCGACTTCTGAGCATAGAGCCAGGAGTAACCCCTGAGCGCTGCTGGGTGTGACCCAAAAACCAAAACAAAAAAAATTAAGACATTAGGGTCTGGGGAGATAGCATGGAGTTAGGATATTTGCCTTGCATGCAGAAGGATAGTGGTTCAAATCCTGGCATCCCATATGGTCCCCCAACCCTGCCAGGAGTGTAGAGCCAGGAGTAACCCCTTAGCATTGCCGGGTGTGACCCAAACAACAACGAAAGAAAGAAAGAAAGAAAGAAAGAAAGAAAGAAAGAAAGAAAGAAAGAAGAAAGAAGAGAGAGAGAGAGAGAGAGAAGAAAGAAAGAAAGAAAGAAAGAAAGAAGAAAGAAAGAAAGAAAGAAAGAAAGAAAGAAGAAAGAAAGAAAGAAAGAAAGAAAGACAGAAAGACAGACAGAAAGAGAGAAAGAGAAGAAAGAGAGAAAGAGAGAGAGAAAGAAAGAGAGAAAGAGAGAGAAGAAAGAAAGAAGAAAGAAAGAAAGAAAAAGAAAGAAAGAAAGAAAGAAAGAAAGAAAAAGAGAGAGAAAGAGAGAGAAAGAAAAAAGAAAGAAAGAAAGAAAGAAAAGAAAGAAAAGAAAAGAAAGAAAGAAAAGAAAGAAAGAAAGAAAGAAAGAAAGAAAAAGAAAGAAAGAAAGAAAGAAAGAAGAAAGAAAGAAGAAAGAAAGAAAAGAAAGAAAAGAAAGAAAGAAAGAAAGAAACTTAAGACATTAAAACTACTTACAGCAAGCACTATAGTGGGAGTCCATGGCTTCCAAATGCATTCTGCACCCGTTTCTGTGAATAAAAAAGCTTTAGAACATTATTATAGACATCTATAAAGAGCAGTTGATTGGACACCTGATAGACTGATCATATTACAGATGGACATTAGACAGACATTGAGGTGGCCAACGCATGCACTGATGCACACACATAGATAGACACTAAGGATCGATCCATGGGTTACAGTTGAAAAGCCGACCCAGGTGAAATGGGACAGAACACTTAAAAAATAATGGGGCCGGAGAGATAGCATGGAGGTAAGGCATTTACCTTTCATGCAGAAGGTCATCGGTTCAAATCCCGGCGTCCCATATGGTCCCCCGTGCATGCCAGGAGCAATTTCTGAGCACGGAGCCAGAAAAACCCCTGAGCACTGCCGGGTGTGACCCAAAAACCACAAAAAAAAAAAAAAAAAAAAAAAAAAAAAAAATATGAGGCTGGCAAGTCAGATGGAAAGATTTTTCATTTTCTGGGACAACCATGATTGGCCAATCATGAAAGCTGTATTCATTTTTGATGGGAAAGTTTAATACATTGACATTTAAAGGAAAATATTGATGGAAAGGGCTGTTAAGCTATTATATTGTGGAGGGTTGTTGTTACAACTGAGGATTTGGTTTGCGTAATTGCTCTTTGAGTAGCTCATTTAGGGTAGGTTTGGTTAGTGCAAATTTTGTGAGTTCTTTTTTTTTTTTTTGGTCTGAGAACGTTAATAACCTTCCCTCCCGTGTAAATGAGAATTTAGCTGAGTAGTGGACTATAGGTTGAAAGTTGCTTTTATTCAGTAGTTTGGATGTCATTACACTCTTTTCTTGCCTGAATTGTTTCAAATGGAAGATCTGGTTTGATTCTTATGTTGTTTCCTTTATACTTAAGGTTTTTTTTTCTCCCTTACTGCTTTAAAGAGTTGATCTCTCTCTCTCTTCTCTCTCTCTCTCTCTCTTTCTCTCTCTCTCTGTTTTTTGCTATTTGGATTACTAAATGTCTTGGTGTTGTTCTGTTATGGTCAATTCTGTTTGGCACTCTTTTTGCCTCTTAGATTTGTAGAGAAACCTCTTTCCCAAGGGTAGGGAAGTTCTCTATTACCTTCCTCACTACTTGTTCTTCCTCTTTCCCATTTTCTTCCCCTTCTGGAATTCCAATAATTCAGAGATTATTTCTCTTTTCATTAAATACCTTACATTTTCTTCCAGGGTTTTGTGTCTCCTTTCATTTTTTTACTTCTTTATCACTACTGGCTTGTAGTTTGTCTTCAAGTTCGTCTGTGTGATTCTCCGCCTGTGTAATTCTACTATTATGGCTTGCTAACATGTTTTTTTAGTTCATTCAGTTCTGTTTGTATGGATTCTCTCATTTCCTGAAAGAGTTCTTCTTTGAGTTGGTTGAATTGTTCATCTATAGATTTCTTCATTTCTCGGACTAGTAACTCCTTGATTTCCATTGCTAAACCATTAAGTATTGATTTTAGGTCCTTATCTATAAAGCTCAGGCTTTTGGGTGGACTTGGAAATTTGCCCGAATTTTTCTTCTTATCTCCCACAGTAGCTGTCTTCTTTAGTCTCTCCATTGATCTTTGCATTAAATGCTTGGAGTGCCGGAGTATCAGGGTGTTGGAAGAAGTGCTAGATTCAATCTGCCAGGAAGTCTATGATATATATTGAAATGACTTGGGTAAAGGAGGACTGATTGGAAGGAAAGGGGTTTCAGTAATGTCATTGGAACCCAAAAGGAGACTGAGGGAAGGCTGGAGAGGAGGCCCTGTTTGAGCTTGGTAGAGGGGATTAGGCCTGGAGCCTCCCTGTTCCCACCCAGACACTGGTGTCACTGTCCCTAGGGAACAAAGATTCAGCAATGGTGCTGGGACCCAGAAGGATGATGGTAAATACTCAAAAAAGACAGCCCCATTTGAGTTTGGTGGAAGGGATTAAGACGTGAAGTTCCCTATTCACTCCCCAACAACAACCTGGCTGTCACCAAAGGTCAGATGAACAGTGATGGCACTGGAAGTCTGAAGGAGACTCCACTAAGGGAGACATTCCTGAGTACTCCAGACCATTCACTTACATTCCCGGATTACTCCCTGGCAGCCTCTTTGTTTTTCTTTCTCCTCTCCAACTAGTATTTACAGGTCTGTATTCTAGTATCCAAGATTTGTTATCAAATGATTATTTTTTGCACCTTTGATTTGTTTCTCAATATAGTGCAGGTGAATGAGATCATCCTGTGTTTGTTTTTCTGCCTCTGGCTTATTTTGCTCAGCATGATACCTTCCACTTCCATTTAAGTGGCTGCAAACAGCATGACTTAAAGTTTCCATCTGGTGTTGGGCATTTGGGTTGCTTCCATATTGTACTAAGAGGTGCCATGAACTATGCAACATTATTGATTTAGTGCCACAGAGTGTTTTGCTTTGTTTCGTTATTTTTTTTATCTTTTTTTTTATACCTGTCGACCAGCATCAGTGGTTTAAAAACACTGCCCTAAATAATGTTGTCTTGATTAAATGGTGCTGCTCAGTATAAAAAAGGTCCTAATTGCTATAATATGGTTTCTTTTGAGTTGCAGCACATGTAATTTATGATGTTGTCTGTGACTTCTTGTTCTCTTCACAACAATAGTCTGCCCCTTATTCAACCTGTTGACATGCTTCTACTTATATACCCCTTCATGACACAGTCGGGCATTCTATTGGCTCATAGCTGTAGTTTTCTTGGCCTGGGGGAAGTGTAAACCCACTAGTGTACAAGGACTTACAGTCATCTCAGTGCTAATAGGTCAGTGCTGCTATAGCATACACTGCTGGGGATCAATTCCTGGCGTCCAACACACAAAAGTCATTCTAGATCTTTGAGCTACATCCCCAGCCACAAAGCATTATTTCTGCATTAAACTTTCCTCTGTTGGAGCCAGAACACATAAAGTTTGGTTGTGTGGCATGTGTGTGATCACAAATAGCAACATAAATACAGGTATATGCTAGCCCTTTAATCATTTTAATGATCCAATGTGTCCTTTTTAATTTTAAGTAATCATCATTATACAATTTTAAAAGTCTCCTAGGAAAGTTTAGAATCCCTAAGAATATGTCCACAGACCAAAAAACCCAGATTACCAATTTTGAACCTGATGACATTAGAATTATGGGAAATTCTGTGTGTGTTGCTTTTCCCAGATCTTTTGCCTTCATTGATAATATTTTTTTATTTGAAGGCCTAGTATCTTTTGTTCATTTTTTTGGGGGGGGGCTACACCTAGAGATGCTCACAGGTTGCTTCTGACTGTACTCAGAGATCACTTCTGACATGCTCGGGGACCATATGGGATGCCTGGGATGGCCATTACCATTGGCCCTTACCATTGTATTTTTACTCTATCCCTAGAACTATTATTTGTGAATAATCTTTTTGGAGTAGTAATAGCTGAGCTGATGGATTATTATCATTTGCTGAAACACACAATGTTCAAAGAGTTTGCTCAGCCTAAAGAGGTGTCCAGGCACACATTGACATTTCCTAAACAGAAAAATTGGATGATCAGAAAATTCTACTCAGTTTTAGCTTGGAATATCTTTAATTCTGTTTCAGTATATGAGTTGTTATCAAGAGGAAAATAGAGAACTGAGATTAATATCAAGATGGGTTTGCTATGAGCGTGTTTCTATGGTCAGAGCAAAGCATTATTGAGGGAACGAAATAGAGGAGAACCACAACTCAATGTAGAAATAATCACCAACTCAAGAAGTCTCATGCTTCCTAGAAATTTATTTTCAAGGCTGATTAACTAGAAGGGTGTTTTAAAGTTGTTTTCAACTTTAGGTCCAAAGGCAAAAGTTCACAGGTATAGAAAGGTTGAAGACCTGTTGTCTCTGCAGTGGTTATAAGAGTTGGTCTATGGACAGGTATGCTCATAGGTTCTTGTCCACGTGTATAAAGGTTGAAGAGCACTGTTCTAAAGTAGTTCAGCCTAAAGTACTATCCCTGAACAAGTAACAGCATCTCTGTTGTCTGGGGACATGGTCAAAATGTCAGTTAGGCCCACTCAGATCTACTAAATTAGAATTAGCGTATCTATTTAGTGTAGTTATTTATTTGCAGGGGGAGCAATTGGTTCCCTGAGATTCCCAGTCAATCAGGTAGAAGTTCAATGCAAGGGCCCAATAATGTGTTATTACTTGGATTCGACAATACTGGAGATTATCCAAACCACCTCAGTAGTGTTGGTTCTATCTACAGGAATGCTTAGGGGATGTTGTGGTGCTGGTGGTTGAATCAGGGTTGACTGTATGCAGGACGCATGAATAGATAGAATAGATATTCTATCTCTCTAGTCCCAGAACCTGCACTTAACAAGAAGCTCAAGCCCTTCTTTGTTTAAAACCTGAGAAACATGAGTCAGGGAAGCTAGTGCTCCAATTCTGCATATGGAACCACCAGTACCAGAGACCCTGAGAGTCTGAAGAAGGTTGCTGGTGCTGGTGCTATTTGTTCGTTGGTTTGCTTGTTTGGTGCTGAGATGTTCTCTATGCTCTCCAGTTAGGTCTCAGGTGCAGTTTGAGAAACGTGATTTGGAGAAATTCCTTCTCTCCCCAAGTTGTGGCTTCCACTCAGCAAAGTGATTTTACAGGGGGCTTCCGCCATAAAAGAGAGCCAACCTGCAAATGCTGCCACATCAAATGATGCTCCACAATCAGTCACAGTGTAGTGAAGATGGCCATATTCATATCTAGTTTGTATCAATTTTTGTTTGTTTGGGGGCCATACCCTGGTGATATTTAAGAGTTACTCCTGGCTCACACTCAGGAATCACTCCTGGTAGTGCTCAAGGAACCGTATAGGATGCAGGAGATAGAAACTTGGTTAATTGTGTGCAAGACAGGCACCATACTTGCTGTACTATCTATCTGTCCCCCTTTTGTGCCAAATTTTAGCCAACATAAATTCAGTCAAAAAATGGAAAACAGTTTGTGATTTGTCACCAATGAGGGCCTGGCAAGCTCAGTTGATGTAGCCTCTGGAATAACTGAGAATTGCATGCCATGGGAAACAGGGCCCCTTAGAGAAGAAGGTAGGGTCTGCTGGAAGGTATAAATGGGACTATACTTGGAAGAGAGAAGGGTCAGGGGAATATGATCTTAATATTTGGGACCCCAGCTTCATATCCCTTGTAGCACATTGTCCTCCAACTGGTGCAGGGTGTAGACCCTGATCACACCTGAGCCCCTCTAAGGTAACCTAGTGGTTCCCTCACCCAGTATCACAGGACCTGTATAGCACCATATGCTCAGACACAAGAATTGAATTGTGGCCCAATTGATTGAGTATTGCTGATTGTGACCCCTGAACTCTTAAGTACTGCATGTGACCCTCTCTTGCAGCCCCAAAAATGTGATTGGAAATGAAGAATGATTTTATATTTTAGCCATGAGTGAGCACTGAATTGAGCCTCAGTCTAGAGAATCATAGTGAAATTGAAACAGAAATCAGTGAGGGGTGATCAGACATCTCCAGATCCAGAGTGCGGTTGTCATCTGGCTGAATGGAAGCTGCTGTTTAGCCTCTGAAATCTGACAAGGAGGTCAGTTCTTGGAATACCCCTCCCCTAGGATCTAGTTCCAGGAACTGGCTGCTCTTAGTATTTATACTTTAAAACTGCAGCCTGTCATGGTTGCACTTAGGCTCACAGCAAAATCAGGTTTACAGCAGTTAACTTCCTTAAGCAAGCAGAGTATAGAAGCCAATGCAATGTTATTTATAATGTTATTTCTAAGCAAAGGCTCGCCATGTTCTAATATCAACATTTAGATTACAGTTAATTCTAAATCTTAGATCCTAACATTTTAAAACCATCACCACTACCACCACCACCACTGCTGCTGCAGCTGCTGCTACTGCTACTTATATGGATTAGGCAAAAGAAAGAGAGAGAGAGACAGAGAGAGAGAGACAGAGAGAGAGAGACAGAGAGAGAGAGAGACAGAGAGAGAGAGAAAGAGAAAGAGAGAGCGAGAGAGAGAGAGAGAGAGAGAGAGAGAGAGAGAACGAATATCTAAAGACCAGATAGAAACTCAGTAATAATGATTCACTGTTCCATTAATGAGTTTGGGTGGTTGTGATAAGTAATTAAAAGGAAGACTGAAATGCTTAAAAGTACTTTTAAGAAAAGGATGAAGGGGTTGGGCTTCCAAGCATATTTAAATGCTCTCACCACTACAGAAAAAGAAAACCATTTGTTGTTTCGTTTCTGATTGAAACAGAAATTGTTCCCATCAAATCTAGCTATTTTGGGCCCGGAGAGATAGCACAGCGGCATTTGCCTTGCAAGCAGCCGATCCAGGACCAAAGGTGGTTGGTTCGAATCCCGGTGTCCCATATGGTCCCCATGCCTGCCAGGAGCTATTTCTGAGCAGACAGCCAGGAGTAACTCCTGAGCATCGCCGGGTGTAGTCCAAAAACCAAAAAAAAAAAAAAAAAATCTAGCTATTTTACTTTGTTTCCTTTTCAGCAAATTGAACTTCTTCAATTAGTTCTGTTCTTTCGCACACACCCTTCCATGTTCTAAGAGCCCAGTTCTGTCTCCAGAATTTTCCTCCCAATTTCATCTGCCAATTTATCACCAACTACTGAAAATCTCTGAGTATATATATATATATATATATATATATATATATACTTATGCAGGCAATGAATATATATATATATATATATGAATATATATATTCATTGCCTGCATGCAATGAATCTCAAGCTACAATCTCATTGAATGGGAGATAAAAGAACAAAAACAGCCTTTGGCAATAGAAGGACATGGATCATTCTTTTCTAATGCAAAAGGCATGGCTCCTTTAACATTTAAGAAAATTAGCCATCATCACCCCACATCACCAGCTCCTTCAACTTCACTTTTGTTGCTCCCAACACAGCAGTAAATTGGATATCTGAAGTTTGACACCCTTCAGAGGTCTCTAGCTTCCTAACAATCTGTGAAAACCTATAAGTAGATAGTTCTTTTCCCTAGAACTAGCCTATGCCTGATAATCTGTCACTAGAATAGGGTCTGTAACAACAGTCTATGGCGTGCATATTTCAGTGGTCTCTATGGGCCTAAATATTTTGTCTTAGTAACAGATGTACCCAAAAGGGAAATGGGTAAATTGGAGTATTTTATCAAGACATTGTCCTATTGAGCACTGTATTTGGAGTCTAATATGATAAAATACTAAATTGTGAAGTTAGAGTGCACAACCCTATACCTATACCTATAACCTTTATCTCCAAGAATCACTGTGGACAGAGAAGTTGAAGTTATTTTATACATAAAAAATTAAGGCACTAAGACATACTGATAAGCGAGCACTGCAGGTTGTCTGGCTTCCAAATGTATTTTGCACCTGATTCCGGGGATAAAAAACATTAAAACATTATTATAGGCCTTTGTAGTGAGAAGTTGATTGGACAACTGTTCATTGTAAACAACTGATTCTGATGTTGAAGGTTTCTTTGTAGTATAAAAGACAGCCATGGCTTGGTGTTTCTCCTCTTCTGGTTGGTTTGTTTCCTTCTCCTCACTATAACCTGACTACTACAGTGTTCAGAGTATCGCCATTTGGAACATTCTGTTTCTTCTTGGAATTACTCTAAATATCACATATCAGTGGCGTCATTCTGTATTTATCCTTCTGGCTAACTTCATTTAACACAATATTTTCTAGTTCCATCCATGTTGCTGCAAATTGCATGATTGTATTATTTCTTATCTCTATGTAGTATTCCATTGTGTATATGTACCACATCTTTATGATTCAATCATCTGTTGTTGGACATCAAGGGTGAATTCCAAATCTTAGCTATGGTACTGAGTACTGCTATGAATAGTGGTGAGCATACCTATATACCTTTGGATGAATGTATTTCTGTCCTTGAGATACCCAAGCAAGGGATTTCTGGGTCATAAGGTAGCTCAATTTTGAATTTACTGAGAACCCTCCATACTGTTTTCCCTAGGGTGGTGGACCAGGCAGCATTCCCACCAGCAGTGGATGAGAGTTCTTTTCTTACCATATCATCACCAACAGATTGTTCCCATTGTTTTTTTGATATGTGCCATCCTCACTGATGTAAATTTCCCTACAAATAAGTGATGATCAATATGTTTTCATGTGTCTCTTGGCTATCTATTGATCTTCCTCAGAGAAATGTCTGTTTGTTTCTTCCCATTTTTTGATAGTTTTTTTTTTTTAGTTTATATGGAGCTAACCTTTGTGAATATTTTGTATATCCCAGATATCAAACCTTTATCTGATGTGTTGAGTGTAAAAATTTTTTCTCAATCAGTTAGTTGTCTTTTTAGGCTAGGCCTGTGTTTCTTTTGCTGCACAGAAACTTTTTTAGTGTGATGTAGTCCCATTTATTTAGGTTTGATGCTATGGCTCTTGGGCAGCCTATCACCAAAGACTTTTTTTAATGAAGAATTAAATAAATTTATTTTTGGATTTTGGGCCACACCTGACAGTGCTCAGGGGTTTCTCCTGGCTCTGTGCTCAGAAGTCCCTCCTAGAAGGCTTGGAGACCCATGGGATGTTGAGATCAAACCTGGGTACATCGCAGGTCATCTGCATGCAAGGCAAATTCCTTACTGCTATGCTATCACTTTGGCCTCTCATCAAAGATTTTCTTTGAGACGTAAGTCTTGGAGTGTTCTGTTTTCCTCAATAAACTTTATAGTTTCAGGGTGATTTCAAGGTCTCTAATCCATTTTGAGTTGACTTTTGTGTACGGTATGAGGTGTGTACTAATCTTTAATTTCTTATAGGTGTTTATCCAGTTGTTCCAACACCATTTGTTGAAGAAGTCTCTTTGTTTCATTTCAAGTTCTTAGCTCTTTGTCAAATATTAGTTGACCATATATTTAGGGTGTGTTACTGAATATTCTATTCTGACCCATTGGCCTGAGACTCTTTGTTCCTGTACCATGCTGTATTGATCACTATGGCTTTGTATTGAAGCTTCAAATTAGGTAAAGTTAGGTAATTTCTTGTTTTTCAATATGGATTTGGCTAACCTAGGTCTTTTGTAGCTCCACATGAACTTTATTATTGATGGTTCTAAGTCCTTAAAAAATGTTGTCTGAATTTGCATAAGGATTACATTAATCTATATAGTAGTTTAGGTAAGATATTCATTTTGATGATATTGATTTTTTCTACCCATGTGTATGAGATGTTCTTCCTATTCCTTAAGTACTCTTCCATTTCTTTCTGAAGTGTTTCTAAATTTTTATGATATAGGTCTTTCCCCTCTTTTGTTAGGTTGATTCCGAGGTATTTGATATTTTTAGGTAGTATTTTAAATTGGATGGACTCCTTTTTCTCTTTCTCCTCTGTCTCATTATTTGCATAAAGGAATGCAACTATCTTATGTGGTTTGACTTTTTAGCCAGCCACTTTGCTGTATTGGTTTATTGTTTGCAGGAGATTTACTTGGACTCTTTAGGGTTTTCAATCATCATATCATCTACAAATAGAGATAGTTTGATTTCCTCTTACCCTATTTGAATTTTTCTGATTTCTTCTCTTGTCTGATTGTTATTTCTAGGACTTCTTTTTTATTTTTGTATTTTGGGGTCACACCCGCAGCACTCAGGGATTATTCCTGGCTCTATGCTCAGAATTCACTCCTGGCAGACTCAGGGGACCATATGAGATGCCAATATTCAAACCAATGACCGTCTGCATGAAAGGCAAATGCCTTACCTCCATGCTATCTCTCCGCTCCTTATTTCTAGGACTTCTAATATTATGTTGAATAAGAGTAGAGATATTGGACAGCCTTGCCCAGTGCCTGACCTTAGTGGAAATATTTTCAGATTTTTGCCATCAAGGATAATGTTGGCCGTGGTCCTCTTATAGATAGCTGTAACTATCTTGAGGAAGGTTCCTTCTAGCCCTATTTTGCTGAGTGTTTTCATTATGAACAAATGTTGGATTTTGTCAAATGCCTTCTCTGCATTGATTGATATGATCATGTGGTTTTTATCTTTCTTTTCATTGATGGGGTGTATCATGTTGATTGATATGCATAAGTTGAACCATCCTTGCCTCCTGGGATGAAACCCACTTGGTCATAATGAAGTCCTTTTGATGTATTGTTAGATTCAATTATCTAAGATTTTGTTAGGGTTTTTTGCATCCATATTCATTAGTACAATTGGTCTGTAGTTTTTCTTTCTTGGTGGTATCTTTGTTAACTTTGGGAATGAGCATGATATTAGCTTCATAAAAAGAATTAGGGAGGATTCCTGTCTTTTTGATGTTTTGGAAGAGTCTAAAGATCAATGGGAGTAATTCTCTGAATGTTTGATAGAATTCACCTGTAAAACTGTCTGGTCCTGGAATCATATTCTTGGGGAGTTTCTTAATAACTGTTTCAATTACTTACATGTGATTGGCCTGTTTAGACTTTATCCTTCCTCCTACCATGATATTTTTCCAGGACTTTGTCCATTTATTCTGGGTTCTCCATGTCCTCATGATGTGTTGTTTTTCTTAATGCTGTGTTGTAATCTCTCCCTTTTCTTTTATGATCCAATTTATTTGAGTGTTTTTCCTTTTTAACGTTGTGAGTCTTGCCAGAGGTTTTTCTATCTTGTTTATCCTTTAAAAAAAACAGCTCCTGTTTGATTTGACTTGATTTGCTCTCTTGGATTCTTTGTATTGTTTTCTTTGTTTATATTTTGTTTAGTTCTGCTATTGTTTTTATTATTTCTTTTCTTCTACCTGTGTTTGGGTTCCTTTGCTGCTGGTTTTCCAGATATTTAAAGTGTCCCTTTAAGCTGTTGATTTTGTCATTTTCCTCTTTCATTGGCATAGGCCTATATTGCTAAGAGTTTTCTCTTAATTTCTGCTTTTGCCGTATCCCATAGATTTTGGCAATTTGTTTTTATTGTCATTCATCTCAAGGAATCTTTTTATTTCTTCCTGGATGTCCTCTTTGATCCAGCTGTTGTTGACAGCATGTTGCTTAGTCTCCAAGTGTTAGATTTTCTCCACATCTTTTTACAGTCAACATTGATCTCTGTTGTGTTGTGGTCTGATAGGGTACTGGGTATAACTCTTATATTTGTGATTTTATGTAAGTTAGATTTTTGTTCTAAGACATGGTCTATTCTAGATAAGGTTCCATGTGCACTTGAGAAGAATGTGCATTCTGTTTTTTGAGGATGGAGCGTCCTGTATAAGTTCATTATTCCTAGTTCTACTAGTTTTTCTTTTAGGGCTCATGTTTTTGCTTATATCTCTAGTGGATCTGTCTAACTGTGATAATGGTGTGTTTAAGTCTCCTACTACTACCACATTTCGTTCATATGTTTCTCTAGGTTTGTGAATAAAGCCTTACATATTTTGCTGACTCTACATTTGGTACATAAATGTTGATCATTGTTAGTACCGTATTTTCCAGAGTATAAGATGACTGGACATATAAGATGACCCCCTATTTTTCCTGAGGGGGAATAGGGGATGCATGCTGGGAATGTGGGTGGAGGGAGGACAACTTTGGTGGTGGGAATTCCCCTGATTCAATGTCAATATGTACCTAAAATAGCACTGTGAAAGATTTGTAATCCACTTTGGTCAAAATAATAATATTATTATTTTTTTTTTGGTTTTTTAAAAAAAAATAAAAATTATTATAAAAAATATATAGGGTTTGGGCTATATTCGCCATATAAGACTACCTCTCTTTTAATGCACACCAAATGGAGATTAAAAAACGTGAGAAAGAGTAGAACCCTCAAAGGTTAACAGCATATATTTAATAAAGCTAGACTTTGGGGTGCCAACAGTCATTTTACATTTGTCATTTGTAGTGAGTGACTATGATTTTTTTTAATTGTGATCTACATTGAGAGCAGGGAGGGGGGGTCCTCCAAGAGCAGTTGGCTGGGGTTCAGATATAGAACAACTAGAGGGAGACAGAGCGCCTCCCCTGTGTCCCATAAAAACTGAACAGAGGACTGAGCACCAGAAAGCCACATACCAACAATGACACCCGGCGGCTGGATGGGATGCAGCACTCGGTAACTCAGCTCCTCTGTGTGCCCTGAAAGATGAATCAGGACAAGCAGAAGACTGAGTGATGACACCTGGCAGCAGGATGGGATGTGGCACTAAGAAGGGGGCAGATCACTTGTCCCTGAAGCTGGTGTAAGTTTCAGCATGCTGTATACTGGCATAAAAGATGACCCCTGACTTTTAAGTTTTTCATGGTTTAAAAAGTCATGTTATACACTGGAAAATCTGGTATTTCTTTGTGTAATGTTCCCCTGGTTAATAAGTAGTGTCCATCTTTGTCTCTGAGCACTTTCTTGAGATTGAATGCAATTTGGTTTGATATAAGTATGGCTGTCCCAGCTTTTTGTTTTGTTTTGTTTTCAAGTGATTTTAATAATTGATTTTCATCCTTTTATTCTAAGCCTGTGTTTATCCTAATCTTTTAGGTGCGTATCCTGCAGGCAGCAGATATCTGGGTTTTGTTTCCTGATCTAACTCTCTACTCTGTGTCTCTTACTGAGGAGTTTAGTCCATTGGCATTTATGGAGAATATTGACAGAAAGGGTTGTTGTACTGTTATGTTGTGTAGGGTTGTTGTTATTACAACTAGGTGTTTGGATTGTGTAATTGATCTCTGAGTAGTTCATTTAGAGTCAGTTAGGTTAGCATAAATATTGCAAGTTCTTTTTTGTCTAAGAATGTTTTTAGTCCTCCCTTCCATGTAAATTAGAGTTTTGCCAGGTAGTGGACTCTAGGTTGGAAATTTCTTTCATTCAGTAGTTTAAATATTTCATTCCATTGTCCTCTTGCTTGAATTGTTTCAAATGGGAGATCTGGTTTGATTCTTATGTTCTTTCCTTTGTACTTGAGGTTTTTTCCCTCCCATATTGCTTTGAATAATTCATTTCTCTCTTTGTTTTTTGCCATTTTAATTACTATATGTCTTGGTGTTGATCTATTAGGGTCTATTTTATTCCGAATTCTTTTTGCCTCTTAGATTTGTACAGGTGTCTCTTTCTAGAGAGTGGGAAAATTCTCTGCTATTATTTACCTCACTACTTGTTCTTTTCCTTTCCCTTTATCATCCCCTTCTAGTATTTCTATAAGTCATAGGTTGTTTCTTTTGTCTTTGTTCATTAAATGCCTTTCATTTTCTTCCAGTGTTTTGTCTCTCATTTCTTTATTGACTTATTTGTTGTTGCTGGCTTGCATTTTGTCTTCAAGTACATCCATGTGATTCTGTATTTGTGTAATTCTGCTACTGTGGATTGCTAGCATGTTTTTTTTTAGTTTCCTTAGTTCCATTTGTATGAACTTTCTCATCTTCTGATAGAGTTCTTTTTTGAGTTGTATGACTTGACTATGGATTTATTAATTTCTTTGGCTAGTGATTCTCTGAATTCCATTGCTAAGACATTAAATGCTGATTTTAGTTCCCCATCTATGAAGTTTGTGCATTTTGTAGGACTTGGAAATCTGCTAGGATTTCTTTCCATATTCTAGCTGCTGTTGTCTTCCTTAGTTACCCATTGTTCTTTGTATAGGGTGGGTATGGGTGCTGGAGTTTCAGGGTGTTTTTTTAAAATAGTGGTCTGTTTAATTATGTAAGAGGTGGTTTAAAGGTATATTTGTTTTAGGGCTTCTTTATGCTAGATACTTGAGATTACCCAAGTATGGTAGAGATGTTGCAAATTAGTATGTTGGATTTTCTTTTGCTTTGGGAGGTATATTTTTTAAGGGACAAAAAGTTGTGCCTGGTCTGCTTAGGACTGTCTGGTATAGACTGAAGTGTCAGCAGGATTTGTGAGTCAGTGGGACTATGCCATAGAGATCTCTTCTGATCAAGAGGAGGATGGGCTTCTGACCTGTGGCCCAGTAGAAGCAGGTGGGGGAAGGGACATTTACAGGCAGCCTGGGTTTAAAACCTGCCTTTGGGTTCCCTGCATCCCAGCCCCACTAAAATAGCATCCCCAGAGTTGGGGTGACAAGGGCTTATGGGGGAAATGCACCTGGCTAACCTTAGCTGGGAGGAGTGGACATCTGATTGGTAGCCGATCCTAGAAGATTTCTGCTTTTTTCCTTACAAATGGTGGCGAGTGATCTTTATTTTTCATTCTACTTTCTATTTTCTCTTACCATGAGCAGTTTTTAGCTGCCAACTCTACAAAGGGTCCCTGACTCCTTGATATGTGAATGTTACAGATCTCAACTGATGTTTCTGTGAAAGATCAGCATTCTAAAAGTTGTAGTAAGCTTTTCTCACATTAAATTTGGAGGGGCTTTGCTTGTTTGTTTCCTTAGTGTTTGGTTTATGGGCCACACTAAGGTGTCCACAGAGCTTATTCCTAACTCTAAGCTCACCTGGAGGCATTTGGGGGACTAAGTTTTATTCCAGAAATCAAACCAGGGTCAGCAATGCAAGTCCTTAACAAGTCCTACTTGTTATTTCTCTGACCTTACTATTAAATTTTTACAAAGTTGAAGAAGGTGAACCAAAAAAATCATTATTACAGGTACAAAATAATTAACTCATGAGGCATCAGTAAATTTCTAGATCCAAACTGTTTACATTTGAGTTTCATTCCTTACCAGTTGAGTATTCTCTGGTAAGCTATATTAGCCTCTATATCTTGATTTGCTTATTTATCAATGTGGAGGTAATGATACCTATGTCATAGAGTTGTATCAGGATTCAATGAGTTATTTATTAAATGTAAGTAGTTTTGATAAGTAATTTATACTAAGTGCTTTATAGTTTGCTCTCATTCTCAATTTTAAATGTTTATCCAATAAACTCTTCTTATTCTCTTCTATTCCTAACCTAGAAATACAAAACAGCATCTGTCTGGCCAGTTATTTTAAGGTACCCCAAAAGCACCATATCAGGGTTCATTTTTTTACTTGATATGATCAGACTCAAGCACTGACCAAGCGTTTGCCACATGCCAGCCAAACATCCTGCCCAGCCCTTTTGATACATATCCTTATAGGAACCTCTAAGAGGTGGAGTTATTCCAATCATCTTTTAGCTAGGTAAAAAGTGACTTAGAAAAAGATAAGAGTCAGGGCTGGAATGATAGACTCTTGGGTAAGGTGTTTGCCTTGCACATAGCTGGCCTGTATTTGATCCCGAGCATCCCATATGGTCCCTCGAGCCTGCCAGGAGCAATTTCTGAGCACAGACCTAGAAGTAACCCCTGAGCACCATAGCTGGGTTTGCCCCCCCCAAAAAATAGAAAAAGAAAATAAGTAAATAAATAAATAAATATACCATTCATAAGGTAATATAGAGTTTCTTTGTGATCAAATAAAAATTCCTAACTTAACTTGGTTTTCACAACTAGAATGATCATAAAATTTATACAAGTTCAACTTAATCCAAATCACTACCCTTTCTGAAGATATCATCAATTAGCAGCTATGACATAACTTCTATGAAGGAGAATGCAAGCTCATCTGAGGCTTTCTTTTGTCCAGTCTCCTACCTGCCTGGTGTTTCTGCTCAGATATCCTAGCCTTCAATGCCTGCTTTTTAGCCTGGCCCTCATTTGTAATCAACTTAGCCTTTTCCTGATTTCATGCCAGTGTCAACAACAGCTGCTCCCTTTACATCAGTGCAAAAGTCCTCTTCCCTCAGCACTTCCCAGGAAACCTTCTGTCTCTGAACTTCGATACCAACCAGCCACTTTCAAATATTTACTGAGCTGACTGTAGCATGTCAGGACTGCTGGGGAACTGCACTGGGAGGAACAAATAATCACAATGCCACTCCTCTTATGCTTTAATGCTAGAGTTTATAGTGCCCCATTCATCCCTCGAACCTGAGCATCCTACCTCCTACATGCATCAGTCCCAGAGCATATGCAAGCTGCCATATGCCCCTTAGTCCTGGACACTGTTGCCAGATCATCCCCATGCAGAGGCAATCCTACCTTCAAGACAAGACATAAGGAGCCAGAAAGATGGGTCTACCTTTGGGGTTCTATAACCAACATGAGGCAGTATAGCTGACACTATAGTGACACTGATATTCAGTGTATCTAACACCCAGGTCTATATTGTAATTTCTAAGTCATGTTCAGGTCAGTCAACTTTGTTCTTACAGTAGTGCCTTATGGATCCCAGGAGTCTACAGGTGCACAGATTCTGAAAGCATTCTGCTCCACTCTTCCCACTGCTTGCCCTGCCTCCATCCTTCTCATTCCTTTTTCATATTTTTGTTCTCCTAATTTCTCTTTTCTTTTTGGAGGGATGGGTGTTGTGGTTGCACCTGGGCAATGCTCAGGGGCTACTCCTGTCTGTGTATTCAGGGGGTTGCTCTTAGCTGTGCTCAAAGGCTAAATATGGTACTAGGAATCCAAGTCAGGATTGTTCAAATGCAAGGTAAGTATTTTAAACCTTCTTCTATCTCTTCAGCTCCCTAATTCATTACTCAAAAACCAGCACCATTCTCAACTTATCTTTCTATAATTTCTTTTTTTTGTTTTGTTTTGTTTTTAGGTCACACCCAGCAATGCTCAGGGGTTACTCCTGGCTCCACACTCAGAAATCACTCCTGGCAGGCATGGGGGACCATATGGGATGCTGGGATTTGAACCAATGACCTTCTGCATGAAAGGCAAATGCCTTACCTCCATGCTATCTCTCCAGCCCCTAGAATTTCTTTTTATTTTTCAGCAATTTATACTCAATATGCTTATCACACAAACTCATAAAGCAGTGTTATTTTTGTTTTCTGGTAATATCTATATTTTGTAAATAATAATAGTGTTTCTGTATATCTATGTGATGTAAATTTGATCTAGAATCCATATCATGTCTATTTATATATAGCCCAATTATATATATATATTATATATTTATATATGGCCCAATAACATATTTGTAATAGACAAAGCACTATAATGCTGCCATATCATGGTGCAATTATCACTCTTTGTCTCATAGTGGAATGTAGATTCTTCAATCTCCCATATTTGTATTTGACAAGACTGGAATATGTTGCAGAATATATAATTTATCTGAAACCCTATATATGTGTGAATATATAATGCCCCAAGAACATCATGTGGGACCATAGAGATAGCACAGCGGTAGGGCATTTGCCTTGCATGAAGCTGACTCAGGACAAACGGTGGTTCAAATCTTGGCATCCCATATGGTCCTCAGTGCCTACGAGGAGCAATTTCTGAGGGCAGATCCAGGAGTAACACCTGAGCACTGCTGGGTGTGACCCAAACAACAACAACAACAACAAAGAACATCATGTGTCTAATAGACATATGTATATTAGACAAAAGAATAGAGCTACCATATTATATCATAATACAATTGCACTGATGTATTTTCAAGTTCCTGCATGTCAAGGACTATATTTCTTAGATTATTGAGTATTCCTTCCCTGGGGTAGAGCTTTACACACAATAGAATTTTGTTTTTGTGTTTGTTTTTGGGCCACACTTGGCAATGCTCAGAGGTTACTCCTGGTTCTGCCAGGAAGGGATCAAACCTGAGTTCTTCTCAGGTCAGCCACGTGCAAGGAAAATGCCCTACCACTGTGCTATCACTCTGGCCCCTCTACACACAATAGATTCTTAATGCTTATCTGATGAAGGAAGGTAGAGAGAGTAAAGGGGAAAGGAAGGAAAATAGATGAAGAAATATTTTTAAAAAGTAGGAATGCAGAGAGGAAAAAACATTCAAGGGACACATGCTCAATGTTGTTTTTAAATTAACCCTCTCTGAAGACAGTGTACTTTCTCCTTCCCATTCTTACTGCTATACAAATAGATGGTCAGGTTACTAAGACCCACAAGTAGATGTGTACTTAATATGAATGAATGTACATAAGGTTGGGTCCTGAAAAGTTCTGGTTATGATGTAACACATAAAACAACCAATTTTCAAACTGTCTTCCTCAGCTCACTTTTCCACAAACTCCTCTCTCAGAGCCCTTTTCTATTAGATGGTCAGGCTGGTCACTCGTGTGTGTGTGTGTGTGTGTGTGTGTGTGTGTGTGTGTGTGTGTGTGTGTGTTACTGTGGGAGAGGGGTTTGGGTATCAGAAGAAACTTCCTCCTGGGCATTAATCTGCTACAAGATTAATGGGCTTATCAGTGAGTCATTTCACCAAACGAGTATTTTCAGCTTGCAATCTGCCCAGGAGACACTGCCTCCTTTTCTGTGCCTGTTTTTTCTTGGAAAAAACACATCATTCACTTTTCCTTATTTTAGATGTAGGAATATAAAGCCATGGCTACATGTAGACAAGCTGGAGAGAATTCAGAACCACGACTGTTAAATTCCCAGCTTACTCATGCATCAGGCAGAAATTCTTAGAGAGTGAACTATCTATTTCCATTGTGAGCCTGACTTCACACTATTACAAGTTCTTCCTCCCTGCTGTACTGCAATAAGTGCTTCACAAACTCAAAGATGAAATTACCACACTTGTTAGAGTTAACAAAATATGATGCGATGTGTGGGTGGCACCCCGGATTACTTGGCCTTTTCAACCTGAATTTATA
Source organism: Suncus etruscus (assembly GCF_024139225.1). Classification (NCBI taxonomy): domain Eukaryota; kingdom Metazoa; phylum Chordata; class Mammalia; order Eulipotyphla; family Soricidae; genus Suncus; species Suncus etruscus. The sequence continues at coordinate 31,658,585 of NC_064866.1, read as the reverse complement.
AACCACTCTTGCCCTATTGGAATGGCATGCCTAGAACTCCAGACCAAAGTCACAATGATCAGTAAAAACCCTCAAGGGGAAATCTCCTCATGCAGAAAATTGTTTATGAAGTTTTCTGGGAAGTGCATTGTTGACTTGTCCTCGACAACTATTACATTTCCTTTTAGATGCCTTGCATGAATTATTCATTCAAATTCACACAAGGGGGCCAGAGCAATAGCACAGCAGTAAGGTGTTTGCCTTGAACTTGGCCAATCTAGGATGAACCTTGGTTCTATCCGTGGCATCCCAAATGGTCCCCCAAGCCAAGAGCGATTTCTGAGTGCATAGCCAGGAGGCCAGGAGTAACCCTGAGTGTCACTGGGTATGGCCCAAAACCCAAAAATAAATAATTTTTTTTTTTAGTCATTACAAAAGGGGTCAATGCAACCCATTTAATTTTTTTTTTTTTGGTTACCACTCAGACTGCACCCTCTCCCTCTACCCTTCCCAGAGGAAAGGGAGAATGATCATCAAGGACCAAAGGCAGCCACAGAAGCGACACCTAGGGCCGGCTTCACGCTCAGGAGAGGACTCTCTGGCTCCTCCTTGTGGCTCCTCCTCATGGCTTCGGGTGCTCTACACAATAAGAGATTTCTCTAGTCACATACTATAGAAATGATCCCTGAAAGCATAGTCTTTAAAAAAATTTTTTTAATGTCTGCTCTCCCCTATGGTTCCCTGAGCCCCTCCAAGGGTGATTTTTCAAGGCTATTTATTCGTGTTATATATATATATATATTATTTTTATATTTAAAAAAACCTTTCACCAGTGCAACATTCCCATCACCAATGTCTCAAGTGTCCCTCCTCCCCACCTCACCATGGCCTGTGCTCTAGACAAGCTGTCTACTTCCCTCATTCAATCACATTTTGTTATGATGGTTCTCAGTGTAATTATTTCTCTAGCTGCAAAAAATAAAATAAATAAATAAATAAAAATTCACACAAGATAGACATAGAATAATCACACTTATTTGTGTGATAAAATGTATAAATCTATATTAATATGCATATGTTCACTTGCTAACATTTATTAACATCTATTCTTGTTTTTTTAATGTCCCAAGGTATATATAACATATACAAATATATATCTTGGGATATAAAATAAACAAGATATTGTAGTAATAATTCCAAAGATGAGGGGCAGGAGGACTGGTCACAAGGCCTAGTTAGGAAGCTTGCCACAAATAGCACGGAAGTGCAATCAGGGCAGAGAAGGGCATTGGCATTGTCATGACAATGACAGTTGGACATTATTACTCTGGACAAGAACTGGGTGCTGAAAGGAGGTAAAGTGATATGCATGATACTCCTTCGGTAGTAATACTGCAAGCCACAGTATATAATGGTAAAAAAGGAAAAGAGAAGAAAAAGTGTCTGCCATAGACGCAGGCAAGGTAGATGGTGGGAGGAAACAGGGACATTGCTGGTGAAAAATGTACACTGTTGAAGGAATGGATGGGTGTTGGACATTGCATGACTGAAACTCAATCATGAACACCTTTGTAACTGTGTATCTCGTGGTGATTTAGTTCAAGAATTTATCTTATACAAATTCATATAAGAGATGTACAGATAGATGTGCAAGACTTGTTATTCTCACTTTACCTAAAGAAAACTACAGCAGAGATATTCTGAAACTTGCCCACAGTCCCACTAATAATACAAGGTGAGCTCTGGATTAGATCTACTCAGACAAAAAGGCCATGGTCTCAAACTTGACAATGCATCTTTAGGGATCACCGACAACAAACACAGTGTTGTGTGGGACAACGTGAAATATAATATATAAATATTAAATATATGCAATATATAAGCAACATACCATTTTTTACATCATCTACCATGTTATAGAAATGAAATTAATGTATATCATAGAATATCATAGAAATAACATATTATGTGTGATAAATATAATATTTATATAATTATACATATAATTTGAATTCCAAATCAAATTTTAGTTGCTAAGAATGGAACAAAGAGATAGTTTCTACACTTGACAAATTTAAATATGGGCAATTGAAAAAATCTCAGTATCTAAAAGACAAAAGCTAAGCGAGATTCCATGCACACGTGGAAAAAATTAGATTTCTGTGTTCATTTCTTTTTCAAATTACTTAGGTGATGTGGGGAGAAGAGAGATGGCAGCTCAATAGGGGCATCTATGCTTTCATCTCTCTACCCACCTCAGTCACCTGGGAAAAGTTCAGAAATGACATAAGTCTGCTGTGAGCACAGACCTTGTATCTCATCTACCCCACAAGGCAGCCATCAAACCACACCTGAATTCTATTTGTTCTACCCAGTGTGAGAGATGACCCTGACATCCATTTTTTGGGGGGAAATCATGGAACCCAGGCTGTGGTGAGAACGTGCTCTTTGCAAGAAAGCCGTTGGTTTTTCAGGAACATCTTCTCTCATAGAACAGAGGCTTAGGAGATGAGTAGTAAAGTAAAATAGCCTTATTTAAACATTATAAAAATGGAAAAAGAGAGAATAGTCTTCAAGAGAGGGAAAACAGGGGGCCTGTGAGATGGCGCTAGAGGTAAGGTGTCTGCCTTGCAAGCACTAGCCAAGGAAGGACCGCGGTTCGATCCCCCGGCGTCCCATATGGTCCCCCCAAGCCAGGGGCAATTTCTGAGCGCTTAGCCAGGAGTAACCCCTGAGCATCAAATGGGTGTGGCCCCCCCCAAAAAATAGAGAGGGGACAGAGGCCTCTAAAAAGGAGATATGAGAATCCCTATCTCAGGTGAAGATACAGCTAATGCCCCTTCATTCCCCATTCCAACCCAGAATGGGAAAGTAACCTGCATGCCTTTGCAGAGTTTTTCCCCAAACTACTTCTTTTTTTTTAAATGTTGCTAGGGTTTTGTTGGGTATGGTTTTCTTTACATTTCCTGTGTTTTGACTTACAAAATAAACATTTGAATTCCTAAATGAAATATATTAATATGTATCTTACTGAGAGACATTTTACCTTTTTTTTAAATTACCTTTATTTAAACACCGTGATTACAGATATAATTGTATTGTATGATTACAGTCATGTAAAGAACACCCCCCTTCACCAGTGCAGGATTCCCACCACCAATTTCCCAGATCTACCTACTCCCCACCCCACCCACACCTTTACTCGAGACAGGCTTTCTTTTTCCCTCATTCATTCACATTGTTAGGATAGTTTTCAGTGTAGTTATTTCTCTAACTGAACTTATCACTCTATGTGGTGAGCTTCATGTCATTAGCTGTACCTACATGGGAAGATGGGGGGAAATAAGGGTTGGGACTGAAGCAGTAAAATATTAGAAATGAGCTTTGTAGGGCAGTATCAAGGTCACAATACAAGATGGATATTATGGATATATAGAATATGAGCATACAATACTATCAATATGAAAACAAGGAGAAAAAATTTCCACTGACTGTTCTAACATAAACCAGTGCTAGAATGGCCCGCCCTTTTCCCAGAGCACATTCCCATTAGTGTAGGGAGAGGTAGGGGGGAAGCCTGTTGACCCCTATAGAGTCCACCTAGACTGGTGCCCAGGGAAGGCCTGAAGTCCAGGGGAGAAAAACCCTATACCTGGCAAGAGCTGGTCTCCAGAATCGAGGAAACCGGAAGCCAGATGTCTGTCCGCCCTCCTCCCCATGCACCTCCCCCCTGGAGTATAGAGGGAGGAGGGAAGCCTGAGGACCACTAAGAGTCCACCTGAACCCACTTCTGGCCATCTGAGCTGGCACCCAGGGAAGGCCTGGAGTCAGGGGAAAAAGACAAGGGCGGTTGGGGGTCTGCCAAGCCTCCCAGCACTCCCCAGGCTAGGGAGAAAGGCCAAACTACTTCTTATAGGCTGAAGTAATAGAAAAGTGGGGAGTGCTCTTGCCTTGTCCATGGTCTACCAGTTTTCAATCACCAGTATCCCATATGGTCCCCCAGAGCACCGCACTGCCAGAAGTAATTTCTGAGTTCTGAGCCAGAAGTAACCCCTGAATACTGTCAGGCATGACCAAACAACAACAATGAGGAAAACACACACACACACACACACACACACACACACACACACACACTACCCCTTTGTGGGGTTTTCAGCTTGGATAGGAGATTGTACCTGAGGCACTGACAAGGAGAAGAGCTCGAAACTTTTGGTGGTCCACTTTTGTGTCTTTATCACAGTCCTTTATTCAAGCTGGAGCTTCTCTCCAGGGATAGACTTGGTCAGGGCCTGTGCTGGTGCAGTTAGAGATTTATCAGAGTTCCTGGGCAGTCCCTATGTCCAGAAACTAGGTTTGGCTAAAATGTTTTTTTTTCTACCTTAGTGCTCGTGACAGAGTAGCTTCTTCTATTTTGTAAACCATGGTGTTTAAATAAAGTAAAATAAAATTATTTGTCTAGAGACTAACATTTTTTTCTTGTTTAATTAATAACTTAGATTAAGCATGACCACAGGCTCCAGGCTGACGTCAGGAGCCATGTTGGTTATTTTTCCCAACCGCTCCAGAGGAGAGTTCAGACTTTCCCTTCTAATAACAAGATATTGGATAGTGGAGCAATTATGTGATTTTTTTTTTCTTTACTTTACTTTATTCTATTCTGTTCTATTCGATTCCATTCCATTCTATTCTGTTTAATTTCATTTTATTTTAGGCAATAAAAAAATATTGCTTGGAACTTTCACCACAACAGGACATTTTTCTAGAGCAAATATGGAGCAGGGCTTTCCTGCTCTTTTCCCATTGTTCTGTTAGCGTCCTTCCACAGTCAGCTGACTTGGGAGCCTCAGCCCAAGCCTGTTTTACCAATCAGGAAATTTAGCTTTTGAAACCTGAGAGCCCAGAACAGAACTTCACTTGAAGTGGGTCTGCAGGAATGTGGGTCAGATACTAAATGTGGATACCTGAGACGTCAGCAGGGAGTCATGTTTATGAGGTTGTAAGTGAATGAATACACAGGTTTTTTACTTGCTTTAAACCCTAAGGCATATTTGACTCGTGTGTTTTTAAACAGCATTTTCACAGTTAGACATTAAAAAAAGACAATAATGGCAGGAAAGATTATTCAAAGGGCTACTGCACAGGCTTTGCAAATGAGCCCATCACAAAGGACATTCAATGGTTCTCCTCAAGTATAGATTGTCGGCCATACCTGGTTGTTCTCAGGGCATCTTCCTGCCTTGTACTCAGAGATCACTCCATGCAGGACTTGGGGAACTACGTATGGATCAAATCAGGGTTGGCATGTGCAAAGCAATCTCATTTTTGTGCTAAATCCTATAAATTCTTATAGCTAGTCTTTGGAAACAACAGATAGTTATCCCAGTCCTCACTCCCTCCACAAAATTTGTAAAGGAAAACAGACCCTCTCATGTCCCTACAGAACCCAAAGACCCTACCCTTGATTAGGGCAGAACTGGGTGCACTCCCCATTTTGGGAACCTGCAGACAAACCCCTTGACCTGTCCATACCTATTTTTCTTTCCATCAAGCAGACTATGAAGACCTATTCTTAACTTTAATTGTGAGCAATGGACTATAGAGGAAGGTGTTGTGTACGCATGGCAGATGTTCTGCCCATGTAAACCCACTCCATTTGTTTCAGGATCCAGATCAAATACAGGGTCCTGGGAGGTGGTCCGGAAGAACCTTGAGCTCTGTGATATCAAGATTCTCCTTTAGCCATGGTCCAGAAGACAACCCTTCTCTCCAGGCCACCCGTATTAGTGGCCCAGGTTGGCTTGCCCAGACTCTGAGAGCTTGGAGTATTCCCATGCACTGCCAATTGTGATCCAACCATCACCTCAATAAATAAAAAGCAAAGTGAACCCGTGTAATGTTAAAACATGAAGCAAATAATAGTAATATGAACGTCAGTAGCTGTGGAAAAATAAATATATAATTATGCTAATCACTCATCACAAGAAACATGAACTTAGGATATAAACCACTGCTCTCCCCTAAAAACAGTAAAACCCAATTACTGTAATCTTATTGGTCCATATGGTTAGCTCTAACAAATTATGTTTCTCATTATGTAGACTTCATTTCTTAGCTTCCTACTAACTGTGACTCCCTTCCAGTCTTGTTCCCTTCATGCATTCCCTCTCTCCTATGAGTTGACCCCCATTTTCATGCCATAAAATCCCATTTATGCTATTTTTAACCTGCCTATCCTAGGAGCCCATAGATACCCATATCATATGACCTCTAGTTGAGGAACGCTGATATGGACAGCAAGGTTTTTTTTTTTTTTAAGCACCATGGTTACAAACATGTTTGTAATTGGAATGGCAAGTTTTAACCCAGGTTGTCACGTAAATCTGTAATAAGACTCCAGGTCCCTCGGTTTCTGGTTGGCAATGCTATTCCCTAATCACGCTAATCATGTTTCATTGCTAAAAGAGAGAATCTGTATTCCAGAACATTGGTCCACTGTATTACTCTCTGTTTCAAAGACAGGCACACAAAGGTAGGGTTAATCCTGGAGCTGACCAGACTGATTGTACTTGAGAACAGAGAGGTCCATTCTCTGTGGTCACCCAAAGCCAGCTGGCCCTAAGAAGTATCAGCCATCTCTCTGGGGCAGAACTTCCCCAGCTGATTTCCACATGTGTCACGTGTACAGTGGGCAGCTGGCCCTTCATTTGGCTGACGGCGAACATTCATTCAGAAATAATTTAATAATGCTTATATTGTCCACTTACCTTTTCAATTATTTTTTTTCCAGACCAAAGAGAGAAGCCATTTGCGTTTTGATGTGAATCGAGATGCTAAAACCCTGTACAAAGCCTGCAAAGGAATGGGTAGGAAAGATACTCTGTTTAAAATTTTACTTTTGAAGTTGATTAAACTTGATCTTCTGTCTAACTTTCCTATGCTCTTAGGAAGATCTGTGGATTTGATATATCTAAGGAAATATGCTTATTTCATAAGTCCTCTTTATAAAACATCTCAAAGTGATAACAGATTTTTTCACTCTTCAAAATTCAATATAATCGGGCCCGGAGAGATAGCACAGCGGCGTTTGCCTTGCAAGCAGCCGGTCCAGGACCAAAGGTGGTTGGTTCGAATCCCGGTGTCCCATATGGTCCCCCGTGCCTGCCAGGAGCTATTTCTGAGCAGACAGCCAGGAGTAACCCCTGAGCAACGCTGGATGTGGCCCAAAAAAATTTCAATATAATCACTAAAATAGGACAGTATTACATTGAATTTGATATTAAGGTGAAAGCCAGGAGATGTATAGTTCACACAATCTAATGTCATAGAAGCCCCTTATATATTCCTTTGATGAGAGGTGGTAGGAAAGCAGATGTGAGGATTGATTCTAGAATTTGTGTGACAACTAGATCAAAATCAAGTGAAACTAAAAGGTCAAAGATCCAAATGGAACAAACTTTGCATCCACCTTACAGGTCTGTGTATACCAAGAATGAGAGACTAAGATCAGAAGTATAATATACCTAATAAGAAGGTGGAACAAGGAACATATAGTTTAAGACTAAGACCCAGAAAAAGGGATTCTGAGATCTAAGAACATCACTGATGAAGCAAATCTCTGTCTCAGAAGCCTGGAAGGGGGCCAGAGAGATAGCATGGAGGTAGGGTGTTTGGCATGCTTGCAGAAGGACGGTGGTTTGAATCCCGACATCCCAATGGTTCCCTGTGCCTGCCAGGGGTGATTTCTGAGAGCCAGGAGTAATCCCTGAGTGCCGCCGCCGGGTATGATTAAAAAAAAAAAAAAAAGGCCTGGAAGAGGGTACAATCTCAAACACAGCTAGACAGGTCAGGTCATATTGTCTCCTACTCTCTGAGCACTATGGTTTCCAGATGTGAATTTTCTCATGCCACAATACCCATAAATGAATCTATTTTTGTTCCTAGCCTCTTCTCCTTTCCTCCTTCTCCCACTCACTCTAAATGCACCCAGTTTACAGACAGAGTATCCAATCCACTTCAGCCCCACAGCTACTGTCTGGGAAGGTATGAGGTAGGATTGAGAAGACATGACTCAGTGCCATTAATAGTTGTTGGATCTAGTGAGCCTACAGTTGTTTCACTGAATCCTTTTCTTATTGTGATTTCATTCACATATCATAAAACATCCTTTTGCAAGGCTCAATACAATAGATTTTAATATCTTCATGAGTTGTGTAACCATCACTTGTGATTTCAGAACATTCTCATTATGCAAAAATAAAAAATCTTTCCCTCCAATTAGCAGTCACACCCAAATTTTCCTCCCAGTAGGTCCAAGTAATCTCCAGTCTGTCTCAATGAATTTGTCTATTCTAGACATTTCATAACAATATAAATCATACAACATGTACCATTTGATATCTAGGCTTTTCCATTTAGCATGTTTTACTAAAATAACACACACACAGAAACAAATGCAGTATTTTTACTTACAAGTAGACTCATGGGAATGTGGAAAGAGCTGGGATCCATGACAAAAGTTCTAAGATGGAGTTTAATAATATAAATCATCTAACTATAGAATAATCTGTCTGGTCTCAGAAATGTTGGGGAGAGTCCTAAAAAATATAGGGTTGGAGAATACCTGGTAGGGAAATGATAGCACAGCGGTTCTCACAAATAGCTCCTTGTTTATATTCTGACCTGACTAACCTTGTATTTAGCCTATCCAAGGGTTGTTAGGAGCCTGGAGGTGGCAGGGTGTTTACAGTTGAGTTTGACTGAGTGATTGTGCCACACTCCCAGGTGTTTCCCTGTTGTTTCTCCAGAGAGTTCCTGACACCTGGAGATAGGCTGGAGACAGGAGCTGAAGAGGGTGTGGGAATAATTTAATGCAGTTAATGATGCATACTTAACTGTCCTTGGCCGCACTGAGTTCAATTCAGCAAGCACAGATGCAGCGCCTACCTACGAAATGTCAAAGTAGAAAGAATTCTCTTCTTTCTTTTGCATGTGAGCACAAAAGGCAAGGTGGATACGTGCTACTATTGAGAATTCCTCCCCTTTGCTAAGGACTACCCTCACATGAACTTGGTAAATCTTTCTAACAAATATGTAAAGCAAAATTTTTATAATAACTGAAAAATTGACAATGCTGAGACTCAGAAGTTAATCAAACTGCCCAAGGTCAGAGTTAGGAAGTGAGGGTTAGAGTAACTGAAACTAGTACTTCATGAAGAGTTATGATTTGGCAAAATGGTCTGGAATCCCAACCTCTGTTATAAAAAAGTAGAATCCTGGGGCCAGAGCAGTGGCACAAGGGGTAAGCCTTGCCTGCACTAGCCTAAGATGGACCACGGTTTGATCCCTGGAGTCCCATTTGGTCTCCCAAGTCAGGAGCGATTTCTGAGCACGTAAACAGGAGTAACCCCTTAGCGTCACCAGGTGTGGCCCCCAAACCAAAACCAAAACAAACCACACCAAAACAAAACAAAAAGTAGAAGCCAAAGGAAAATGGTATCATTGGCCACACTTGTTTGCAATGTGACACCATTCTATTGACCTACTCTGGCAAGGCAAGGCCAATTTGTCCAAGAAAGGTTGTATGTGGACAGTGAATTCTGATTAGAGACGGGGAGAGGAAGGCAGGAGCCCCTTGTGGGATCTTCTTAACAGTAGTTCTGCTGAGCAATGCGGGGAGGGTATGGGGAAGTACTCTAAGAAATAAAAAGCAATTGGAACAGTAAGGTCTTTACGGCTGCCAATTTGATGTGAAGTGAGAGAAAAGGGAGGAAGGCATGGGCCACAGAATTCTCACCAGCACAGTATGGCAACGTGTGACCAGGGAGAACAAATGCCTCCTTTCTAGGCTGACCACTCTGAGGATCTAGGCATGAAACAGGAGACGTTTCTAGACTTTGGCAGGGAGAACCCACATGGAAAGCAAGAGAGAAAGACTTGAGATATTTAAAAAGAAAACAAATCCTTCTTGGACGCGCAATTTCTGGCACTGAGAAGTGTGGGTTTTTTTTGTCTTTGTTTTTGTTTGTTTCAGAAAGTCACATCATAGAGGAAGCAATTGGAGCCACATTACATAGTGAAACTGCAGGAGAAAAGGAAGGAAAGAAAACATAAATAACAGTGTTGGAACAGAACAGAATGAGGCTGGCAATTAATTGCTATTTTTGCAAGTGAGCTCATGCTAGTCTTCCTGTTCTTATTAGAATCAAACAACTAGATTGCTTCCAGAATGATAAAGGCTAAAATAGCTAAGTGAACAGTCCAAGGACATAAAGCTGAGAGTTAAGCTGGGACAGGATCACAATTCTCTGACCCCTACAGGGTAGACTGTCTCTCTAATTCCTGGCTGTATTTTTAGAGATATGACTAGACCAGAGTTTAATCAAGGAAAAAAGGCCTTAAATGTTTGCCAGAACTCATTGTTTTTTAACCCCTTCCTTATATCCAGTCAGGGCACCCTCCATGCCTTGCAACCAACCTTCCAGCCACCAACCTTCCTATCAAAGGGTCTCTGTACCTTTTCTTCTTCATTCAGAATCCTGATCTCTCGGCTGAGTAAGTTTTATTATATAGGTCCAACTGATTCAATTCCATTTAAAAATTATTGTACACATACTTTGCACAAATAACAGGTATCGAGAGCAGAATGTACAAATGGCCAGACTTCGGTCGCAAATAGGAATTATTTTGTGGTTAATTTTTTGTGAAGTTTGGAGCTATTGCCAAGGATAGTGGGTGTTTCATTTCCTAGAGCAGCTATACAAAGTATCCCAAACTGGAAGGAAACCACAGAAATATCTATGTTACATTCTGGTAGCCAAAAATCTAATATCAAGGAGTAGAGAAGCAAAGTTCCTGCTAAGAGTGTGAAGGAAGATTTGGTCTTTTCTCCTGTCTTTCTATGGCTTCAAACCTAGCCACCAGTAGACATTCTTTGGTTTCTATTTCTCTACTTGTTTATCCTTTATGGAATGCTTTCTCTATCTCTTCACATAGTCTTATCTCTGTAAAATTAGGTCTCTGTTCAAATTTCCTCTTTTTATATTTTTATAAGAGCTCTAGTCTTATAGGAATATATCTGACTCCATGATTACATTTTAGTTTAATTCTACAAAGACCCTCTTTCCAAATAAGGTCACAGATAATCAGGTACGAGAGTTAGCATTTGATTTAGGGGGATTCAAGTTACCGATAATAATAAGTGACCCCCAAAGTGTGGGTACAGTAGGAGTCAAATGGAAGGTTCTGTTAAAATACACACTGCTGGGCCTATAATGGACAAAGTGCTACTATTTGAACAGAAGCCATTATTGTTGTATAGATTTTCATCCATCTACAAAGAGGAAAAGTGTGAGTCAAAGCAGTACTTCCCAATAGAAATATAATGTGGATAACAAGAGTAACTTAAGCATTTCTAGAAGCTCCATCTAGGAATAGGTGTGTGTGTGTGTGTGTGTGTGTGTGTGTGTGTGTGTGTGTAAGTTTGTCCAAATCAGGCTTACTCCTGGCTCTGAGCTCTAAAATCACTGCTGGTAGTGTTCAGGGGACCATATGCAATGATAGATCATTAGCTAAAGAAGGACACCATTTATCAAGGCCCTAGTTCCATTTTTTTTAAAAGTAAAATCAAACTGACAGGGGCCTGAGATGTAGTACTGTGGGTAAGGAACTTGTCTTGTTCATGGCATGGCACCTAAGAGACAACCTGGGCACTGTCAGGAGTGACACCTAAGGATAGAGTCAGGAGAAATCCCTAAACATAGCCAGGTATGGCCCCCAAACTCAAACAAACAAATTAATTAAATCAATTTTAATAATATATTGTATTTAACCCAAGATATAACACTTTAAACAAATTATAAGAATGTAAGTTATTGAGATGTTTGGCATTCTTTCTGGAATCTTTGAGACTCATGTCATCATGAGTGCATTTCAGTCCAGTCATACTTATATGCTTGAAGTCGCATTTGCTGCAGTGTTGGACAAACACAGCTCTCAATTGTGTCCCAAGACTCCAGTCTGCTTGTCTTCAAGGGTTATTTCCCTCTCCTCCTCCTCATCCGCTTCTAGCACTTGGGGCTGCCAGAGAAATGTTGATCTCCACAAACTTTTTCCTCCTTCATGTGTGGCTCTGTATGATATGAATTCAGAGTAGTGCCTCTAGACAGAATATTTTAGTTAAGTAATTCCACTAGTAGGAATCTCAAGTAGAACTATACAAAGGTGGTTGGAAAAAAAACAGAAGGTGTGATAATTGCTGTAAAATCTCACTCTGCACCAGTTGATTTCTTTTACCTAAGGGCAAGGAAATTAGCTTGAGCTTAGTCATAGTTTCCATCAACTTATTCCATTGCTGAATAAAACAGTATATCAAAAATTTAAATGTGTTCTACCCAAATGTATCTTCTTAGAATACACCCCTCCAATCAGACCACAGCCTATCTCAATAAACCTGGACTAATTTCTGGGTCACCCAAATAGAATGCCATAGACGCAACCAACTATTGACAGGGTTCACTACCATATAACTACAATGCTCTGGGACCCTGGAATTCAGAATGTCAGAACATGAATCAATGGTCCATAGACAAACAGATGAAGCAAAAACCCAGTGTTTCAATATTTATAAAGGTGCCTGGGCTACTGACCAAAGGAATTTGATGTGGTTCTGCACAGAGATGGGGTAAGAAGAATTTATGATCAAGTAACAGAAGCCAGAGGGATAATACAGCGATTAAAGTACTTGCCTTGCATATGGCTGACCTGGGTTCAATCCCCAGTATCCCATATGGTCCTCTGAGACCCCAGGAGTGATTTCTGAGTGCAAAGGCAGACTTAAAACCAAACCAAACCAAAATAAAGATCAAATTACAGTAATCCTTTAATGCCTTGGAAAGAAATTCTAATTTATTTCTAGGACTCATGAGGGATCACTAAAGGTATTTTAATTAGGGTATAAAATATGCACCTTTGAGCTTCTGAATGCTGATTCTTACCCAGTGTGGAGGCCAGACTACATAGTAGGACCTGGTACTATATGGTCTATTAGATAGGAGCAGCAAGAAGGAAGAGGCAGAGTCTTGTAAGTTAGAGAGGTGGGACTTGGCATATTGGAAAGAAGAGGAGTGCTTTGGGTGGGCCTCTGAAAGCGACTTTGGAGTTTCTAACTCAGGTTATATCATGCACAGAGATGAAGTAACAAGGTGAGGCTAAATTTAGGGACAGACAAGAGGAGCTCAGCCATAGCTCTATGGGAAATTGAAATGCCTTGGGGGAAATGGTCACAGAGATCTAGAAATAAAAATCTGAACTCAGGAAAGAGAGGGACTAGGATCAATAGTTAGGGAATATTGCATCACTGGATAGGAAGAGTATATAATTAGCAATGAGAACTGCGAGCTGATTTAAAAGGAGAAGTAAAAAGAATGGTTGGGTTGATGGAGGGTGCAGAGGTGAACTGGGGAACATGGAAGACACAAGGCAATCATGACAATGTTTCAGGCAAAGAACAGTCAACAAATTCAAACATGGCTGAACAGGTACATGCAAGAACTAAGCAGAAGCACTGTGCCTCAGTTTCCTTGTCCATGAGTGAGTTTGGACTAGCTGGGTTGCTAATGCTTTCCCAATCTGTTAGAATTTCTTTCTGCCTTAGGTTTCCAAGTTCTCAAACACTGGAACAGGAAACCCCAGGAGGGTAGCCTGCTCAGGTCCCCAAGGTCTCCTGCAAGGATTTCTTTATTTCTTTCCCACATAGCATCATATAGTATCACCCAAATTCTGTGTCTGTAGATTTTTCTATTCTGGGCTTGAATAGAAATGAACTGTGCTGAATTATGCACTGCCTAAGGGCTAATATTTTATGAAGAAATGTGTTGCTAGATGATTCTGTCTTTGTGTGAAGATCGTAGGTAATTGAACAAACCTCAATGGTGTAGCTGACTGTACAGTCTCTGATATAACCAATGGAGACCAAAGCTATTAGCTTGGTGCCTAATTGATCAAATACTTATTACATGACATACCCAAACTTCATTCCTTATTTTCTATCAAATAATATTCAATGTAGCACATATATTATAGATTCACTTGTGCCTAGATGGACACATCAGTTATTTTCCTCTTTGGGATCTTCTGAAGACACTGTTAATATTCACAAGCAAGTTTTGTGAGAGCATGTTTTCATTTCTCTTGATTATACATTTAAGAGAGACATACAGGTACATGTTGAGCTCTTTCCTCTTTCTAGCGCAATACCTGATACTATACTCTTCCCTTGTGAGGCCTCAATATTTGTAGAGTGAGAGACGTCACAGTTGTCAGCAGAAGAAGCTAATGTTCAATCCATGTTTTACCCCTCCTCTGATCACCACCTTCGTTCCCCCAGCCTTATTAAAAGAAATCTCCATCTTGTATCTTTTTCACTGTGGCCTTGTTTTCTTTTTCTGCCCTTTAGGAACTGATGAAGCAGCCATCATTCAGATATTATCAAACAGGACATCAGCAGAGAGGCAACAAATAAAGCAAAAGTACAAGGCAACATATGGCAAGGTAATTCCAAGGGTCATTGGAAAGGACATTTACAGTGCCCTTGATCTTGACTATTTCGGCTACAATTTTATTGTTAAAGCGGCAGAGAATGGATTCAAGCCGTTATTCTGTTACTGAAGAGGAAAATAATGAAGCTACTTAATACTTACATTAAATTCCGGAAAAATTTGAAAGTTCTTTGTAACTTTCTTAACTTTAACTCATTATTTTAAAAATCTTCATCTCATTATTTTTTAAAAAAACTTCATCTTTCTATGTCATTTTCCCCACTCATTTGCACTGATTCCAATTATTAACTAAGAAATAAGTCAGTAATTTTAAGATCAATTTTCAGAGGACAATATTCATATTAAAACTCTTCATTTATTTAGCCACCTTCAAGAATGATCTAATCTTTAAAATCAATTGTTTCAAAAACTCAAGCATACACCCCATTTCATTAAATATCAGCATATTTTTTCTGTCTTTACATTTTATAATTTTTCTTTACATTTCTTTATTTTCCTTCTTTCTGTTGCCATATATACAGAAGTCTTTACATTTTCACTAAGGTTTCTGTTA
Source organism: Suncus etruscus (assembly GCF_024139225.1). Lineage (NCBI taxonomy): Eukaryota > Metazoa > Chordata > Mammalia > Eulipotyphla > Soricidae > Suncus > Suncus etruscus. The sequence continues at coordinate 31,643,495 of NC_064866.1, read as the reverse complement.
TCTTTAATAACATAATGAACACAATTTGACTGTTAGTGTCATTGAAATTATCATTATGCAAAATGAATATCAATTATTGCATATTCTAATCCATATTTCTAAAACCTGATAGTTCTTATCACTGTTATAAACCGAATACAAAGATAAATTTCTGTATTTGACAGAGGGAAACCACCTCTTTATATCTAGGCTTCACAAATGATAATTGCTTAATTCCTTTAGGGAGTTGGGAGAACCAAGCATGATAAACAGTATCCCGTCCTGGAAAAGAAAGGCCATTTTGAGTGAAATGATTTCCATTTTGCTGAAAGGAAAAGTGAAATTCATCTGTCTACATGACTTAGAGACAATCACAAACTGAGGAAGTGAAAACCCAGAATTCCAATCCCAGTCTTCTGACTCCAGGGTCAACAACTGCTCCTATGTGCTGATAAACTAAAGACCCAGACAATTCAACCAGCAAAATATGTTTCTCACCTCACAATCTAATGTGTCAATGTCATTCACTGACTACCACTATGAAATATAAAGGACTTTCTAGTTTAGTTGGGTCTCATGAGTTGTTTATCCATGACAAAGTGCCTAATTGTAGTAGCCCTGCAAATGCTATGTCTATGTCTTCCAAGAAGATAAAGTGGATGCCAGGTTAGTGTAAAATAAGATCCTGAGCTTTGAAATGAGGGATCACGCCTCTGCAAAAAGTAGGAAGGGTAGCTCATCTCAGCATAGAACTTTGCCAACCATCTATTCTCTCAGTTGTATTTTAGAAAGTTGAGATCACCAAAAGCGTGATCTAGAATGACCATGACAAAGCAAGATGAGAGATAACCAAAACGACATTCACGTGTCAACTGAGATCCAAAGAGTACAGCCATGACGAGAAACACAGCTTGTTAGCAAGCAAGCAGGGCTAACGCTGCGGTATGATGAGGAGGCTGCTATGTCCAAAATTGAATGTAAACATACAAAGACTTGTTTCTATGCTTGTGGCTTGTGAGAAAAGGCAGCTGGAGTTTCTCTTCTCCACTGTCCAATATAATGCCCAACGAATTTGAAAAAGGGGACTTCCATTCTTTGTTTGGATCCACATCACAGAGGCCGAACACAAAGCTTTCATGGGATATAGGCTGAGATGGACTAGATTTATGGGACGGAGGAGGGACTATTGAAGGTTCCTTTAACAATACAGATTCCAGGGCCTGTGTTCAAATCTTTTGGACTTTCTTGAAGGTCCAGAGCCTAAAGGTTCCTTTTAGAAGTAATTTATTAGATATGAACAGTGGTTAAGGGGCTTGCTTGCACACAGTTGGCTTAAGTTTGAAACTCAGCACCACATATGGTCCTCAGCACTGCCAGGCGTGATCTCTGAATACAGAACCAAGAATAAGTTCGGAGCACAGGTAAGTATGCCTCCCACCAAAAAAGTAAATAAGAAGGACAAAATAATGATTTCATGCTAAAATAAACTTTCACAGGGAAGGAAAGACCTTTTTGTGGTACTGGGGACTGAACCTGGGTTTGAAATAATGTCTCTCACTGAGCTAAATTCCTGGATTCCTAAATAAACTATTTTTGATCTGCAAACATTCTCTGTTCCTAATATATGGAAGAAGGTTAAATCATAGCAACTACTTTTGTGGGCATAATTGCAGCTTCCAGGTTTTCCCAGAAGAAGGAAGATAATGGGAGGGTGCCCACACTCACTCCAAAAAAAAAAAAACCCAAAATATCAACCCAACAAGCAGCATACCTGAAGTGTGGTCAGATCAGCATCCTGCAGAAGATAGTAGAGGGTCAGTGATGAGGCAGACTATTGGGTAAATGGTGATTCTGAAGATGGAGGCAACAAGCATGGCTTAGGCAGAGTCAGGGTTTGGCACACTTTCTCCTCCTGACATGGCCAGCTTGTGCTGCATGGGCCAGTGTAACCATAATCTTTCACAGCTTGGTTTACATTTTGTTCAAGAAAAGACTTTATCTAAGGAGCTGGCCCAGCTCAAACATAGTGACTATGTTTGTGGGCATGGTTACAGCTGCCAGGCTTTCCCAGAAGAAGGAAGGTCCTCTGCAATTATTATAGTAGAGCCCCCCATTCTCAAGACATCTTATTGCAGTGACTATAATCATCAGTGGCCTCATCTACCACAGATCACAAACCTTTATAGTCCTTTCTAGTCTATTATTTTTTTGAGGGATGAGATTCACCTTTCTGAGATCCACTAGGTGAAATAATGCCAGTGCTTCACCTGGGTGGGCCATTTTGAAATTTCTCTGAGCTCTAAAGTGCCCTGAAAACTTTTGTTGCTCTTATGGTTCATCTTTGAACTCTCCAGCCCTAAAAAGAGGGTTTTCTCTGGCCTCACTACCAGCCTTGGGGGATGAGGAAGAACCACATGGGATGACCCATGCCTGCCAGGATGGTTTGCTAGTGCCTAGAGATCCTCCCTGTGTCCCTACAAAGTTTCTGGCTGTCCTTGACAGGCCCTGACAGGATAGCAGACATATGGTCCTCTCCTCGAAGGCATGTGACAATCAAGGCTCTTTTTCTGTCTTTCTGCAGGACCTGGAAGAAGTACTCAAAAGTGAGCTGAGTGGAAATTTTGAGAAAACAGCCTTGGCCCTTCTGGATCTGCCTAGGGAATATGATGCCCGGCAGCTGCAGAAGGCTATGAAGGGCCTAGGCACGGATGAGTCAGTGCTCATTGAGATCCTGTGCACAAGAACTAACAAGGTTAGTCTCTGCTGAGCACTCAGTCTAGATAGGAGTGTTACCCCCATCACAGATGGTTATAGCAGTCAAAAGAGAAACTGTTTCCCACATTGGACTCTAGGAGTGAGCCTAGCATGTGGGCAGTTGTTCCTGCTTGGCCTCAACTAAAACACCTCTTTGAATATTACAGAAGTCAATTTTGGAATTTTTTACCTTGTATTTATACAACATTATCTTCCAGAATGATGGTCAATCTGGCTTTTGTTTCTCTAGTCAAATTCGTATCCAAGAGGCAAGATTCCACATTCTTCTTTGCAGGTCTTCTGAGCAAGGCAGGTATGAGGTTTCTGCCATGATGAGCCTAGAGTACAAAATGGATTGCAGCCATATTTTATTTCCCTGACCTTCATTGAACTTTGCAGATTATGTGTTTTGTTTTGTTTTTTTCCTTCCCTTTCTCTTCCCACTTTTTGTTGAGTGGGAGTTGCAAATACTTGGCCTGGTGATCACATGCTTGATTGTGGCATTATCAGCACATGCGTACACATTCAATTGTGGTGCCTGAACAACTTTGTGGCTGTTCACAGGGAAAACAAATAACAGTGATTCTTGAACTTGATGCATATGAGGTGGAACCGGGGATAGAATCTATGGTCTCATGCTTTGCAAGGCACTTCACCCTTGAGCTATCTCCAGGTGCCCAAGATATTGTAATTTTTTTTAATGACTGAAAACCGAAGCAGTCCTATTACAAGCCAACCTATTAAGCCATTTCCCCAATTGTCCAAATGATAGTTAGCATTTTTCAGCAATAGAAAATTTTAAGCGTGGGGATACACCCTGCTGTGTTCAGGGGATCTTCTGGCTCTGTGTTCAGTAGTGACCGCTGGCAATGCTCAGGAGACTGTATGTGATGGCAGGGATCAAATCTGGGTTGGTGACATGGAAGGCTAGTGCCTTAACCCCTATATCTCGCTGGCCCTGATAAAATAGTATTTAGTATTTAGTTAATATTTAGTAAAAGATGTACATTGTTTTTATGTAAACATAAATCTACTGCACATGCTATTGATCATAGTATCAATATAACTGGCCTATCTACTTGGGAAACCCAAACATAGGTTATGACTCACTTCATTGTTTGGGTGGATTTATTGGGGGTAATATGCAACCAAGCCCACAATGTCTCTGAGATGTGACTGTATAAAAAGACAGGTAGGGTGCTGATAATAATTAATTTCTCCCATAACTTGACGCACCTCTCCAAGTCTTGTGTGCTCCCAAGTGAGTACATGCCACCATTTCTGGAGCTGAAAAGAAATCTATTCATACACCAGTGGAAGCTAATTGGTCTTTGTTTCCAGACCCCAGAAAGCCAAAAATCTTTTTTTTTTTTTGGTTTTTGAGCCACACCCGTTTGATGCTCAGGGGTTACTCCTGGCTATGCGCTCAGAAATCGCCCCTGGTTTGGGGGAACCATATGGGATGCCGAGGGATCGAACCGCGGTCCGTCCTATACTAGCGCTTGCAAGGCAGACACCTTACCTCTAGCGCCACCTTCCCGGCCCCTCAAAAAACTTTTGAGTAAAAGGCCCTAAAGATCTTTGAAGTCTCCTCCTCTGTCTTTCACAACCCATAAGAGGATGGAGAAGGCCAGCAAAAAAAAGGACAGAAACCCCAACACTCCTGAGTCCACTAGGTAGGAAACAAAATAGTCATTTAAGACAAAATTACAATAGTACAGACACTAAATGGCCATTTCAACCCCTGATGATTGAAACTCTGTGCAGTTATGTCCACCATCCTGCACTGGGTGATCTTGGTCCAAATTACAATGACTTCCTAAGCTTCCTTAACTTCTCTGCCACCTGTGAGATCTTAGAAAACTCTCCTTCAAAGAGTCACAGGTAAAGACTCCTTCCAGAACCATCACAGTCAAGTGGAGAGAGAGGTCTGAGAAGGGGAAAAGGAGTGTACATAGTAAGGTTAGGGAGCACAGTTCACCTCAAGACAGTTTAGTTTATTATTTTTTTCTAATCATATTTGACTGTATGCTATTATTCCTTTAGTCTCATTACTCTTCAAACCTGACCTCTAACAACAAAACAAATCTCCTTTTTCTTTTCTGTAAAATATGTTTAACAAGAATTAAAAAACAAAGTCAGGAGAAAAGCAAACCTCAGGTTCATGCAGATCATAGTCTGGGTTGAAAGGAAACCAGTGGTAGCGAGGATGGATTCTCTAGCACAAGTCAATGGTCAGCCTCTACCCCACCCCCTTCCACCATGCATCCACCCACTATTGCCCTCCACCTTCTCCCTGTCAATTGAAACAACTCACAGGGGAAGCAGTGGGTAGTATCTACTCTGACACACTACTAGTTCAGGTGTGCATTAAGGCAGCACCTATGTGAGTTGCTTATCAAGCACTGCTGAGGAGAAAACCACTCCTGCCAGCCATGTTCTAGAGAGAAATGTGCAGCACACAAGAAGAAGCATGATTGGCTGAAAGGAACAGGCTTGTTGGAAAGAGAAAAATTGGACAACAACCTAAGACGAGGCTGACTAAATAAAGTGTGACTTGTGATAGGTTGGAACATTGCATGTCTATACCAACACTCAGCAGGGCCAGGCAGGGGACAACTGTGGGAGAGTTCCTCTAGGCCAGTGTGAAGTACAAAGTTTGATCCCTGAAACACTCTGGCCTTGGTGACCTTGAGCAGTGCAAGTAATTTAGAAACACCCTGTAAATGCATAGTTGAATCTTGAAGACACACTGAATAGAAAATATAACATGTCCAAATTCTGTATAGTCTCATTCAGCTGTAATATATACAGAGACAAAGCAAAGGCATAATAGTATCAAATGACAATAAAACCTTGACCCTGAATTATAAAACTGAGAAGATCAAGCAAAGGAATATGAGGTTTAATGAAGAGGCAGATTGGAGGGGACAGAAGTTACACTAGTGGGGAGTCTTGGGCACTTTGGTGGGGCACACTAACTATAAATCTACACCACAAGATATCATTTCTATTGCAACTACTTTATCTAAGTTATAATTCAATTCAGTGAAAATATGCTGGAGAGACAGCATGGAGATAGGGCCTTGCATGCAGAAGGATAGTAGTTTGAATCCAGGAATCCCATATGGTCCCCTGAGCCTGTTAGGAGCGATTTCTGAGCATAGAGCCAGGAGTAACCCCTGAGCACTGCTGGGTGTGACCCCCCCCCCAAAAAGCTAAAGATAAGAATTTTTCAACCATAGGTTTTTTTAGCCAACCATATGCATTCAACTTATAGATAGCATCTTATTTCCTATTCATTTCTATTTCTCCAAGAAATGCTGATTTAGTAGATTTGGAATAAAGGGCATGGAGGCAAGAAATGGATATATCTGAAAAATAGGAAGGAAGGAAGGAAGGAAGGAAGGAAGGAAGGAAGGAAGGAAGGAAGGAAGGGAGGGAGGGAGGGAGGGAGGGAAGGAGGGAGGGAAGGAGGGAGGGAGGAAAGGAGGGAGGTTGGGAAGGAGAAGGAAGGAAGGAGGCAGAAAGGCAGGCAAAAAGGAAGGAAAGAAAGAAGGAATGAAGAAAGAAAGAAAGAAAGAAAGAAAGAAAGAAAGAAAGAAAGAAAGAAAGAAAGAACGAAAGAAAGAAGAAAGAAGAAAGAAGAAAGAAAGAAAGAAAGAAAGAAAGAAAGAAAGAAAGAAAGAAAGAAAGAAAGAAAGAAAGAAAGAAGAAGGAAGGAAGGAAGGAAGGAAGGAAGGAAGGAAGGAAGGAAGAAGAAAGTAAGAAAGAAAGAAGAAAGAAAGAAAGAAAAAGAAAGAAAGAAAGAAGAAAGAAAGAAAGAAAGAATGAAAGAGAGAACGAGAGAAAGAAAGAATGAAAGATGAAAGAAAGAAAGAAAGAAAGAAAGAAAAAGGAAAGGAGGAAGGAAGGAAGGAAGGAAGGAAGGAAGGAAAAGAGAGAAAGAGAAAGAAATAAAGAGGACAGGAAGAAAGGAGGAAGGAAGGAAGGAATGTAGGAAGGAAGGAAGGAAGGAAATGCAACAGGCCTTCCTTTGCAGCTTTAGGGCCATGATCTTAGGTGCCAGAGGCAAGGTGCCAAGGTGCCAGGTACTAATCAGGCTGGTGTCTTTAGAGTCCACTGAGTCTGCAGGGAGAGGAGGCCTCTACCTCCTTTTTCCTGCCTTTCTGAATCACCCTTAAGTAATTCCACCTTAGATAATTCACTTTTTTTTATTACCTCTCCTAGGAGATCGTTGCTATTAAAGAGGCCTACCAAAGGCGTAAGTAACCTTTTGTTCTGACTTTGAAAAAGGAATGTTCTTTTTCAAAATATCTCAGCAAAAATAAATGGGAAACAAATCGTGTGCTTTCTCTCCTCCCTTTTTCTTCTTCCAAAGTCTTTAATAAGAGCCTTGAATCAGATGTCAAAGATGATACAAGTGGAAACCTAAGAAAAATTCTGGTGTCCCTGCTCGAGGTAGGACAAAAGAGATCTCACCTTCTTTATAATCTTGGGAGATTATCTTCAGCCACATAGCACCAATGTGGGGGACAGGCATTGCAAATCATGTTCTTCTTATATGAAATATTATTGAGATAATCAATGTGGTCCCCATCAGCCCAGTCACTGGGAAATGATCCTACCAGTATTTTCCCCAACATAACAATCTGCTAATCCTTTGCAATTTGTGGTCCTTTTTTCTTTTAAATTAATGATCTTGTTAAGCATTATTATTATGCTCAATGAGAGAAGCTTCCTCCCAGGGGGAAAGGGTAACCTGTCCAGGTTTACACAGTCAGAAAGGAACATAGGCATAAAGAACATAGGCACAAAAACCACATCACCTGATTGCCAAAGGGTTCTTTGTACAACTCACTATTCCCCTTCTAGGATTCACCCCAGCCTAGCTAGACCTGTAAGAATTGCAAAGTCAGCTGAGAAAGTGGGACTTTCAGAACTGAGCCTTTTACGACCCAATCTTAGAACTCCAGACAGAGTCTGTCCTGTCATTAGTATACCCATCTTTATGAGTTTTGCTCATTTTTTTTCTGGTTCAGTTTTCTCTATAAACATAGACTAATATCAAAATAGTAGGTAGAAAGTATAAGTATTGTCCTTGCTGTAATGACAAATTGACTCGAATTTAGCATTCAAATGATTCAGATTTATGATCTTATGGTAGATTAAGGAATCAGGTACTGGCTAGTCAATTCTCTTGTCAAGTCTCCTCCAGCTATAACAAAATGTTTGTCAGGCTTGGGCTTACATTGAAACCTGGGAGCTCTCATCTTAATACAGATCTGATTGTGCGTAGAATTCAGCTCCTGTAACAAGAAAACTGATGACCTACTTCGTTGTTAGAAGCCAACCAGATACCATTCTCAGCTCTGAGGGGTCACCAGCACTTCCCTGCTAGGTGTCTCCCAGACAATTCATAGCATGGAGAAAGGCCAGTAGATAAGTTAAGCCCCACTCAGCACATCCCTGACTATTCACTTAAATCTTAACTAAATATGTAGATGTTCCCTCAGCTCTATTTAAAACAAGATAATTATTGGAATGATAGCTCATAATATTTATAACTTCACTCACTCAGGAGAGCTGGACTATAGAAGTGGGATAGCTTAGATTTCTGCTTGCCATAAGGTTGGATGTCCAAGACCTTACTTGACCAATTCTTAGGGTTCATGATACTGGGGCCAGTAAGGTGACATTTACTAGTTTGGAAAGAGGTCTACTCATTTTCAGTGAACTCACCCTATCAGGCCTCATAAACTGATTGTCTATCTGCTTTATAGCGAATTTACAGGAGTTTCTGAAGGACCCAGAAAAGGAATAGAAAGTGTTGGCTTGGAAATGAATCGGTTGTGCCCAAAAGATGGCAGCAAAGAGCAACATTGACTCTAGAGTAATCTGTTCCCGTGACGAATGAGGGCAGGATTTTTCCTTTCTGTGGCCAAGCAGGAACTCAGTAACATTATGCTGATCTTTCTAGGCTAATCGTGATAAAGAAGATGATGTGGACAAAGATTTAGCTGACCGGGATGCCAAAGATCTGTATGATGTAAGTGTGCCCAGATATACCAGATGTCGCAAAATCTTTTGTATTGTTTTGTCTTGTTTTTGTTTTTGGCTTTTGGGCCACATTCAGCAGCGGCACTCCCCTAGGGGTACTCCTGGCTCTGTGCTCAGAAATCACTTCTGACAGGCTTGGGGTGACCATTTGGGGGTGCTGGGGATTGAACCCAGGTCAGCATCATGCAAGGCAAATCCACTGTGCTATCGGTCTGGCCCCATTGGCAAAATCTTTTGTTTTAATTTCTTGCCATTATTTTCAACAAATCTTTATTTCATATGACTGGGAATTACTTGGAAAAAGATCGATAACATGCTTCATGAATAGAAAATAATGAATCTAGTCTTATATTTTGAGGATTACCACTTCTGATCTATCTTGGACTAGGGAGGGTATAAGAGTATAGATAATAAATAGATTATACTTAAAGTATTTGTCATATTCTTAGGTCAAAGAGAGGTTTCAATAGGTTGAGCATATATTCTTGGATATTGGAGACTTGGGTTTGATCCCTAGCAACCCATGTTTTCCTTTGTACCATCAGAGTTAGCCTCATACAGAGCCACGAGTGTAGCCCCCAAGTCAAAACAAACAAATAAATAAATACATAAATATTCTTTCTCTCATCCACACTGGATTGGTCAGAGCTTGTTCCTGGCTCTGAATTCTGGAATTGTTCCTGGCAGGGCTCATGAATACATATAGGGTACCAGAATCAAAATCCAGGTCAGCTGGATTTGTGTGCAAGTGCCCTACCTGTGGTACTATCTGGTCCATAAATACTTGTATTTCCACTAAAATATAAAATAAAGTGCTGGATAGTCAATTCCTGCTCTCTAAGGGCTTATTTTCTAATTTCCTCTATTGTAAGTATGATCACAACCCTAAACATTTAGTTTTTTCCCAAAGGACTTTTTCAAAATGTCTTCATTTGCTCATCAAGGCAGGGGAAGGCCGCTGGGGAACAGATGAGCTTGCTTTCAATGAAGTCTTGGCCAAGAGGAGCTACAAACAGCTACGAGCTACCTTCCAAGCCTATCAAATGGTAAGTAACTAAATTCTAGAGCAATCAAGTTTATGCTAAAACTAAATCTTAACTTCCTGCCAAAGGAAGCCAAGAATGGACAAATGCTACTGGAGGAATCTTTTATAGTTGCGTTTCTCAACTGAGAGGTGATTTTTGTCCCCTCCCCTTCACCCAGGCATGCTTGATTGTATTGAATTGAAGCACTTGGGTGAGGTCAGAGTTGTCATATCATGTTGGGTGCAGAGCATGTGGTGCTACTGATATCTACAGGGTGATAGTAGCCAGAAAGGCTGGCCAATATCCTACAAATGCTGGCCAACCTTCCACCAACAAAGAATTACTCTAGGGCCCAGAGTGGCACCATCTATGATCCTCCAGCATACCAGGAGTGATCCTTGAGCACTGAACCAGTAGTAAACTCTGAGCTCCACCAGGTGCAGCTCCAAAACCAAAAAGAAAAAGAAGCAAGAAAAATAACACAGAATGGTATCTAGCATGTGGTAGGCATGTAAATATTCCCTACTATTATTATTACAATTTACAAGTGGGCTATCACTGCCCATTTCTCCCTAGGAAGATAGGTATACCTCAGACACACTCCTGAAAAAAAAATGGGTCTTAAAATTATTTTCAGACCATTTTATTTTATCTAAAGATAATTTAAGCCAACAAAGTAAGCAATCTACTTCAAGGCACTGAATGGTAAGTCATTTCCAGTTCAGTCTTTAATAGCAAGATGATTAAATATATTTTAGATTCTATTTTGTATTTGTAGAGTGCTTTTACCTAGCCCAAGAACCCTGTGCCTGTACTTCCCAACTTCCCAACAGTACTGTAACTGTGAGGTAGGCTGAACAGCCATTGTCAGATGCCAGACAGGAAAGCCTGTTACAGGAGGGAACCATCTGTAACATATCAGGACCACACAGCAAGCCAGTAGCACAAGTGGATGAGAACTCCAAGATTCCCCCAGCTCCTACCCTGGCTGGAGCTGGCCGCTGCTCACTCAAAAAAGCATTTCCTATGGTTGCCAGTAGATGGATAATGCTCTGGAATTTTATCATCACTGTATACGAGCCTGAAGGGCCATCTGCTTTCAGATCATTCCCAGTGTCCTGATCAAAGGCAGCTGGCCTGTTTGTGGGTCCGCTGTGCCTAGAGCGCTGTGGACTCTGAGCTGGAAGATTTCTCCCTGATCCTTTTCCCACATGAATTAGGCCGTGGACCAAAGTTTCAGGGGCTGCCTGCCACAGATGTGGACTATAGAGATACTCATAGCATGCATATGTGTGCGTGTGTGTGTATTGTACATATACAAACTACCCAATACCAGAAGATACTCAGTTTCTAGGCCAATAGTTCTCAAAGTTAATCCCCACACAGTGTTGAATGAGAACAATCTTCAAATTGAAAATCCTCAGTTCCCTACTCATGTTTCTGCCTCAAAATCCCTGTGTTTAATAAATTACCCAGTAATTCTGCACATGTTGGAGTAAAAGGGTAAAGAGCAAGCTTAAAGCCTACAAGATATCCATATTTGGAGTAGCCTTACAAGTGTTTAATGACTTGGCTAGTTATTCAAAGTTCTCTGCCTTAGTTTTCCCAACTCTAAACTAATAATAATAATAATAATAATAATAATAATAATATAATAGCACCTTCTTCATAGAGTTTGTAAGGATTTATTGAATTAAGGCACTTAGTTTCTGGGATACCCTGGATGCTCAAATAACAGTATCTTGTGTTTATTAAACACCTAGAGAGGACCAATAGACCTAGAGTAAAATTGATAATTCTTCCTATGAAGCCAATCTCTAAAATGCTGATTTCCTTTATCTGAAAGCCTTGATTATTGATTTCCCTTCATCCTGGCTTCTCAAGATCCTGGTTCCATCTGTGTTCTTAGGATCTCTGCCATGCTAAACTGCTGGCTTGAGATTACTGGAGTATATTATGTAGGATTGATTGCCCTGGTATCAAGTTGAATTTTAATTCTTTGCCCCCCCAAACTCAAGAGTTTGCCTTGTCTTGGTCCTCTAAACCTAATTCTTAACCACAGACACCCTCAGAAATACCAGATATCTCAGCAGTATTTCTTTCTCAAGTTCAGCACTGTGCAAGATAAGAATAGGTTCGTAGTTCATCAAAGTGGAGAGGCATAATTATCCTGTCAAAGTAAGTGTCCCAATAGGGATCTTATCAGTATAATCACAGGTACAATTGCTAACAGTTAAGCTAGCTGTCTCCCGAAACACCCTCTAACTGTCCCTCTCCCCTTTAAGTGTCCTTAAACCCAGATATGATTTTATTTCATGAAGCCAAGACTTTATTCTATGGCTATAGACAAAGCCAGAGGACAAAAGTTTGACTTGTTATCAGCTTAATTAGACTAAAACCTTTTTGTGGCTCATTTGCAACTCACCTTGCTAAAATATTTTTGTTACTGAGATCAGAAAGCCTGGACTCCAAAGAGCTCTGTAAGCATTAAAATTCCTAGTGAAGGCGAAGAAAAGTCTGCCACATTATGAAGGAGAGTTACAATAGCCAAGGCCAGTGGTTTCTATGAAGCATTGCACAGCACCCCTGGAGGCACCTTGAAAGTTCTACATAGCAGGCAGGGACCAGAAATAGACAGATTAGAGGGGCAATATTATCTTGTTATGGGCAAATAATGCCCTCTAAGATATGCAATGAAGAGCCCCTGAGTGGATAGAAACCTGGCATTATTGCATTGGGCTGGTGGAAGGAACCCACCTACCATAACCCCAAAACAACTACTCTGCTACTGTTTTATCTGTTGTGAATATTAGAATTCGACAGAAATGTGAAGTACCTGGTTCTGGGCCAGTCTGAACATTAGAAACAGAAAGTAGGGGCCGGAGAGATAGCATGAAGGTAAGGCGTTTGCCTTTCAGGTCTTCGGTTCGAATCCCGGCGCCCCATATGGTCCCCTGTTCCTGCCAGGAGAAATTTCTGAGCCTGGAGCCAGGAATAACCCCTGAGCACTGCCAGGTGTGACCCAAAAACCAAAACAAAAAAAGAAAAAAAAAGAAAGAAACATAAAGTAAATGCCTGGCATGACCTTTAATTAAGTAAAGGCCAAACTGTGTGATGGCAATATCCCCATGAAACATGATCTCAGTCTAAGGAACAAGAACCCTGTTTCTGGGAAAGTGGGAGCAGCCTTTTCCAAATAAGCAGCTCTTAGATTAAGCCCAAGGTTAAGAGCTACTAAAGAGAAGGCTAGACTGAAAGTGCTTCTAGTATAGTCCAGTACACACAAACACCAGGACTCTAGACAGGCAAACCACGGCAAAGAGATGAAGGAGCCTCACTTTGTTCCATCCGCACCCTTCTCCCCCACATCTGTGCATACAATCCAAAGTATTTTGTTTACATACTTTTAACACAAACTCCTCTGCCCTGTCCCGAAAGACCCCAATTATGTATAGACTCATAATTGTGTCTGAAGATAGTCTCTAAGAAAAAAGTCTCACTATATAGTTAATACTTGCTGGCCTTTCCCAAATTCAACACAGAGCTCTTTTCTTGTTATTTGTCTGTCCTGTGCTTGGCCTGGGTGGTACTTGTGTTAAGCATAGTCACAATTTACTCTGAACTTCAGCTTCTGTAAATATTTGGAAAGAACCCTAATAGGCAATGCTGTACAGAGCTCTGTGTGAATGAGTAGCAAAATAGGGTCCAGTGTGAAATAGAGGGGTATTTGGAATGGTCTGGCCCCCCACTTCCAGCTAATGTAGCCTCCCTCTCTGAAACATTAGCCCTAACCTTCACCAGGAACCTCACAGTTCAAACTCATTTCTCCCAAACTGGGGATAACTGAGCACTGAAATGAGAGACCCAGAAGGTGTGGAGAAGATGATTAGAAGCACAACCTCCTAGAACACTGAAAATAGAAAAAAATGTTTTTAATTATTGCAAATAAAAACTGAAGAATCAATTTTAGTATGCACTCATTGTTTTGATTTTACAGAGAAAGAAACTGGGGCCAAGTAGGTGGTCTTGATTGGGGTCAAATCTAAGCAAACTAGGCCAGAAGAACCCTTTCAAGTGGCTAGAGATGATTGCCCACAGCCCTGCAAGGCATGAAGT